>NC_133459.1:75607348-75910378 GCF_048565385.1 Saimiri boliviensis
AATAAAATTGTGGAAGTGAAAGGTCACTGAAAATTCTAATAGTACTACATAAATGTAAGAATTATCTCCTTAATTCTGAATTTTAAATATTTAAAATCACCTATTTACTACAATCTAATGTCATTAAACTGCAGTTATATAAAAAGATTTGATTATTAAGTTATAAAAAGTTCAGAAAAAAGTGAAAGTTGGCAATAAACCAGATCGTAAATAAGAAGCAGTCTTAAGTAGACTATCTCTCTTGCATATATCAGGTCAAATATTTTATTCCAAGAATATTTCTTGTACTGTCCTTTCTTCCAATCCTGCCTAAGTAATGAAATAATACAAAGCTCCTGGCATTGCGTAACTATTACTATTATCTTATCTTAAAACTAGCATTGTCTTTCAGTAAGATTCCAATTTTCTCCCTTATTTATAATAGTATGAATTCACTAACAATATTTGTATTATGTTCAACTCAAATAGCCTATGGTGATAATATATGGTCAGACCTTTCCAGATGACAGTCATTCTGTCTCAACCAGAAACGGAACTAGGACAACCTCGTTACTTTTTGTAACACGTTTTTCTTAAAGGAAAAATAATCTGATTAAACTTAAAAATCTCTAATTCCACATATCTATTAAACAAAAGGCCTAGAGATCGTTATGGTAAAATTCACCCTCAATTAAGTCTATGCTCCTGCCAGTATTTCACGCTCTGGCCCAATTTTCCAGGCCTAACACTGATTGTATGAGAATGTAAACTCCAACGGTACTTGGGTGCAAAACACCTAGGAAAATCTCATCGTCCAACAGCTCAACTTGCACCCTGTAAATATTCAAATGAAGAGCGTTTTGTATGAGAAATAGTTAAGAGTAAAGGTCTGGGACACCACACTATGGATCTTTCATCCAAACAAAAGGTACAGATGGACGGAAGATAAAGGGTAACCTCTCAGTCAGGATCAAACATTGGTCGAAAAAAATTCCAAGGACGATGACACCTCGGTTTTTCCGTTCACAACAATAAATAACGGGGCGGGCCCCCTCAACAGCGCCGCAAAGCGAAACCAGAAGGCAGGAGCCGCCGCGCTGCGGGGCTTTCAGTCGCCCACCGAGAGGGACTGGCACGCCTGAATGGGAGACCGAAAGAAGGGAGCGGAGCCTGCCCCTCCCGCTTCCGGGGAAGAACGCCTGAGGATCCTTCCTCAAATCAACGACCGGTTCCCGTCCTCCGCCGACCCCTGACAGAGCGACCACCAGATTATCTCTGCAACGCAGAGCACCGAGGGGCCGAGGCCTTCTTCCCGCTCGCGCACCCACCGCCACCTAGGACCGAGAAAAACAGGCCGCTGCAGCGGCCACAGCCCCTGCGCGCGGGAGCGAGAACGGAGACCCGACCCGGGCGTACAGCGAAACGCCCTTCGGCCCCGCGCCCCTCCCAGCCGCGCCGCGCTCACCTCCACGGCCTTGCCCGCCGGACCCGCCAGCTCGACCAAGCGGCCTGCAGCCGCACCTCCGCAAACTCCTCTTTTCCTTCTCAGCCCTCGGAGAGGGGCAGTGTCGCGTCAGGAAGGCTGCCCTGCAGCGCTTCCCGTGAGCTGTCAGGCTCCCAAACTGGCCACTTCCCGCAGCAGCCGCGGCTCCTTCCGGTGTCTCCCGGTCCGCCGCAGGCGCCTCGGGCGTCCGGGGAGGTGGGGGCGGAGCCTCTAAGAGAGCCCGCCCCAGGGGCGGGGCCTCGGGGCCAGGCCCAGGTGCGGCGACTTGGGCTGGCTCCCTGCTCTGACTGCAAACTAACTGTACAGGGTAAGTGTAGCACTTTGAGGCTATGATTTTTATTTTTTTCGTTTTTTACATGTGTCCTCCTCTTCCACAGACACACACAATACGACCATTTTAAGGTCTTGTCTCGATGCATTACAGAAACTGCATTAAGGCTGGCCACTGAAGGACCTCAGGTTTCCGATCTTGTGCAAAAAAACCTTCAACATTGTATTTCCTCCTCTCATCTTAGTTCCCCCAACTTCTTAGGACCTAGATTCTCTGAAAGCAATTATGTTTCCCCTTTCCACCTATGCAAAGAAGAAATTTATCTCACCATTTTTCTCTTAGGCCAAAATCAAGAAGATCAAATAAAATATTTATTGAAACCTTAGTATCTGCTTAATGCCTGGAGCATTGAAAGAGTCTTGCTTTCTAATGTAACTGTTAAAATGCA
Source organism: Saimiri boliviensis (assembly GCF_048565385.1). NCBI lineage: Eukaryota > Metazoa > Chordata > Mammalia > Primates > Cebidae > Saimiri > Saimiri boliviensis. The sequence continues at coordinate 75,609,551 of NC_133459.1, forward strand.
GTCGGCCGGGCGCGGTGGCTCAAGCCTGTAATCCCAGCACTTTGGGAGGCCGAGGCGGGTGGATCACGAGGTCGAGAGATCGAGACCATCCTGGTCAACATGGTGAAACCCCGTCTCTACTAAAGGTGCAAAAAATTAGCTGGGCATGGTGGCGTGTGCCTGTAATCCCAGCTACTTAGGAGGCTGAGGCAGGAGAATTGCCTGAGCCCAGGAGGCGGAGGTTGCGGTGAGCCGAGATCGCGCCATTGCACTCCAGCCTGGGTAACAAGAGCGAAACTCCGTCTCAAAAAAAAAAAAAAAAAAAAAAAAAAAAATGCAGTCTATTGAGGTTCAAATCTGTGAATAAAAAAGGTTAAATTGGGGCCGGGCGCGGTGGCTCAAGCCTGTAATCCCAGCACTTTGGGAGGCCGAGGCGGGTGGATCACAAGGTCAAGAGATCGAGACCATCTTGGTCAACAAGGTGAAACCCCGTCTCTACTAAAAATACAAAAAAATTAGCTGGGCATGGTGGTGCGTGCCTGTAAGCCCAGCTACTCAGGAGGCTGAGGCAGGAGAATTGCCTGAACCCAGGAGGCGGAGGTTGCGGTGAGCCGAGATCGCGCATTGCACTCCAGCCTGGGTAACAAGAGCGAAACTCCGTCTCAAAAAAAAAAAAAAAAAAAAAAAAAAGGTTAAATTAATAAAAATTGTTGGCCGTATGTAATGGCTCACGCCTGTGATCCCAGCACTTTGGGAGGCAGATCACAAGGTCAGGAGTTTGAGACCAGTCTGGCCAACATAGAGAAACCCTGTCTCTATTAAAAATACAAAAACTTGGCCGGGCGCGGTGGCTCAAGCCTGTAATCCCAGCACTTTGGGAGGCCGAGGCGGGTGGATCACGAGGTCGAGAGATCGAGACCATCCTGGTCAACATGGTGAAACCCCGTCTCTACTAAAAATACTAAAAATTAGCCGGGCATGGTGGCACGTGCCTGTAATCCCAGCCACTCAGGAGGCTGAGGCAGGAGAATTGCCTGAACCCAGGAGGCGGAGGTTGCGGTGAGCCGAGATCGCGCCATTGCACTCCAGCCTGGGTAACAAGAGCGAAACTCCGTCTCAAAAAAAAAAAAAAAAAAAAAAAATACAAAACCTTGCCGGGCGCGGTGGCTCAAGCCTGTAATCCCAGCACTTTGGGAGGCTGAGGCGGGTGGATCACGAGGTCGAGAGTTCGAGACCATCCTGGTCGACATGGTGAAACCCCGTCTCTATTAAAAATACAAAAAATCAGCTGGGCGTGGTGGCGTGTGCCTGTAATCCCAGCTACTCAGGAGGCTGAGGCAGGAGAATTGCCTGAACCCAGGAGGCAGAGGTTGCGGTGAGCCGAGATCGCGCCATTGCACTCCAGCCTGGGTAACAAGAGCGAAACTCCGTCTCAAAAAAAAAAAAAAAAAAAAAATACAAAAACTTAGCTGAGCATGGTGGCGCACGCCTGTAGTCCCAGTTACTCTGGGAGGCTTAAGACAGGAGAATCGCTTGAACACGGGAGGCAGAGACTGCAGTGAGCCGAGATCGCGCCACTGCATTGCAGCTTGGGTAACAGAGGAGACTCCGTCTCAAAATAAAATAAAATAACATAAAAATTGTTGCCAGGCGTGGAGGCTCACACCTGTAATCCCAGCACTTTGGGAGGCCGAGGTGGGTGGACCACAAGGTCAGTAGTTCCAGACTAGCCTGGCCAATATGGTGACACCCCTGTCTCTACTAAAAATACAAAAATTAGTCGGGCGTGGTGACAGGCACCTGTAATTCTGGCTAAGAGGCTGAGGGTGAGGGCCGGGCGCGGTGGCTCAACCCTGTAATCCCAGCACTTTGGGAGGCCGAGGCGGGTGGATCACAAGGTCAAGAGATCGAGACCAACCTTGGTCAACAAAGTGAAACCCCGTCTCTACTAAAAATACAAAAAAGTAGCTGGGCATGGTGGTGCGTGCCTGTAATCTCAGCTACTCAGGAGGCTGAGACAGGAGAATTGCCTGAACCCAGGAGGTGGAGGTTGCGGTGAGCTGAGATCGTGCCATTGCACTCCAGGCTGGGTAACAAGAGCGAAACTCCGTCTCAAAAAAAAAAAAAAAAAAAAAGAGGCTGAGGGTGGAGGATCACTTGTGCCCAGTTTGAGGTTGCAGTGAGCCATGATTGTGCCTCTTCACTTAAGCCTAGGTGACAAAGTGAGACCTTCTCTAGAAAAAAAAAATATCATTAAGAGATGTAAAGTTGGCTGGAAGTGGTGGCTCATGACTGTAATCCAAGCACTTTGGAGGCCAAGGTGGGCGGATCACCTGAGGTTGGGAGTTCAAGACCAGCCTGACCAACATGGTGAAACCCCGTCTTAAAAAAAAAAAGATGTAAAGTTGTCTACGGCCAGGTGCAGAGGCTCATGCCTGTAATCCCAGAACTTTGGGAGGCAAGATGGGCGGATCCCCTGAGGTCAGGAGTTTAAGACCAGCCTAGCCAACATGGTGAAACCCCATCGCTACTAAAAATGCAAAAATTAGCCTGGTGTGGTGGTGCACACCTGTAATCCCAACTACTCAGGAGGCTGAGGCGAGAGAATCACTTGAACTCAGGAGGCAGAGGCTGCAGTGAGCCAAGACTGCACCACTGCACTCCAGCCTAGGCGACAGAGTGGGACTTCATCTAAAAGAAAGAAAGAGAGAAACAGAGAGAGAGAGAGAAAGAAGAAAGAAAAGAAAAGTTGTCCACAGAGTAGGTCTACAGAAGAAAAAAAATAGAAAAGAGAGAGAGAAGACAAGTTAGGCCAGCATATAGAAGATATTTGAAATACATATAATTGATAAGGGGTCCATCTACATACATATTTCTGGAAATCTATTAAAAAACAAAACAAAACAAAACAAAAAACAGCGACCAAATAGAAAAATAGGCAAAAGTCACTTCTGCAGAAATTCCTTTTTTTTTTTTTTTAGAATAGGCTAGAGTACAGTGGCACGATCTCAGCTCACTGCAACCTCCGCCTCCTGGATTCAAGTGATTCTCCTGCCTCAGCCTCTTGAATAGATGACATCAGGCGTGCACTACCACGCCCAGCTAATTTTTGTATTTTTAGTAGAGACAGGGTTTTACCATGTTGGCCAGGATGGTCTGGAACTCCTGACCTCATGATCTGCCACTTTGGCTTCCACAGTGCTGGGATTACAGGCATAAACCACCACGCCTGGCACAGAAATTCATATATTGAAAATGTATCAGGGTATTCTGTTCTTATAGTGTTACAGCAAATTCAGTTCAACCTCCAAGTTCTACCACCATCCTGCTTAGTAATCAAGATCCTCTCTGGGCTTACCTGTCCTGGAGGAGTTCTAGGGCAGTGTCAATGCAAGGAAGACAACTGATCAAAGGCTGTTCAAAGCAGGTATGACTAGTGCCTAGATGCAGTGGCTCATGCCTGTAATCCCAGCACTTCGGGAGGCCGAGGCGGGCAGATCACCTGAGGTTGGGAGTTCAAGACTAGTGCCTAGATAATAGCAGGCAAGTACTTCTTGTGTGGACACCAGGTGAAGTCCTTGCAATGGACCAGTTCTCAGGAGACAGATGCACTCTAACAGAATACAGTGCAATACCTCTCCCACTTTTCGTCTTCTTTTTTTTTTTTTTTTAACCTCTCCCACTTTTAACTTCCGTGGATTCCTGCCTCCTGCCCTTGGGTGTTTATTTTTATCCTTTATCCCATAGTCCAGATTGCTTATCTTTTACTTTTCCCCAAACAGTATCTCCTGATGGCTTATAATGGCTTATAAGGAAGAACACTATCATTAGGAAATAAATCAATCAACTTTCCCCAGAGAGAAGAGATTATACATTCCAAAGTGTGGAAACCCAGCTGAGTCACTGATTCTGAAGTAGAATTCTAGAGGGTATGTGGACATCCAGCTGAGTCACACTGATTCTGGAGCTGAATTCTAGAGGTACCACTCATGGAGAATATAATGTAAATATATGACTTAGAGTTGTGCATTAGGCCAGGTACTCAAATCTCTTCTAATGAAAGGGAGTAAAAAGAAGAAATGCAAAGTAGGAAGAAAACAAAGCAAAGCAAAGAAGGAGGGGTAGAAACAGGGACGAAGACAACTGAATGGTCATATAAAAAACAAATACCTTCTCATTTTTGTAACTGGGTAATGGCAAGTAAAAAATAGCAATATAAAAAATATACATTTTGGTGCTTATGTACCTGAGACTAAATAAAGCTTTGTAAATGCTGCTTCCTTAGAGATAATTTTACAGATACTCCCAACCTCTATCCTTCATTCACCTGGCTAACTCCTACCTAGATATTGTCTGTTTAACACAGTGCTCTTCACTCCATTATTTCCTGTTTCAGCATCCTGCTTATTTCCTTTAGAGATGTATTATAATTTGTGATTATCTTAAATTTTTTGGTATACTTAATTTTTTGCCTGTCTCTACTCAACTCCGCAATCGAAACAGTGTTTGTCTTACTCATGATATTCCCAGAGCCTAGCATTGAAGAACTCAAAAACTTGTTCGCATTCAACTGGGGGTGGTTTTGTCCCCAGAGTGGATAGTTGGCAATATTTCTGAGGAGGACTGGTGGGAAAAAGAATTAGTCACATTCCTTTGCATTGATGTTACGAGAGAGTCCAAAATATCGTTAGGGACACTATTGAGAAACGCTGATTTAAACTAAGGCTTTAAAATATGTTTTTGGGCCAGGCGCATTGGCTCACGCCTGTAATCCCAACACTTTGGGAGGTGGGCAGGTCACCTGAGGTCAGGGGTTCGAGACCATTCTGGCTAACATGGTGAAACCCCGTCTGTACCAAAAATACAAAAATTAGCTGGACATGGTGGCAGGTGCCTGTAATCCCAGCTTCTTGGAAGCTGAGGCAGGAGAATCACTTGAACCCACGGGGTAGAGGTTGCAGTGAGCCAAGATTGTGCCACTGCACTTCAGCCTGGGCGATAACAGTGAAACTCTGTTTCAACAAATGTATATAACATAACATAATAAAATAAAATATGTTTTTGGGCCAGGTGTGGTGGCTCATGCCTGTAATCCCAACACTTTGGAAGGCCTCAACTGCTTGAGCTCAGAGTTCAAGACCAGCCTGGGCAACATGGTGAAACCCTGTCTCTACAAAAAATGAAACAATTAGCCAGGCATGCTGGGTCATGCCTGTAGTACCAGCTACTATGGAGGGTAAGGTGGGAGAATCACCTGAGCCCAGGAAATAAAGACTGCTATGAGCCATGATTGCACCACCCGGCTCCAGCTGGTCAATAGAGTGAGACCCTGTCTCTCAAAAAAACAAAACAAAACAAAAAAAAGAAAATTATATTTTAAAAGAAATCTTAGGCAAAGCATTTTGCTTTTCCAGTCACTTTCCCGTAGTTAAAAAGTCCACCAGGCCAGGTGTGGTGGCTCATGCCGATAATCCAGCACTTTTCAAAGCCAAGGTGGAAGGATCAATTGATCACAGGAGTTGGAGACCGGCCTGGTTAACAAAGTGAAAGCCTGGCCAGACTTGGTGGCTCACACTTGTAATCCCAGCATTTTGGGAGGCCAAGGCAGGCAGATCACCTGAAGTTGGGAGTTCAAGACCAGCCTGACCAACATGGAGAAACCAGATCTCTACTAAAAATACAAAATTAGCTGGGCGTGGTAGCACATGCCTCTAATCCCAGCTACTTGGGAAGCTGAGGCAGGAAAATCATTTGAACCCAGGATGTGGAGGTTGCAGTGAGCCAAGATCATGCCATTGCACTCCAGCCTGGGCAACAAGAGCAAAACTCCATCTCAAAAAAAAAAAAGAAAGAAAAGTGAAATCCTGTCTCTACAAAAAAAATTTTTTAAATCATAGCAGAACATGACAGCACATGCCTCTAGTACCAGCTACTTTGGAGGCTGAGGTGGGAGTATCCCTTGAGCTCAGGAGTTTGAGGCTGCAGTGAATGAGCTATGATCATGCCTGCACTCCAGCTTAGTAGCAAAGCAAGACCCTTTCTGTCAAAAAAAAAAAAAAAAGTCCTCCAGTCATTTTTTAATAATAATTTTTAAAATGGCCTTTCCCCCCAGTATCAAAAAAAAATCCTGTCCAGTGCAATATCAAAAATTCACAGTTGAAAAATTATCTGCCACTTTCTCTACCTGTTCTCCCTTCTCCCTGGCTTATTAGCTTTTTGTTTTAGGCCCCTCCACAGTTGGAGAAGACAAGAACAGAAAGGATATTTCTGGGCTGACATAGTTTTAGCAGTCAATGCCTTTCAGGTCTGAAACTGACCCCTTCTGTCATGGAGTGCATCACTGGAACCCTCACCTGCAGTTTCCTGGCTCAGCAATGTATCTTTTGGATGGCCATCTATGACCCACTCCTCAGTCCCCTGATTTCCAGGGATCCTGTCACCCAAACTGGCATTCCTATTGGACAGCCACTTCCAAAATGACACAGTCCAACTCTGTTACATGAGGTTCTCAGTTAGTCAACAAAAAGCATGCATGTATCTTGCACAGAAGTGTGAACTGTTCCCAATCAGTCCTATATGAATTTTTTTTTTTTTTAAGTCTTGCTCTGTCACCCAGGCTGCAGAGCAGTGGTGCAATCCTGGCTCACTGCAACCTCTGCTTCCAGGTTCAAGTGATTCTTCTGCCTCAGGCTCCCAAGTAGCTGGGACTACAGGTGGGCACCACCATGCCCACCTAATTTTTGTTGTTGTTTTTCTTTAAGCAGAGACAGGGTTTCATCATTGTTGGCCAGGCTGGTCTTGAACTCCTGACCTCAAGTGATCTCTCCGCCTCAGCCGCCCAAAGTGCTGGGATTACAGGCATGAGCCACCACACCCAGCCCCTATATGCATCTTCTGCTCAGAAGCAGCCTCAGTCTCTTGATTTAGGACTTTTCAAATGTACATCAGCTATCAGATATTATCTCTCTAAGAGTCAGGGGGCACATATCATCTTTCCCAGTGGTCCTCTTGAAGCCCCTCAGACATGGCTTGAGATGACAGGGAAGCATGTATTTCCCCACCCATCATGGTGGTATCTGTTTTTTTTTTTTTTTTTTTTTTTTTTTTTTGAGACGGACTTTCGCTCTTGTTACCCAGGCTGGAGTGCAATGGCGCGATCTCGGCTCACCGCAACCTCCGCCTCCTGGGCTCAGGCAATTCTCCTGCCTCAGCCTCCCAAGTAGCTGGGATTACAGGCATGCACCACTATGCCCAGCTAGTTTTTTGTATTTTTAGTAGAGACGGGGTTTCACCATGTTGACCAGGATGGTCTCGATCTTTCGACCTCGTGATCCACCCGCCTCGGCCTCCCAAAGTGCTCAGATTACAGGCTTGAGCCACCGTGCCCGGCGATGGTGGTATCTTAACTTAGATATGTAATTTTGCACTGATGTTTGACAACTCTGCCAAAAATCTGTTATCATCTGTTCATTCTTAGAGTAACGATTCAGGTTACCCTAGCTCAAAGTTTCTAAAAAATGTCATGACATTGACATTTTGGATTAAATAATTCTTTGATGTGGAGGGTGGTTCTTGTGCACTGTAGGATGTTTAGCGGCATCTTTAGTCTTTACTTACAAAATTGCAATAGCACCTTCTCCAGTGATAACAAACAAAAATGTCTCCAAACATTGCCAAAAGTCACCCAAGGGCCAAAATCATCCCCAGTTGAGAACTGATGCTCTAGTTTAGACTAGTGCTTCTCAAAGTTTTCCTAGACTCTCAGATCAGGTCATTCAGAAAATTATAATGCAATGGGATCAATAGACAAGAATGCTTGCTATTAGAGGTTTCCAGTAGGAATCACTGTCTTGGCATACCCATAAATGAGCTGGGACACAGAATTTGGATGCTCTATCTTTGGCAAAAAGGAGATATATTGACTTATAGAATCCAAGGAATGATAGCTAGAATCAGGGACTCAAACTGCTGTGGCTTCCTAATGATCTCTTTTTCACTCATTTTTTTTTCTTTTCTTTTCTTTCTTTTTTCTTTTTCTTTTTTTTTTTTTTTTTTTTTTTTGAGATAGGGTCTCGCTCTGTCACCCAAACTGGAGTACAGCAGCACAGTGATGGCTCCCTGCAGCCTTGACCTCCTGGGTTCAAGTGATCCTCTGGGCTCAAGCAATCTTTTCCTCTCAGCCCCCTGAGAAGCTTGGACTAAAGTGCACTCTACCACACCTGGCTAATTTTTGTAATTTTGGAGAGATGGGGTTTTGCTGTGTGGCATAGGCTGGTCGCATACTCCTGGGCTCAAGTGATCTGCCTGCTGTGGCCTCCCAAAGTGTTGGGATTACAGGTGTGAGCCACCATACCTGGCCCGTCACTCACTTCCTAATTTGCTGTCTTACAGTTTTCTCCAAAAGCAGAGTTCCTGGTTTAAAAAAAAAAAATCCGGCCGGGCGCGGTGGCTCAAGCCTGTAATCCCAGCACTTTGGGAGGCCGAGGCGGGTGGATCACGAGGTCGAGAGATCGAGACCATCCTGGTCAACATGGTGAAACCCCGTCTCTACTAAAAATACAAAGAAATTAGCTGGGCATGGTGGCGCGTGCCTGTAATCCCAGCTACTCAGGAGGCTGAGGCAGGAGAATTGCCTGAACCCAGGAGGCGGAGGTTGCGGTGAGCCGAGATCGCGCATTGCACTCCAGCCTGGGTAACAAGAGTGAAACTCCGTCTCAAAAAAAAAAAAAAAAAAAAAAAAAAAAAAAAAAAAAAAAATCCCGGCCGGGCGTGGTGGCTCAAGCCTGTAATCCCAGCACTTTGGGAGGCCAAGGCGGGTGGATCACGAGGTCGAGAGATCGAGACCATCCTGGTCAACATGGTGAAACCCCGTCTCTACTAAAAATACAAAAAAATTAGCTGGGCATGGTGGCTCGTGCCTGTAATCCCAGTTACTCAGGAGGCTGAGGCAGGAGAATTGCCTGAACCCAGGAGGTAGAGGTTGCGGTGAGCCGAGATCGCGCCATTGCACTCCAGCCTGGGTAACAAGAGCGAAAGTCCGTCTCAAAAAAAAAAAAAAAAAATCCCAAAACGGCTGGGCACAGTGGCTCATGCCTGTAATCCCAGCACTTTGGAAGGCCGAGGTGGGCGGATCACGAGGTCAGGAACAGACTGACCAACATGATGAAACCCCATCTCTACTAAAAACACAAAAATCAGCCAGGCATGGTGGTGGATGCCTGTAATCCCAGCTACTCAGGAGGCTGAGGCAGGAGAATCACTTGAACCTGGGAGGCAGAGGTTGCAACACGCTGAGATTGTGCCACTGCACTGCAGCCTGGGTGACAGAGCAAGACTTCGTCTTAAAAAAAGAAAATCCCCAAGAATGGATTTACTGTCTTCACCTGCGTCTAGTGCCTGTCCAAGAGCATTCAGCCAGAGCAGTCTAAATTGACTGCATGAGAGATGGAACCTAGGAGGGCTCCTCTGTAGAGATCCTCTTAATTCTTACCTGGGTTATTTTAATAGCTTCCTCATATGTCTTTCTGACTCTATTTTAGTCTCTTTTAGTCCCATGCCATACTTCTAAACATAACTTTTTAAAATTTACATCCAGTCATGTACGTCTTCAATCACTTTTCCCTGCCTCAAAAGAGTTTTTTTCTTACCAAGGTCCTAGGATGAGGCAAATAAGTTGCCTAGAATGCAATATCTAAGAACCCTATATTTGCAGGAACTGGCAAATACTTCTAACTCTGTGCCCTAGGTACCTTGCTTGCTTCCTAGTCCCTCATGGCCTTTGTTTGATCCGAATTTGCTCCACCTCCCTAGCCTTTTGCTAGGCCCAATCAAATGTCTGTCCTCAAGCTATTCTCACCTACATTTCATTTTTCCAAAAAGCAAAACATTTGCTTGTGCCTCTCCGACTTGGGGCTACTTTACTTATACATGGAATGTCCTTTCTCAGCTCATCCTTTAAGGGACACCTTCTAGGGCAGCCATGTCCAACCTTTTGAATGTGACAACTTTTTTGCTGATCCATGGTGGTGGATATCATGAAAATTATGCATAGAACATTTTCTGTTTTAGCTCATCAGCTATCATTACTGTTAGTATATTTTATGTGTGGCCCCAGACAATTCTTCCATGTGGCCCAAGGAAGCCAAAGGGTTGGATACGCGTATCCCAGGGGAAGCCTCTTCTGACTTTTCTATGCTATGTGGGCCTTTCCTTATATTCTATAGCTTGTTCCTTAGTGATATTATTGCTGCTGCTTGATTTTACAATATGCATTGTAACGTCATTATTACACATAGAATGATTTGTTCACTTTTCCATTTCTTGAGCCAAGCTGTGGGCAGGAATTTTTCTTACACATTCTAGTATTTCCAGCCTTCAGCACACTACAAGGCATAATGTAGAAAATGAACAAATGAATAAACCTACTACTGAAAAAGACAAATAAATGGGAAAATATGAAAGAATTTTAAGATATATTTTTTAACTTGGAGAAGCAGTAATTTTCTTGTACTTCTCTGAATTTTCGTCATTTAAATATATACACAGCAGATGCAGCTCTTTTTAAAAAATAAATTTAGAAATGGCACATGGTTTTCTAGAGTTTCGAAGTCATAAGATTTTTTAGAAATGCAAAATAGAAAGTGTTTCCCTATAGTTTAATCTAAATTTTATTTTTATTTATGTTAAAGTAACTTTAAAAAAAACTTATTTGCCTAAACTCTTACTAGAAACATCTCTGTGATATCTATTAGTTATTTTACATTTTGACGTAAATACCTTCCAATAGAACACAGGGATCTCTCTCTCTCTCTCTCTCTCTCTCTCTCTCTCTCTCTCTCTCTTCTCTCTTTCTCTCTCTCTCTGAAAGAGGGCCAGAGTGGGAGGATCATTTGAGGTCACCAGTTCGAGACCAGCCTGGCCAACATGGTGAAACCCCTATCTCTACTACAAATACAAAAATTAACCAGGCACCCACCTGTAATCTCAGCTACTCGGGAGGCTGAGGCAGGAGAATCACTTGAACCCGGGAGGCAGAGGTTGCAGTGATCCCAGATCATGCTCCAGCACTCCAGCCTGGGCAACAAGACGGAGACTCCGTCTTTTTTTTTTTTTTTTTTTTTTTTTGAGACAGAGTTTCGCTCTTGTTACCCAGGCTGGAGTACAATGGCACGATCTCGGCTCACCACAACCTTCACCTCCTGGGTTCAGGCAATTCTCCTGCCTCAGCCTCCTGAGTAGCTGGGATTACAGGCACGTGCCACCATGCCCAGCTAATTTTTTGTAATTTTAGTAGAGACGGGGTTTCACCGAGTTGACCAGGATGGTCTCGATCTCTTGACCTCGTGATCCACCCGCCTCGGCCTCCCAAAGTGCTGGGATTACAGGCTTAAGCCACCGCGCCTGGCCGGACTCCGTCTTAAAAAAAAAAAAATTGCTGAGCACAATGGCTCATGCCTGTAATCCCAGGCATGGGTTGGGAGGCCGAGACAGGCAGATCACGAGGTCAGGAGATTGAGATCATCCTGGCTAACATGGTGAAACCCCGTCTCTACTAAAAATACAAAAAAAATTTAGGCAGGCATGGTGGCACGTGCCTGTAGTCTCAGCTACTCAGGAAGCTGAGGCAGCAGAATTGCTTAAACTGGGAGGTGGAGGTTGTGGTGAGCCGAGACCCCACCACTGCACTCCAGCCTGGGTGATGGAGCCAGGCTGTGTCAAAAACAAACAAACAAACAAACAAAAAAACCCTACAGATTTAAGAATTCTAGTTGCTGAGCGTGTTTGTGGTGAAAAGCCAAAATAATTCTGTATTCAAAATTCCTATTTAATCAAATGGAAAATAGAATGGCAGTACCAATCTATGATATTATTAGATTAATAATAACTAATGGTGCACAGACTGGGTTTTATGTGAAAGTATTTTGCACTTATAAGGTAAAGGGATCTCTTGAGATTTGAAGAACCTGAAATTTGTAAGGCTATTTTCATTTATTTTCCCAGTTTCCTCCTCTTTCCCATTTCCCACAACTTCCAAACATTCAGCCAAATGGGAAGAGCAGTAATGATGATGACCACCACTCCACACAACTTTCCTGAGAACAGCATCTCCTTAATTCTACAATAAACATTATGAGAGAAATGTTATTACACAGTGGGTACAGATTTTATTCTTTAGCATGAGAATAAAATATGTCACATTTAGGCCAAGTGAAGTGGCTCATGTCTGTAATCCCAACACTGGGTGGCCGATGAGGGAGGATCCCTTGAGGCAAGAAGTTTACTTTTTTTTTTTTTTTTTTTTTTTTTTTTTTTTTGAGACAGAGTTTCGCTCTTGTTACCCAGGCTGGAGTGCAATGGCGCAATCTCAGCTCACCGCAACCTCCGCCTCCTGGGTTCAGGCAATTCTCCTGCCTCAGCCTCCTGAGTAGCTGGGATTACAGGCATGCGCCACCATGCCCAACTAATGTTTTGTATTTTTAGTAGAGACGGGGTTTCACCATGTTGATCAGGGTGGTCTCGATCTCTTGACCTCGTGATCCACCCGCCTCGGCCTCCCAAAGTGCTGGGATTACAGGCGTGAGCCACCGCGCCCGGCCGAGGCAAGAAGTTTAAAACTAGCCTGGGCAATAGCAAGACCCATTTCTACAAAATAACAATAAGATAAAATAAATAACTAAAATAGAAAGCAATATCACATTTAATTTATGTTTATAAACCAAATGCAATTTGCTCTAAGCCTCCTTTCTTTGGGTTTGGCAGAGCACTGCACCCAATCTTAGCCATTATTGGAAATATTAGTTAACATTATATTAGCTACAAGTAAAAGAAAACCAAACAAGTAGTGGCTTAAACCAGGACAAGGAACTCAATGTCTTTTGACATCAGGGACCAGGAAAAAGAAATTGGAGGCTGGATCAATTCTAAAGGCCCATACCTCCCCCAGATAACCAGGCCATAGTGTGTTGCTCACTAAACCAGAGAATGGAGTTCAGGGAGTACTATCAGTTGTTTCTTCTGTACAAATGCTCCAATACATGCTATAGCAACCATTAGCAAATTTAGGGGATCCTATCTGCATAATATCAAACCAAAGCTGTGAAGTCAGACTGCCTGGGTTTGAATTCTTTCTTGGCCACTTACTAGATGCATGGTTAAAGGAAAGAAACACAACTATTTTTCCATACTTTCAACACTTCTGACACCAAGTGTATAGAGGTTTTTTTCCCCACCAAACAAGTCTCCAATTATGGCTCATTATAAATCCACTCGTTACTTAGTGTCTATCAACTGGGTGTTGTACAGTTCAATTCAATTCAATACTATCTACCTGGAGTGCACCCAGATCCGTTAAGGTCTCAGTCCTGCAAGACTACCCCACTTCAGATGCCAATTGCAAGTCCCAGGTTGTCACTTGTACTTCTGACCAACCAGCTATAAATCAGGGATTCCCAGAACCCTCTTCTCCCATGCAATAGTTTGCTATAATGGTTTACAAAACTCAGGGAAACATTTACTCAAATTTACTGATTTATTACAAAAGATATTACAAAGGATACAGATGAACAGCCAGATGAAGAGGTACATAAAACAAGATCTGGAAGGATCCTGAGTGCAGGAGCTTCTGTCCCCATGGAAGCAGGGTGCACCATCTTTTTGGGATATGGGTATGTTCACCAACTCAGAAGCTGTTAGAACCCCATACTTCAGGGATTTCTATGGAGGCCTTATAATGTTGTTACCAGAAAGGGGTCCCAATCCTGACCTCAAGAGAGGGTTCCTGGATTTCACACAAGAAAGAATTCAGGGCGAGTCCACAGTCTAAAGCGAAAACAAATTTATTAAGAGAGTAAAGTGGTGAACATACAGTTGCTCTATAGACAGAGTAGGGCATTCCCAAAAGGAAGAAAAGGAACACATCCACTTAGGTACAATATTTATTTTTATAGGATTTAAAAAAAGATCATGGGGAGATGTGCTCTGCTACAAGGGTTTGTGATAAAGGATGAATTTTCTTAATTACTGTATTTTGCAAGAATCAATATGATTATCTTTAAAGCATAATTAGGAACGCTTTTGCTCTGAAGATATCAGGGATATCAGGATACCACTCCCTCCCAAGTCTGGGTCTGTTTAGTAAACATTATCAATCTGTTCCTTTAACAGTGAACATTTAGAAGCTAGGAATGCCTAACTTTCTGGGAACACAGCCCAGCAAGTGCCAGCCTCATTTTCCTAGCCCTCATTCAAGTCGCTCTGGTTCGAACCCTCTGACAATGTAACCATAATTGATTATTAACTCAGTCTTCAACTCTTCTCACCTCCACAAAGGATGAAGTGTGTATGGGGCCAAATTTTTTTTTTTTTTTTTTTTTTTTTTTGAGACGGAGTTTCGCTCTTGTTACCCAGGCTGGAGTGCAATGGCGCGATCTTGGCTCACCACAACCTCCATCTCCTAGGTTCAGGTAATTCTCCTGCCTCAGCCTCCTGAGTAGCTGGGATTACAGGCATGCACCACCATGCCCAGCTAATTTTTTGTATTTTTAGTAGAGACAGGGTTTCACCATGTTGACCAGGATGGTCTTGATCTCTTGACCTCGTGATCCACCCGCCTTGGCCTCCCAAAGTGCTGGGATTACCGGCTTGAGCCACCGCGCCCGGCCGGGGCCAAAATTTTTAGGCTTCTAATCATAGCTTGAATTTTCTGGTGACTAGCCTTTATCCCAAAGCTACCCAGGAACCCAGCAAAAATATAGGAAAAAAAAAAAAAAAAAAAAAACCCTCCAGCCAGGCATGGTGGCTCATGCCTGTAATCCAAGCACTTTGGAGGCCAAGGCGGGTGGATCACCTGAGGTTGGGTATAGACAGAGTTCAAGACCAGCCTGACCAATATGGTAAAACCCTGTCTTTATATATATATATATATATATATATATATATATATATATATATATATATGTATGTATATATATGTATGTATATGTATATAAAAGAAAAAAAATGCCCTCCTATCAACCAGGAAATTCCAAGAGATTTAGGAGGTCTGTGTTAGGAACTGGGGACAGAGACTATATTTATTTATTTTGTTTGTTTGTTTGTTTGTTTGTTTGACACAGGGTCTCACTCTATTGCCCAGGCTGCAGTGCAGTGCACAGTCATAGTTCACTGCAGCCTTGAACTCCTGAGCTCAAGTGATCTTCCTGCTACAGTCTTCTGAGTCGCCGGGACTACAAGCACTTGCCACCATGCCCAGCTACATGTAAAAATTTTACTAGAAACAATGTCTCACTGTGTTTCCCAGGAGTTTGCCTGGTCTCAAACTCCTGGACTCAAGGGATCCTCCCACCTTAGCCTCCCAAAATGTTGGGATTATAGGTGTGAGACACCGTGCTCGGTCTAAATATGTATTTTTTATGTCACATGGTCTTAGGCCAGGTACTTATCCTTTTGGTGTCTCAGTTTCCTCCTGGCATGTTAGAAAGAGTAATATAGGCCTGCCACTGTGGCTCACGCCTGGAGGCTGAGGTGGGCAGGTCATTTGAGGTTAGGAGGGAGCTCAAGACCAGCCTGGCCAACATGGTGAAACCTCATCTCTACTAAAAATACAAAAATTAGCCAGGCATGGTGGTGCATGCCTGTAATCCTAGCTACTCCGGAGACTGAGATAGGAGAATTGCTTGAATCTAGGAGGCAGATGTTTCAGTGCACCAGGATTGTGCCACTGCACTCCAGCCACTGCACTCCAGCCTGGGCGACAGAGCAAGACTCTATCTCAAAAAAAAAAAAAAAAAAAAAAAGAAAACGAAGAAAGAAAAGGATAAAGAGGAAAGGAAAAAGAAAGACAAATATAGTAATGCTTAGAAAGAACTAAGATAGGGGCCGGGCGCGGTGGCTCAAGCCTGTAATCCCAGCACTTTGGGAGGCCGAGGCGGGTGGATCACGAGGTCAAGAGATCGAGACCGTCCTGGTCAACATGGTGAAACCCCGTCTCTACTAAAAATACAAAAAATTAGCTGGGCATGGTGGCGCGTGCCTGTAATCCCAGCTACCCAGGAGGCTGAGGCAGGAGAATTGCCTGAACCCAGGAGGCGGAGGTTGCGGTGAGCCGAGATCGCGCCATTGCACTCCAGCCTGGGTAACAAGAGCGAAACTCAGTCTCAAAAAAAAAAAATAAGAACTAAGATAGATTCTCACTTGAACCCAGGAGGTGGAGATTGCAGTGAGCCAATATGGCACCACTGCACTATAGCCTGGGTGACAGAGCAAGACCCTGTCTCAAAAAAAAAAAAAAAAAAAAAAGAACTAACATTTTTATGTAAATTTTTAACCTGAGTACTTGGACCTCCATAGGCTCCAAGGGTGCAATTCTGTTTTAATATCATTGGTTTCCTTTGTAATCCCATTTATTTGTTTTATGCACATAGAAACATTACTTGGAAAGGGGGTCCCAGATTCTACCAGAAAGTCAAGAGTTTCATAAGACCCAAAAAAAAAAAAATGGTTAAGAACATAGAACAGACCGCCAAGATCTGTCTGCCCTGCGAATATGGAGCTCTGCTGCCCATCCACACCTGTGTGATGATGGGCATGGGTCAAAAGGACCCCTACGTGGGCGACGAGGCCTAGAGCAGGAGAGGCATCCTGAGCCTGGAGTACCCCATCGAGCATGGCATCATCACCAACTGGGATGACATGGAGAAGATCTGACACCACGTCTACAACGAGTTGCATGTGGCTCCAAGGAGCATCCATGCTGCTGACTGAGGAACGCCCTGAACCCCAAGGCCAACTGCGAGAAGATGACCCAGATTATGTCTGAGACCTTCAACACTCCAGCAATGTAACTGGCCGTCCAGGCCGTGCTGTCCCTGTATGCATCTGGTCACATTGTGATGGACTCTGGCGATGACATCACCCACACTGTGCCCATCTACCAGGGGTATGCCCTCCCCCACGCCATCCTGTGTCTGGACCTCGCTGGCCAGGACCTGACTGACTACCTCATGAAGATCCTCATGGAGCACCTCTACAGCTTCGCCTCTATGGCCAAGTGGGAAATCTTACAAGTCATCAAGGAGAAGCGGTGCTACATCATCCTGGACTTGGATCAGGAGATGGCCGTGGAGGCCTCCAGTTCCTCCCTGGAGAAGAGCTACGAGCTGCCCAACAGCCAGGTCATCACTATCAGCAAAGAGTGGTTCCATTGCCCTAAGGCACTCTTCTAGCCTGCCTTCGCAAGCATGGAATCCTGTGGCATCCATGAAACTACCTTCAAATCCATCATGAGATGTGACGTGGACATCGCAAAGAGCCGTACGCCAACACAGTGCTGTCTGGCGGCACCACCATGTGCCCTGGCATCGCCGACAGGATGCAGAAGGAGATCACCACCCTGGCGCCCAGCACAATGAAGATCAAGATCATTGCTCCATTCCAGCGCAAATACTCCGTGTGGATCGATGGCTCCATCCTGGTCTTGCTGTTCACCTTCCAGCAGATGTGGATCAGCAAGCAGGAATATGTCGAGTCCAGCCGCTGTGGCCTCTCCATCATCTACTACAAATGCTTCTAGGTGGACTGTTACTTAGTTATATTACACCCTTTCTTGACAAAACCTAACTTGCCCAGAAAACAACGTGAGATTGTCATGGCTTTATTTGGTTTTATTTTGTGTGTGTGTGTTTGTTTTTTGTTTTTTGGGCAACAGGGGCTTGACTGAGGACTTAAAAACTGGAACAGTGGCCGGGCGTGGTGGCTCACGCCTGTAATCCCTGCACTTTGGGAGGCCCAGGCGGGTGGATCACGAGGTCAAGAGATCGAGACCATCCTGGTCAACATGGTGAAACCCCGTCTCTACTAAAAATACAAAAAATTAGCTGGGCATGGTGGTGCGTGCCTGTAATCCCAGCTACTCAGGAGGCTGAGGCAGGAGAATTGCCTGAACCCAGGAGGCGGAGGTTGCGGTGGGCCGAGACCGCACCATTGCACTCAGGCCTGGGTAACAAGAGCGAAACTCCGTCTCAAGAAAACAAAACAAAACAAAACAAAACTGGAACAGTGAAGGTGACAGCAGTCAGTTGGAGTGAGCATCCCCCAAAGTTCTACAGTGTGGGCGAGGACTTTGTACATTGTTCTTTTTCTTAATACGTTGTTCTTTTTTTTGATAGTCATTCCAAATATCATGAGATACATTGTTACAGAAAGTCCCTTGCCCTCCTAAAAGCCACCCTACTTCTATCTAAGGAGTATGGCTCAATCCTCTCCTGAGTCCACACTGTGGAGGTGATAGCATTGCTTTCATGTAAATTGTGTAATGTAATTTAAAAAAAATCTTTGCCTTAATACTTTTTATTTAGTTTTATTTTTAATTATCAGCCTTCGTGGCCCTCCTTTTTTGTCCCCCATTTTGAGACATATGAAGGCTTTTGGTTTCCCTGGGAGCGGCTGGAGGCAGCCAGGGCTTACCTGTACACTGACTTGAGACCAATTGAATAAAAGTGCACACATTAAAAAAAAAAAAAAAAAAAAAAGAACGTAGAACAATACAGGCACATATTTCTAAGATATGTGGCATAGTAAATGGGACCCTTCAGTGGGTCTTTTAATAGAGGCTCCAGGCCAGGTGCGGTGGCTCACGCCTATAATCCCAGCACTTTGGGAGGCCGAGGCGGGTGGATCACGAGGTCAAGAGATCGAGACCATCCTGGTCAACATGGTGAAACCCCGTCTCTACTAAAAATACAAAAATTAGCTGGGCATGGTGGTGAGTGTCTGTAATCCCAGCTACTCAGGAGGCTGAGGCAGGAGAATTGCTTGAACCCGGGAGGCGGAGGTTCCGGTGAGCCGAGATCGTGCCATTGCACTCCAGCCTGGATAACAAGAGCGTAACTCCGTTCCCCCCCCCCCAAAAAAAAGAAAGGAGAATTGCTTGAACCTGGGAGACAGAGGTTGCAGTAAGCCGAGGTTGTGCCATTGCACTCCAGCCTAGGTGACAGAGCAAGACTCCATCTCAAAAAAAAAAAAAAAAGTAAAATAGAGGCTCCAAAGCTGAGAAAAATAAATGTGAAGTACCTTAAGCATTCTAAAAGAGGATGCCAGACCATCCCCACAGGACATGCTGGTAGAATGTGAAAACCATTTAGTAATCCTCCATTCTCACGAACCTCCCAGGAATGATAAATCAGGATTGATGAAAGAAGATTGGAGAATAAACATGCCTAGAAGGGCCAGGCTTGGTGGCTCACACCTGTAATCCCAGCACTTTGGGAGGCTGAGGCAGGTGGATAACTTTAAGCTCAGGAGTTCAAGACCAGCTTGGGCAACATGATGAAATCCGGTCTCTACAAATATACAAAAACTAGCTGGGTGTGGTGGCGAATGCCTGTAGTCTCATCCTACTTGGGAGTCTGAGGTGGGAGGATGATAGCTTGAGTCCAAGAGATGGAGGTCACAGTGAGCCAACATTGTGCTACTGTACTCCAGCCTGGGTGACAGAGCCATACTCTGTCTCAAGGAAAAAAAAAAGGGTAAGAGACAGTTTTCTGGAGTGCTGTGCATTTTTGTTCCCCTTTCCAGGAGTGGGAAGAAGAGAGTGCTTAAGGAACTTTAGGCAAGTTGACTCTGTGCCCTGGAATTTATGTCACCTGGAAAAGTCTAAAAGCAATAGACTATCTAGAGAAGGCTTTGATGGCAGAACAAAGAGAGAGAGAGAGAGAGAGAGAGAGAGAGAGAGAGAGAGAGAGAGAGAGACCTACAGCAGAAAGGGCCTGTACTTGCAACTTTGCAAGAAAAATTCTCCTGTGGGCCATATGAGTGTCACGGAATGTAGCCAGACTTGAATTATCTTAGAAGGTTGTATCTTCAAACCAGGTTTAAATTGACTATCTAAATGAAAAGCCACAGGTTTTTTTGGTCCAGGATTGGGGAATCAAACAATAAGAGGTCCCCAGCAAAGGAGACAGTCATTGAGGAACATAGAAAAGGGCCAAGAAAAGAGCTAGCATTTAGGAGTGAGCCACATGAAGAAGGTACTAAAGTCAAACTTATTTTTATTTATTTATTTATTTAGACAGAGTCTCACTCTGTCACCCAGGCTGGAGTGCAGAGGCACAATCTTGGCTCACTGCAACCTCCACCTCCTTGGTTTGAGCGATTCTCCTGCCTCTTCCTCTGCCTCCCGAGTAGCTGGGACTACAGGCACATGTCACTATGTCTGGCTAATTTTTGTTTTTTTGTTTTGTTTTGTTTGAGATGGAGTCTTGCTCTGTCACCAGTCTGGAGTGCAGTGGTACGATCTCGGCTTACTGCAACCTCTGCCTCCTGGGTTCAAGCAATTCCACTGCCTCAGTCCCCACACCTGGCTAATTGTTTGTATTTTAGTAGAGATGGGGTTTCACCATGTTGGCCAGGATGGTCCGGATCATCTGACATTGTGATCTGCTGGCCTCAGCCTCCCAAAGTGCTGGGATTACAGGTGTGAGCTACTGCACTCAGTCCCAAAGTCAGATTTAACTGCATTGGTTGGGTATTTCTGATATTTTATTTAGAATAGTTAGGATCACTGCTCATTCCAGCTGAAACAATATGTGGCCAATGCACTTCATGAATGATTGATTAGTGGAAACAGCATTTATCAAGTGATGACATTAAGCATTAAGTCTGACAGAAGTCTAGCACATTGAGGATTTAAAAGCAATTATATATCCTAAGTGGATTAACACTTTTAGATAATCCATAGCTCCAATTACTTCTCCTATTAACTGCAAAAACTTGGCAGTCCCAGGAAATACCTCAGGGCCTCCTTTCAAATACATATAATGCTATAGGGCATATATTGGCCATTATATCTTTACTCTCATTACCCACCAAAAGTATTTTACAGGACCCTTCTATAAGTCAGAACTAACTAATCAAGGCATCTAGAATTCAGGTTATGGTTCTAGATGCTAATTTAGAACATGTATTCAGAGTACAGTGGTCTGTACACATATCTAAATACTACAGATTCAGTTCCTCAAAATGTTAAATATAGAGTTATATGGTCCAGCAATTCTACTCCTAGGTAATGCCAAAGAGAATTGAAAACATACATCCATACAAAAACTCGTACATGAATATGCATCGCAGCATTATTCTTTTATTTGTTTTTATTTTTATTTTTTTGAGATGGAGTCTTGCTCTGTCACCCTGACTAGAGTGCAGGGTAGGATCTCAGCTCACTGCACCCTGTTTCCCAGGCTCAAATGACTCTCCCGTCTTGGCCTCCTCAGCAGCTGGGATTACAAGCACTCACCATCATGCCCAGCTAATTTTTGTATTTTTAGTAGGGAATGAGTTTCACCATGTTGGCCAGGCTGGTCTCGAACGCCTAAACTCAAGTGATCATCCAGCCTGGGCCTTCCAAGATGCTGGGATTATAGGCAAGAGCCACCCTGTCCCGCTTACAGCATTATTCTTTTTTTTTTTTTTTTTTTTTTGCGACAGAGTCTCACTCTGTCACCAGGCTGGAGTGCAGTGGCATGATTTCGGCTCACTGCAACCTCCACCTCCCAGATTAAAGCAATTCTCCTGCCTCAGCCTCCAGGGTAGCTGGGACTACAGGACTACACGCCACCATGTCCAGCTAATTTTTTTTTTGTATTTTAAATAGAGACGGGGTTTCACCATGTTGGCCAGGATGGTCTCGACCTCTTGACCTTGTGATCTGCCCGTCTCGGCCTCCCAAAGTGCTGGGATTACAGGCTTGAGCCACCGCGCCCGGCCCAGCATTATTCTTAATGGTCAAAAAATTGAAACAAATGCCCACCAACTGATGAATAAATAAAATGTGATATAGTTATACAATATTTGGCCATAAAAAGAAATGATGAAGTGATAAATGTTACAACATGGATGAATCTTAAAAGCATTATGTTAAGTAAAGAAGCCTGTCAGGCTGGGCATGGTAGTAGCCTCTCAAGTAGCTGGGACTACAGGTACATGCCACCCTGCCCGGCTAATTTTTGCATTTTTTAGTATTCTTCAGTTTTCTAATTCAGCGGGAAACACAGAAAAGGCTAAAGAGGGAATGAAATCAGTAGTAAATGTATCATCTATACAGGACTAGAATGCCTCTTAACACTCATTCATTTGAGGACTGAGGCAGAAGTTCTTAATCTTAGATCTATGGATTGTTTTCAGGGTTTTGAACTTGTATATATACATATTTTTTTTCTTTAATGTAATGAGCATGTGTATATGCATTTTTTTTCCCAGGGGAAAGGCTACATCGTTTTCACCAGATTGACGACCGTTCTAGATCCCGACAGGTTACAAACTGCAATACTAGTTTTTCACAGGTTTGTAATGTAAAAGGATGCAATTCGTCGAATCCAGTTTTTACATCCACTTGAGGAGACAGGAGCTTCTACCCTAAACAAAAATGGCGGGAGGTGCTTCACACGTGCCCTCTCTCGCAGAAAGCCTAGAAGGCCCGCTCCCCTTTCTCTCCACCTTCCCACTCCTGACCCCGGAAGGACTCGGCCTTCCCCCGTCAGGCTGCTGCCGCTCAGCGCCAGACTGCAGCTGGGAAGCAGGCGTGCGCAGACCGGCTGTACCTGGCTAGGAGCTCCCGGTACGGGCGCGGGCGGGGTGAGGTGGAGAGGCGGGCGGAGGAAGTGGAGAGCTGGGTAACCACGCAGTTGGGGCAGAGCCCCCGGGGCAGGGGTGGCGCGGACTCCATCGCTGGCGTTAGCTCTCTTCCGAGCCAGGTGGAGCGGCGGAAAGCCGGAGGGTCGACAGCCGTCCCGGCCTGGACACCCCCGACCTCGTCTCATCTCAGAAGCTAAGCAGGGTCAGGCCTGGTTAGTACTTACTTAGGAATGCAGGAGGGTCCCCGCGCCGGAGGGAGGCCTGCAAAGGAAGCGCGGAATTGGGATGGGACCGCTCGGAGCCCGAGGAAGGGTCTGGACGGCCGAGCTGGAGGGAGCACCTTTTCTGGTCCTCGTGGTACAGAAAAAGGAAGACAGCAGAGGAGAGCTCGGCGTGGGGCTGCTGTGGGGTCGGGGGAGGGCCCGCTGGAGGTTGGGCAGCTGGTGAGGTCCCAGGTTCGGCTTGGCTGCGGGTGGTTTTGAGCAGGGAGTGGCTTTTGAGTGTGCAAGATTACGCTGCTTTGCAGGTGCTTTCAGAGAATAATTTAGCACGCGAGTGTTGTGTTGTCAGGTCCTTCTGTAAAGTAGTTAAATATCTATTTTCCGGAGGGAGGACTCAGCTTGTTTTTGCACAAGACTTTGAGACCTTTGTTATTGTTGTTGTTATTGCAGCTAAACATTTTTGCTCTGTTCAAAGTGGCTTCTCAGAGTTAGGTTATATAGATTTGTGCTTCACGTCAATTTTCTTTTTGGTATTTCAGACTTTCCTTCCTGTTAGATTATAAAGTCAAAGTTGTAGGATAGAATTTTAAGATGTGTAAGATAAAACTGTTTGTGACACTTATTTTTACTTCCCGAGTAGTTGGAATGGAGAGGAACAAGTAATATCACACAAGGACAATATTCATGGTTATGTTTTATAGATTCTTTCTACAAATTTGAATAATCATGAAACCACTTTCACGTATATTTTTAGTATACTTCTGAAAGCAACTGAAATGACTAGTTTTTTTGTTTGTTTTTCAATTAATAATGATTAGATTTGGAATCAACTTCCTCAGTAATTTTAATTGAAAGGGAATGAGGTAGTTAGAATGTAAAAATAGAGGTTTGTCACAATCTTTTTTTTTTTTTTCTTTTTGAGACAAAATCTTGCTCTGTCTCCCAGGCTGGAGTGCAGTGGCGCCATCAGGGCTCACTGCAACCTCCACCTCCAGGGTTCTAGCAATTAGCCTCAGCCTCTCAAGTAGCTGGGATTCCAGGCATGTGCCACCACGCCCAACTAATTTTTTTGTATTTGTAGTAGAGAGGGGTTTCACCATGTTGGTCAGGCTGGTCTGGAACGTTTGACCTCAAGAGATCCACCTGCCTCAGCCTCCCAGAATGCTGGGATTACAGGCATGGGCCATGGCACCCGGCCGAGGTTTGTCATAATTTTTTAAGAAAATCTCTGCAGCCAATTAAAGTGTTTATTTTTCTTCTCTTACGCTTAAAATTTGGAATGCTCTATTATAGGTAAAATTCCTTTGGGTGAATTACTCAGTATTTTTTTTTTTTTTTTTTTTTTTTGATGCAGTAGCATAGATTGCTCCAGAATCTAATTAGTAAAAATGCTTCTCAAAATAAAATTTATTAATTTTTAGGGAAGGAGAAGAATAAATGTGCTTCTTCTCACCTCCTTTTTACTGTAGTGATAAAAAGCAATGCATGTAGGCAAGTTTTTGAAAATCAAGTATTACAGACAGACTTATAAGGAAATGTGGTTATTTTCTGCCCAGCTTCTCTATACCCCTTGTCTTATTCTCCAGGGGATCATTTTTCACTTGCTTAACTGTTCATGGTTTCCTCTGTACTTTTTAATCATATGTCTATATCACAGATTGTTGATTGAAATAAATATACGTCAGTTAGAACTAACTATACTGACTCTAAAAGTTGTGCTTACAGCGCTGGTAGGGGGAATTAAGTAAGCATCAGTAGTAGTAACCCACCCTAAGAGGTATTGCTGTGTTTGCTTTGAAAGGAAACCACTACATAACCAGTTGTTTTGACACTTGTCTGAAAACAGGTGAGTATTAACAAAAGGGAATAGTCTACTGGATTACAGAAAAAGAGAACATAGAGATATATGCAGAAATGAAGGGCCTAAAAAAGCATAGCAAAATCATTTTTTTCTTTTTTTGGAATAGGCAGGGTTTCATCATGTTGCCCAGGCTGGTCTCGAACTCCTGGGCTCATGGGCTCAAGCCATCCACCCACCTCGACCTTCCAAAGCCAGTCCCAAAGTGGCTCGGGCATGAGCCACTGTGCCCAGCCACAAATAAACTTTTATAGAGGGATTGTTGATAATTTTTATATTCTGTTATGTAATATATAGCACTACTCAAAGAAAATAAATAATAAATTTGGTAGGCATGAACATTCTGGTTATTGGAGAAGCCCATTCTCTTGTGCATTAGAGATAGTGCTTAGGCGTTTTCTTGGCCTGAATGAAATATTTCTCAGAATTCTTGATTTTTGCAGTCATCAGGCAACATTTTTGACTTACCAATTGAGCTTCCTACAGTCTTTGATTTCAGGGAGGGTATGTTTTAATAGAATAAGTATTCTGGTCACTAGATAGTGTGTTTCTTTATTATAAGTAGATAAACTTGTAAACTGATTTATGCATCAATACCATGTAAATTTGTGCTAATACAGTGATGAAATTATGTTTCTGGCTCTGTAAAGCAGACACACAGACCCTGAACCACTGACTGCTTCTCTGTACTCATCTGACTTTTCTTTTTTTGGTCAAGAGAAATAATACACATTAAAACCATACCAAAATCATATAGCATGTACATGGCATTTCTTTGAAGATCTTTAAAATGAGACAATAGGAGAATAAATGCGTGAGTTCTGATGTTCAGGCAGTGCACCCTGAGGTTCTAGCCCCAAGATTCTGTTCCGGATTCCATCCAGCAACCTGCCTGCCGCCCACTCTCACCTCTGAAGTTATATGAAGAAAACAAAATGAATGGGAAGAAGTAAATTTTAAATTACTCTCTAAAAGATGTTAAATTTTTATGTAACCAGAAAAGAGAGAATCTAGAACTTGCAGTTTTCTAGGGAAAATTTGCTACCTGGACTCAAAGTTTAAATCTCGCTCACTTGCTTGCCTGCCTGCCTGCTCTCTCGCTCGCTCTCTCTCTCTCTCTCCCTCCCTCTCCCTCTCTCTCTTTCTTTCTTTCTACTGTCTCCTACAGGAAGGATCAACTTAAGTGTAGTGTCCTCAATAATTGACTATAAAAATAAGCTGATAGAATTAAATGTTCAGTGTGTACCTTTCATTGTTAAAGTAACCAGAAATCTCTGTGGCTAATATGTGTTTATGTTTCAATTAATGAAGATTAGAAGAGGAACCATGTCGGAAGAAACCATAAGTGAATCACAGTTTTCCTTGAAGACAGCAGCACTAAGAGTGTTTGACCTTCCTCTGTCTTGGTACTACTCTCTCTCCCAGGTAAAGAAAAGAAGCAAACATGAAGTTTTTTGAGGTTTCTATATGGTACAGTCAAAATATTTATCATAGTAGTTTAAAAACCTACTTGGTTATTTTATGGGGTTTTGCTTTTTGGTTATCATAACTCTTAAAAAGGGGTCACATTACTTGAAATTTTTTTTTTATCGTTAAGTGAACTTACGTAGTCCATTATTATTACTTTCAGTGAATTGTGTTATTCCAGTAGGCCGGTTCTCACTATTAACAATCCTTTTAATTTTATTGTGGTAAGGTACAAATAACATAAAATTGACCATTTTGATCATTTTTAAGTGTATAATTCATTAGCCTGAAGTACAATAACATTGTACAAACAATATCCAGAAGTCTTTTCATCTTGCAAAACTTAAACTCTACAGCTATTTATTAACATCTTACTATACCTCCCTCCCATTAGTCCCCACCACCACTCTATTTTCTGTCTCTATGAATTTGACTAGGTACCTCACAAGTAGAATCCTACATTCTTTTTGTGACTAGCTTATTTTACTTACTATAATGTCCTCAAAGCTCATCCATGTTGTAGCATATGTCAGCATTTCCTTTCTTTTTATTACTCTTCATTTTGAGAATTTTTTTGAGACAAGAGTCTTGCTTTGTCACCCAGGCTGGAGTGCAGTGGCACGATCTTGGCTCTCTGCAACCTCCGTCTTCCAGGTTCAAGTGATTCTCCTGCCTCAGCCTCCCGAGTAGCTTGGCCTACAGGTGTGCGCCACCATGCCTGGCTAATTTTTGTATCTTTTTTTTTTTTAAGAAAAAAAAAAAAGAAGAAAGAAAGAAAGAAGAAAAAAGTAATAATAATAAAAAAGAATGAAGGAGAGGAAGAAAGAGGAAGAGGAAGAGGGAGAGAGAATGGGGGTGTTGCTTTATTGCCCGGGTTAGATTGCAGTCTAAAAATGGGTATGCCTATAATTGTGCTTAATAATAGAGACATGAAAAAAAAATGAGGGAAGAAAATAACAAACAAGCAGCCAACCAATATTTCATTTAAACCTGTAAATAGGTGTGGTAAGAGTGTATATTTTGTGTATTTAAAGTGGAGAGTTCTATAAATGTTTTTTTTTTTTTTTGAGACGGAGTTTCGCTCTTGTTACCCAGGCTGGAGTGCAATGGCGCGATCTCGGCTCACCGCAACCTCCGCCTCCTGGGTTCAAGCAATTCTCCTGCCTCAGCCTCCTGAGTGGCTGGGATTACAGGCACGTGCCACCATGCCCAGCTAATTTTTTGTATTTTTAGTAGAGACAGGGTTTCACCATGTTGACCAGGATGGTCTCGATCTCTTGACCTCGTGATCCACCTGCCTCGGCCTCCCAAAGTGCTGGGATTACAGGCTTGAGCCACCGCGCCCGGCTTATAAATGTTAATTAAGTTTACTTGTTGCAGATCTGAGTTCAAATCCTGGATATTGTTGTTAATTTTCTGTCTCATTGATCTGTCTAATATTGATGTTGAAGTCTCCCACTATTATTGTGTGGGAGTCTAAGTCTCTTTATAAGTCTTATATATCTGGGTATTCCTGTTTTGGGTGTGTATATATTTAGGATGTTTAGTTCTTCTTGTTGCATTGATCCTTTTATCATTTTGTAATATTGTTCTTTGCTTCTTTTGATCTTTGTTGCTTTAAACTCTATTTTATCAGAGGCAAAAATTGCAACTCCTGCTTTTTATTTTATTTTATTTATTTATTTATTTTGAGACGGAGTTTCGCTCTTGTTTCCCAGGCTGGAGTGCAATGGCATGATCTCGGCTCACCGCAACCTCCGCCTCCTAGGTTCAGGCAATTCTCCTGCCTCAGCCTCCTGAGTAGCTGGGATTACAGGCACGCACCACCATGCCCAGCTAATTTTTTTTTTTTTTGTATTTTTAGTAGAGATGGGGTTTCACCATGTTGACCAGGATGGTCTCGATCTCTTGACCTCGTGATCCACCCACCTCGGCCTCCCAAAGTGCTGGGATTACAGGCTTGAGCCACCGCACCCAGCCCTTTTTATTTATTTATTTTTGCTCTCCATTTGGTTGGTAAATCTTTCTCCATCCCTGTGTTTTGAGTCTTTGTGTATCCTTGCATGTGAGATGGGTCTAGATGCAGCATACTGATGGGTTTTGGCTTTTTTTGCCTGTCTATGTCTTTGGATTGGGGGATTTAGTTGATTTAAATTTAGAATTAATAATAATATATGTGAATTTAATACTGCCATTTAATGTTAGCTGGCTGTTTTGCCCATTGGTTGATGTAAATTCTTGATTATGTTGATGCTCTTTACTTTTTGGTATTTTTTAGAAAGGTCGATACTGGTTGTTCCTTTCTATGTGTAGTGGTTCTTTCAGAAGCTCTTGTAAAGCAGGCCTGGTGGTGATGAAATCTCTGAGTGCTTGCTTGTTCACAAAAGATTTTATTTTTCCTTCGCTTGTGAAGCTTAGTTTGGCTGGCGGTAAAATTCTGGGTTGAAAGTTCTTTTCTTTAAGGATGTTGAATATTGGCCCCCACTCTCTTCTGGCTTGTAGGGTTTCTGCTGAGAGATCTGCTATGAGTCTGATAGGCTTCCCTTTATGGATAACCTGACCTTTCTCTCTGGCTGCCCTCAGTATTTTCTCCTTCATTTCAACCCTGGTGAATCTGGCAGTTATGTACCTTGAGGTTGGTCTTCTTGAGGAATATCTTTGTGGTGTTCTCTGTATTACCTGGAATTGAACAGTATCCTGCCTTGCTAGGTTGGGAAAGTTTTCCTGAATAATATCCTGAAGCGTATTTTCCAGCTTGGATTGATTCTCTTTGTTACATTCAGGTACACCTATCAAACGTAGATTAGGTCTTTTCACATACTCCCATATTTCCTGGAGACTTTGCTCTTTCCTTTTTATGCTTTTTTTCTCTAATCTTGTCTTCTCGTTTTATTTCATTAAGTTGGTCTTCAACCTCTGATATCTTTTCTTCTGCTTGATCAATTCGGCTGTTAAAACTTGTGCATAGTTTGCGAAGTTCTCGTGTTGTGTTTTTCAGCTCTATTAATTCACTTATATTCCTTTCTAAATTGTGTATTCTTGTTAACATTTCGTCAAACCTTTTTTCAAAGTTCTTAGTTTCTTTGCATTGGGTTAGAACAAGTTCTTTTAACTCACAGAAGTTTCTTATCATCCACCTTTTGAAGCCTGCTTCTGTTAATGGAACACACTCGTTCTCTATCAGGCCTTGTTCCATTGCTGATGAGGAACTGTGATCCCCTGTAGAGGGAGAGGCGTTCTGATTTTGGGTATTCTCAGCCTTTTAAGGCTGTTTTCTTCCCTTCGTTATAGATTTTATCCATCTGTGGTCTTTATAATTATCGTCTTTATAATTGGATTTCTGAGTGGACGTCCAACTTGTTGATTCCCAGCACTAAAATCTGAGCAACCCACTGCACCGGCCAAAACAGCGGCGTTAAGATTGATGGTGCTTTTCTGACTCTGCACCAAGAACTGCCATACCAAGACAGCAGCAAAACCACCTCACCGGCCACAAGAGTCGCACTGGTGACCTGTGGGGCTCCTCCGCTGGGAATCTCCTGGTCCGTGAGCAACAAAAATTCGTCTGAAAGTGTGGCATCCTCTCATTCTCTGCGCTTTCACTGGGAGCTACAGTCCCGAGTTGCTAGTGATCAGCCATCTTGGATCTGTCTCTAATTTTTGTATCTTTAGTAGAGATGGGGTTTCACCATGTTGGCCAGGCTGGTCTGGAACTCCTGACCTCAAGCTGTCCGCCCATCTTGGCCTCTAAAAGTAATGGGCATATTGAAACTTCTAACTTTGATCCAACAACAGAGGTTTCATTTTAGCATTCCTACTTGGATCATTTGTGACGTGTTTATTCAGCAGTGAGACACCTGGCTCTCATTAACTATAGTGTATTACTCATAATATATTTACTTATATGATCTAGTGTACACATAAAGAAATTTCAGAATTGGCACCCCAAAATATTAAAAATTTTTAATTTAACTTAATTTTTTTTTTTTTAAGAGAGAGAGTTTCACTTTGTCACCCAGTCTGGAGTGCAGTGGTGCAATAGTAGCTCACTCGAACCCCTAGGCTCAAGTTATCCTCCTGCCTTAGCCTCCCAAATAGCTGAGACTACAAGCAGGTGCCACTGCACTTGGCCCCAGTACTCCTTTGAGAAACAAATTTACCAGCAGGTTACAGTGATTAGTCTAACTCTTTTTGTCTGTAGCCTTACAATATCCAGGCAAAACCTTGTCACTTAGGTCAGCACCTTTCTTCCTCACGCTCTTCAGTGCACTTCATTTGGAACAAAGTTTGATTTACTTTTCACAGCCTGTGCTTTATCTTGGGATCCATCTGTGATCTTATATCCTGGTTGATTTTTTTTCAATTGACATGGAGCACAATTTGTTCTTTGTTGTGCCCAGTTCTGTGTGTTTGGACAGCTGTGCAGTCATGTGTCCTTCATCACTGTACCGAACAGAACAGTTCTTCATCCCCAGAGTTCCCCTGTGCTGCCCCTTTGCGGTCACCTCCTCATCCTCTTACCCCTAGCTGCCATTGATGTTTTCTGTCCCTATAGTTTTTTTTTACCCACAAATGTCATATAAATGGAATTATATAATGTATAATGTTTTGAAACTGACTTCCTATTAGCATATTGCATTGAAATTCATCCACATTGTTGTTTGTCTGAATAGTTTGTCCTTTTTTGTTGATGAGTAATGTTCCATTGTATGAGTGTACCACAGTATATCTGTTCACCTGTTGAAGGGTATCCAGGTTGTTTCTGACTTTAGGTGATTATGAGGTCATGCATATTATTTCCTATGTTTTCTTCTAGAATTTCTTCTTTGAATTTTCTTTCACCTTTGACAAAAATAGGTTGACTATATGTTTGTATGTGTTTCTTCCAGGATGTCTATTCTGTTGTATTGATCTATACATCCACACTGTCTTGCCTGTTGCTTTATAGTTAAGTCTTGAATTCAGCTAGTGTGAGTTCTACAACTTTGTTTTTTTTAAAATTGTTTTGGTTCTTCTAGTTTCTTTGCTTTTTCTTAAGTTTTAAAAAATAAGCTTATCAGTATTTACAAAAATTTTTTCTGGGTTTTGATTAGGCTTATGTTGTTTATATAGATCAAACTGGAGAGAAAAAAAACCCTGTAATCCATGAATATGATGTCTCTTTCCTTTTATCTTTGATATCTTTTGTGTTTCCTTGTTCTCTAGCACAGATTTTTATTAGATTTACCTCTAATATTTTCCTTTTTCTTGGTGCTATTATAAATAGTATTACTTTCTAAAATTTAAATTCCAGTTGCTTATTGCTGTTATATAAAAATACAGTTGATATTGTATATTGAATTTGTCTTCTGTTATCTTGTGAAACTTACCTACTAGTTATAGGAGCTTTTTTGTAGAGTGTTTGGAACTTTCTATATAGACAGCTGTATCATATGTGAATAGAGTTTTACTTCTTCCTTTCTAATACGCATTCCTTTTATTCCTGTTTCTTAACTTTTTTGTACTGGCTAGTACTTCTAGTATGACATTGGTGAAAAGACATCTTTACCTTGTTCATGATCTTATGGGGAAGGCAGTTAGTCTTTCACCATAAATTATGATCTTAGCTACAAGTTTTTAAAATAAATACCCTTTATCAGATTGAGGAATTTACCTTTTGTGTTAGTTCCCTAGAGTTGCCATGACAAATTACCACAAACTTGGTGACTTAAAACAATAGAAATTGGCCAGGCGCGGTGGCTCAAGCCTGTAATCCCAGCACTTTGGGAGGCCGAGGTGGGTGGATCACGAGGTCAAGAGATCGAGACCATCCTGGTCAACATGGTGAAACCCCGTCTCTACTAAAAATACAAAAAAAGCTGGGCATGGTGGTGCATGCCTGTAATCCCAGCTACTCAGGAGGCGGAAGCAGGATAATTGCCTGAACCCAGGAGGCAGAGGTTGCGGTGAGCCGAGCGCCATTGCACTCCAGCCTGGGTAACAAGAGCGAAACTTCGTCTCAAAAAAAACAAAACAAAACAAAAAACAATAGAAATTTAATTTTTTAGTTATGTAGGCTGAAATCACAGTGTAGTACAGCCACACTTGCTCTGAAGGTTCTAGGGGAGAATCCTTCCTTGCCTTTTCCAGCTTCTGCTGACTCCAGACATACCTGAGACTGGGTAATTTACAAAGAAAAAGAGATTTAATGGACTCACAGTTCCACGTGGCTGGGGAGGCCTCACAATCATGGCAGAAGACAAAATGCCTGTCTTTCATGGCGGCAGACAGGAGAGAAGTGAGAGCCAACTGAAATGGGTTAAGATCTTGTGAGACTTACTCACCACCACGAGAACAGTATGGGGGAAACCGTCCCCATGATTCAGTTATCTCTCACCAGGTTTCTCCCACAACACATGGGAATTATGGGAACTACAATTCAAGATGCGATTTGGGTAGGGACGCAGCCAAACCATATCACAGCATAACTTCAGTCTCTTTACATGGCCTTCCCCTTTGTGTGTTTATGGTTTACAAAGATTCTCTTATTGGATTGAGGGCACATCCTAATCCAGAATGGTCTCATCTGAATTCTTAATTATATCAGCAAACACCCCATTTTCAAATATGATGACATTCTGATGTTCCAGGTGGACATGAATCATTCTGGGACACTATTCAACCTACCACATCTTCTATTCCTAACTTGCTGGGAGTTTTTAAGTAATCATAAATGGATGTTGAGTATTTTAAAGTGCTCTTTTCTCATCTGTTGAGATAATATCACTTTTCTTTTCTTTCTTTCTTTTTTTTTTTTTTTTTTTGTAGGACACTTCACCTGGAAATATCGCTTTTCCTTAGTTGATATTATGATAAATTACATTGATTTTTTAAGTGCTGAACCAGGTTTTCATTCCTGGGATGTATGCCACTTGGTTGGCATATTTTTAATATATTGATGAATTTTATTTGTTAATATTTTGTTGTGGGTTTTTTGCATCTATCGATGAGGGATATTAACCTATAGTTTTATTTTTTTGTAATATCTTTGTCTGGCTTTGCTATTAATAACAGATTGTCCCCATCTTAACAACTTTTTGACTTTACGATGATGCACAACCATTGCAAATTTGACATAATGTATGGTATTCAATAAATTACATGAGATATTTAAGACTTTATCATAAAAGCAGCTTTGTGTTTCATGATTTTACCCAACCCTAGACTAATGAATTAATAAGTGTTCTGAGCATGTTTAATGTAGGCTACTTTAAGCCATGATGTTTGATAGATTGGGTGTATTAAATTCATTTTTGGCTTATGTTTTCAGCTTAGGATGGGTTTATTGGGCTATAACCTTGTCATAAGTCTAACAGCATCTGGACTAGCTTGATAACATGATTGGGAAGTATCCTCATTATATGAAAGTGATACTGTTTCTTCTTTAACTACTTGGTATAATTTGGCCTTTAGTTTTTTTTTATTGAAAGCATTTAACTACCTATTCAATTTCTTTAATAGATTTTTAACTGCCCGTGTTATCTGTTTTTTTTCCCCCTGAGTGAGTTTTGATTTTGTCCTTCAAAGAATTTGAATTTACGTATGTAGAATTGTTTATAGTATCCTTTTTACAGATCTTTGTGAGGTCTGCAGTGATGATTCCTCTTTTTTTTCTGATTTTGGTAATTTGTGTCATACTTGCTTTTTTTTCTTAATGAGACTGACTAGAGCAGGCATCCCCAAACTACAGCCCTTGGGCTGCATGCGGCCCCCCCAGGCCATTTATCCGGCCCCCCGCTGCACTTCAGGAAGGGGCACCTCTTTCATTGGTGGTCAGTGAGAGAAGCACAGTATGTGGCGGCCCTCTAACGGTCTAGGGACAGTGAACTGGCCCCCTGTGTAAAAAGTTTGGGGACCCCTGGGCTAGAGGTTTTATCAGTTTTCCTTCCAAAAAAACCAGCTGTTGGTCTCACTGATTTCTGCTTTAATCTTTATAATGCTTCCTATTTTGTGCCTGCATAGTTTGAATTTGCACTTCTTTTTCTAGATTCTTTTTTTTTTTTTTTTTTTTGAGACGGAGTTTCGCTCTTGTTACCCAGGCTGGAGTGCAATGGCGCGATCTCGGCTCACCGCAACCTCCGCCTCCTGGGTTCAGGCAACTCTCCTGCCTCAGCCTCCTGAGTAGCTGGGATTACAGACATGCGCCACCATGCCCAGCTAATTTTTTGTATTTTTAGTAGAGACGGGGTTTCACCATGTTGACCAGGATGGTCTCGATCTCTTGACCTCGTGATCCACCCGCCTCAGCCTCCCAAAGTGCTGGGATTACAGGCTTGAGCCACCGCGCCCGGCCTCTTTTTCTAGATTCTTAAGTTGAAAGCTTAGATTACTGACTTGATATATTTCCTTTTTTAATATAAGCATTTAATGGCTTAGATTTCTCTCTAAAGATGCATCCACAGTTTAAGGTTTTTGTTCTTTAATGGGGATAAAGGAGAAAGGTTCTGGTGCCGGTTCATGCCCTCCACAGAAGCCGCTGTTTCCTTCCCTCTCTACCATTAGGGAGACTTTCCTAGGACTCTTTCAGGATTTCTGTGAGTGCCTAGTGATTCATGAAGATAAAATCTGCAAAAATAATGTGGATTTCACCTACATTTGCAGCACCTCTCCCCCATCTCTCAACAGTGTATTCTTTCTCCACCAGTTTTGAAACCATGCTCACTGACCTTTTCTTACTAATATCCTGCTATGTCTTGTCTGTGTAAGCCAAAACTAATGTCTTAACTCTCTGCAAATACCTGTCTCATTAGTTTAGGGGGCAGTTGGTTGCCCTCTAATCTCCTTATTCTGATGGAGTCAGAATACTTTATTTTGTTGTTGGAAGGTTGGAAGTGACATTCTTTCTAGCTCTCTTTGGCTTTGTTTTAGAGTTATTCTGCTTTTAGGTATTTAATAATGTTTGTCTCTCAAGTGAAAGTTAATCACTTACTGTTCTCATGTTAGTACTTAGTACTCGTATAGCTGTATTTATCACATTATGCCGTAATTATTTGCCAACATAACTGTTTCCACTATGAGCACACTGCTTGAGGGAAATAGACAAGTATATGCAAAATGCAAGATCTGTGACCTCTGTATACCTAGTGCTTCCTGATTTGTTGTAGGCCCTTATTATGTGCTCATAGAATAGAATTACAGTAAGATTTTAATTCATAACACAGTCCTGGTACTTTAAGATTCTGAAGAAATATTTGTTGAATAATTCGTGAATAAAATGGCTTATTTAGAAAATATTTAGAAATGAGTTTAGCTTCTCTTTCCAGATTTTCAGATAGTTTTTTTAAAGCTCGGTTTATGTCTAATCATCCCTGTAATTAAAAATCTTGCTGTGACTCAAACAGAAGATTCAGTTGTATGAATTAATCCTTAATTGCTCAAAAAATGTTAATGGGGTTGAATTATTTTGTACTCCTATTAACTTCTGGGATAATATTGTTTACCTGAGATCTTCAAAGCAGTGAGTAATAAATTATTACATTTAAAATTTTTTTTTTTTTTTTTTTTTTTTTTTTTTTTTTTTTTTTTTTTTTTTTTTTTTTTTTTTTTGAGACGGAGTTTCGCTCTTGTTACCCAGGCTGGAGTGCAATGGCACCATCTCGGCTCACCGCAACCTCCGCCTCCTGGGTTCAGGCAATTCTCCTGCCTCAGCCTCCTGAGTAGCTGGGATTACAGGCACGCGCCACCATGCCCAGCTAATTTTTTGTATTTTTAGTAGAGACGGGGTTTCACCATGTTGACCAGGATGGTCTCGATCTCTTGACCTCGTGATCCACCCGCCTCGGCCTCCCAAAGTGCTGGGATTACAGGCTTGAGCCACCGCGCCCGGCTTTTTTTTTTTTTTTGAGACGGAGTTTCGCTCTTGCTGCCCAGGCTGGAGTGCAATGGCGCGATCTCGGCTCACCGCAACCTCCACCTCCTGGGTTCAGGCAATTCTCCTGCCTCAGCCTCCTGAGTAGCTGGGATTACAGGCACACGCCATCATGCCCAGCTAATTTTTAGTATTTTTAGTAGAGACGGGGTTTCACCATGTTGACCAGGTTGGTCTCGATCTCTCGACCTTGTGATCCGCCTCGGCCTCCCAAAGTGCTGGGACTACAGTAAAATATTTTTAAAAAATAAAATAGGAAGGCCGGGCGCGGTGGCTCAAGCCTGTAATCCCAGCACTTTGGGAGGCCGAGGAGGGTGGATCACAAGGTCAAGAGATCGAGACCGTCCTGGTCAACATGGTGAAACCCCGTCTCTACTAAAAATACAAAAAATTAGCTGGGCATGGTGGCGCGTGCCTGTAATCCCAGCTACTCTGGAGGCTGAGGCAGGAGAATTGCCTGAACCCAGGAGGCGGAGGTTGCGGTGAGCCGAGATCGCGCCATTGCACTCCAGCCTGGGTAACGAGCGAAACTCCATCCAAAAAATAAATAAATAAAATAAAATAAAATAGGGTAGCTTGTCATTGAAAGAGTAAAATTATATTTTCTTGACAGTATTTAGAAATAGGTTAGATTAAGAGTAACTTTAGTTATTAGGTCCTTTTCAGTGAAAAATTAAAGATATTTTTTTCAGTTTTAACTGCATCTTTTCCAGATCAGATTTTCTCCAGTAGCTAAAAAGTTGTTTGTGGTAACTGCAGTGAGTGCTATATCTGTAATTTTTCTGGCCCATCACTTTAAAAGAAAACGTGGAAAGAAGAAAGGAAAAATATTACCATGGGAACCAGAGCATCTCATACTTGAACACACTAAAAGAGCAGCATCAGACAAAGGTATGTAGAAATAGTTGAATTAAGAAATTTTATGTGTAAATTATAACTGGAATACAGTGATTTTGGTCTTCTAGTTTGCAAAATTTTCTTCCTAATATATTATTTAACTCAAAAGTAATACAGATTTATTTTAGAAAGATTAGAAAATGTAGATAAGCAAACAAAAAAAATTAAAATCACTTGACATTCTGCTACCCAAAAATAACTACTGATAATACTTTCATGTATATCAGTCCACTTAAATATCACAGTGAGACATAAAATTGTATATTATATACAAGTAAATTATGTATTTTAAGTAAAATTGTAATCAGACATTTTGTAACCTGCTTTTAAGATATTTGACAGTAAGAATGTCTTTCCAAGTCAATAAATATCCCTCTATGCAATCATTTTAATATATAACTAGTGTTAATTTGTACAAATGTACCCCAGTTTATTTAATCATTTCCCTATTGTTCACTTCAGGGTGTTTGTGGTTTCTTTTTTTATTTTGCATGTCCCTGTTTATTTCCTTATGTAAAATTCAAGAAGTAAATTGCTGTCTTTTAAAGGATCTTTAATTTTTGTTAACGATATGGTATCAGTAAAAGTAATTTCTTGAGCATACTGAGTTTCTTACTTTTTTATTATTTAGTGAATATGTGGTATTCTTTTGTGATTCATCTGTCCAGTATACAATTAATGAGTGAGTATTTTGTACCAAGTGCAGTGAACATTCCAGCAGTAATGATTGCTGTCACTTGCTGAGATTCTATTATGTCTCAGCTAAGTGCCATATATTCAGTGCTTTATTTAACCTTACAGCAATCCTGTGAATTTGGACGATAGTCTTGTTATTGTTTCTATTTTCTACATAAAGAAAACTGAGATATGCAAAAGTTAAGTGACTTGCCTACGGTCATATAATTTATACCTGCCGGAATTTCAATCTAGGAACGTTTTAACTGCTGCATTAAGAAAAACTGTAATGCCGGGCATGTTGGCTCATTCCTGTAATCCCAGCACTTTGGGAGGTCAAAGCAGGAAGATGGCTTGAGCCCAGGGGTTTAAAACAGCCTGGGCCACATAATGGGACCACATCTCTACAAAAATAAAATTAAAAAATTAGCTAGGTATGGTGGCACATGTCTGTTGTGGTCCTAGCTCCTTGGTGGCTGAAGTGGGAGGATTACTTGACACAGGGGGTCAGTGCTACAGTGAGCCATGATTGCACCGCTGAACTGCAGCCAGGGTGACAGAGTGAGATATTTTCACAAAAAAAGAAAAAGACAACCCAAAAAACTAAGATATAATGTCTGCCTTAGAAGAATGGATAGTTGGGTAGAAGAGACAGAAGTATAACTAATTATAATGCAATGAGATATGGGTAAGCTTTAGATCTAATTCAGAAAAGGAAATGCCTGTATTTTGTTAAATTTACAGTTTAACAAAATCATAAATTTAACATAGTTGCCAGTATTTTTATGCTGATTACAATAGATCATTCAAATACCACTCTAATTAATTAGGTGAGTATTTTACTCTTCATTTCAGAAGCAGATTTTAGCAGTGTTAAAAAAAGATTATATAAAGGTGTAGATTTTAATAATGGTGTACATTTAATAATTTACACAATTGCACTGTGTTTTAAAATTAGAAGCTTTCTGAATGAATATATAAACTCTGAAATTTTTACCTGAAACTTATCATTGGATTTGATACTTTTAAAATTAGTATGTTTATTTGATAGGTTCAAGTTGTTCCAGTAGCAGACAGAATTTGACATTATCTTTAAGTTCTACCAAAGACAAAGGATCTCAATCTTGTAACTATGCTAATGGAGGACTTTTCAGTAAATACTCAGGTTCTGCACAGAGTTTGGCCTCCGTAAGTACAGAAAAAATATTATTTTTAAAAATTGTTGTTTATATATCTTTTGTGATCTGTTAGTTTAAGTGTCATATACTTCTTCATATGGAAAGAATCTTAAGGATTATCATCTGATTGAATCTGCTTTCATCAGGCAAGTAAAGTATCTACTGACTATTAAGTCAATTTGGTTCTAGATTTCTTTGAGTAAGTGATCTGGTCCAACGGTGACCTGTGAAAATAGTGTTGATGTGGAAGAATTACTTCAAAATTAGATGTTCTTGTCTTCACTTATTTGTGGGAGCTAAAAATTAAAACAGTTGAACTCATGGAGCTAGAAAGTACAATGATAGTTACCAGAGGCTGGGAAAGGCAAGTGGGGTTGGAGGGGAAGTGGAATGGTTAATGGGTACAAAAATATATGCAGATAGAATAAATAAGATCTAGTATTTGATAGCACAATAGGGTGACTACATTTGACATAATTTATTGTAGATTAAAAAATAACTAAAAGAGTGTAACTGGATTGTTTATAACACAAAGAAGAGATACATGCTTAAAGATAAAGGTGATGGATACCCCATTCACCATGATGTGATCTTTATACATTGTATATATTAAAATGTTTTCTGTAACCCATATATACACCTATTATGTATCCACAACAATCAAAAATTGAAATTAAAAAGTTATTAATTAAAAGAAAATTAGCACCGGGCGCGGTGGCTCAAGCCTGTAATCCCAGCACTTTGGGAGTCCAAGGCGGGTGGATCACGAGGTCAAGAGATCGAGACCATCCTGGTCAACATGTTGAAACCCCACCTCTACTAAAAATACAAAAAAATTAGCTGGGCATGGTGGCACGTGCCTGTAATCCCAGCTACTCAGGAGTGTGAGGCAGGAGAATTGCTTGAACCCAGGAGGCGGAGGTTGCGGTGAGCCGAGATCACGCCATTGCATTCCAGCCTGGGTAACAAGAGTGAAACTCCGTCTCAAAAAAAAAACAAAAAAAAAAACAATTAGCTGTTCTGCAAGAAGCTGGACGATACAGCCAGACTTTGTGCTGGGTCACAATAATCACTTGATGAGCCTACTTAGGTGAAAGTATTTGGTTTGGTGAAGGCAAGTGTGAGGTTCTTCACCTCCTTTGGATCATTAACACAGTATTGACTGACAAGCAGAAGACTTCCCTTCTTTTTTTTAAGCATTAATTTTTTTTTTTTTTAAAGGCGGTTTCACCATGTTGGTCAGGCTGGTCTCGAACTCCTGCAGGTGATTCTCTCACCTCAGCCTCCCAAAGTGCTTGGATTACAGTTGTGAGCCACCACGCCTGGCTTTTTTGAACATTAATATTAATGCTGATTGACAAGTGAGGAATGAAGTTATTATTTGTTTAAATCTAATGTGATTTAAACATTAATTTAAAAAATAGGCCGGGTGCAGTGGCTCAAGCCTGTAATCCCAGCACTTTGGGAGGCCGAGGCAGGTGGATCACGAGGTCGACAGATCGAGACCATCCTGGTCAACATGGTGAAACCCCGTCTCTACTAAAAATACAAAAAATCAGCTGGGCATGGTGGCACGTGCCTGTAATTCCAGCTACTCAGGAGGCTGAGGCAGGAGAATTGCTTGAACCCAGGAGGCGGAGGTTGTGGTGAGCTGAGATCGCGCCATTGCACTCCAGCCTAGGTAACAAGAGTGAAACTCCGTCTCAAAAAAAAAAAAAAAAAAAATTAAAAAAAATAGGTAGAATTTCTACCTGCTATTAAATACAGAACAGGCAAAAGAATATACAGTGAGAGCTGGGTGCTATAGTGTTGCCTGCAGTCTCAGCTATTCAGAAGACTGAGGCAAGATTGCTTCAGTTCAGGAGTTTGAAGACAGCCTGGGCAACACAGTGAAACCTTGTCTCATAAAATAAAATAAAAATAAATGTGTTCCTGATCCACTCAACTCCCATCCCTGGAGACAGACTACTCCCAAGTAGCTGGGATTACAGGCATGTGCCACCACACCTGGCTAATATTTGTATTTTTGTTAGAGACAGTGTTTCACCATGTTGGCTAGGCTGGTCTCGAACTCCTGACCTCAAGTGATCTGCTGCTTCGGCCTCCCAAAATGCTGGGATTATATTAACATTAAAATGTAGTACATTAAATTTTCTTTTTTTTTTTTTTTTTTTTTTTTTTTTTTGAGAGGGAGTCTTGCTCTCTCGCCCAGACTGGAGCTCCGTGGCACGATCTCTGCTCACTGCAACCGCCACCTCCCAGGTTCAAGCGATTCTCCTGCCTCAGGCTCCCAGGTAGCTGGGATTACAGGCATGTGCCACCACACCTGGCTAATTGTTATATTTTTAGTAGAGAGGTTTCACCATATTGGCCAGGCTGGTCTCGAACTCCTGACCTCATGATCCACCCACCTTGGCTTCCCAAAGTGCTGGTATTATAGACGTGAGCCACCGCACCTGGGCTGTATTCATTTTTTTCTTCGTGGTTTATAGAACACCATATTCTGTTCTGTACCTTGCTTCTGTATTTCATTGGAATATGTAGCTGCCCTATTCTGTAATGCCTAAAAATGTAATACATTTTTGAAGACTCTTCTAGGATAGGAACAGCTAGATCAAAGGCCTGCAGACTTTCAATTCCTCTGTGAAACTGAGCAGTATAATGAAGAATATGCTTATTCTTTCTTTCTTTCTTTATTTTTTTGGCTTGGCAGTGTATTGCTGGAATATGCCTATTCCTTTTTCTTTCTTTTCTTTTCTTTTCTTTTCTTTTCTTTTTTGAGATGGAGTCTCACCCTATTGCCCAGGCTGGACTGCAGTGGTGTGATCTTGGTTCACTGCAACCTCCACCTCCTGGATTCAAGTGATTCTCCTGCCTCAGCCTCCCAAGTAGCTGGGATTACAGGCATGTGCCACCACACCTGGCTAATTTTTGTATTTTTAGTAGAGACAATGTTTCACCATGTTGGCTAGGCTGGTCTCAAACTCCTGACCTCAAGTGATCTGCCGCTTCAGCCTCCCAAAATGCTGGGATTACAGGCGTGAGCCACTGTGCCTGGCCAGAATATGGCTTTTCTGTAATGTGGACTTCCTCAATGTCTGAGAAGTGCCTCCTTTGAATTTCCTCAATTGAAAGTTGAAGCCCTTGTTTACTAGAAGTAGATAAGGTAAATTTCATGATAGTGGTATAACAAGTCTTTAGAATCACTGTACTGTACTTGCCTAACTGAACTAGCCATTCCTCTGCCAGGGCTATTAACTGCTTTGATTTTCTGTCTCTTAGGCAGTAGATAATAAGTGTCAAAATGGGGATCATGATGTCAGAAGTGGAAAGGAGGGGACAGAGTCCACAAAATTTGGTGACTGAATATGAGAAGTGTGGGAAGAGACTTTGAAGATGACATCCTGTTTTATAGTTTGAGAAATTAAGGGAATGGAAACACTTATTAGTGAGCTTGGGAGGAGGAAGAGGTTTTGTTGCGGGAGATGCTAAGCCCATTTTTTGACATACAATCATGAGTTGCTTAATGATAGTGCCACATTTGCTGCATTCTGAGAAATGTGTCATTAGATGATTTCCTCCTATGAACATCATACTGTGTACAGAAAAGAAAGTACCTGTATTTTGTTAAATTTACAATTTAACAAAAATATAAATTTAACATAGTTGCCAGTGTTATACTGATTACAGTAGACTATTCAAATATGTCCCAAATTAGTAAGGTGAATAATTTACTTTTTTTTTTTTTTTTTTTGAGACGGAGTTTCGCTCTTGTTACCCGGGCTGGAGTGCAATGGCGCAATCTTGGCTCACTGCAACCTCCGCCTCCTGGGTTCAGGCAATTCTCCTGCCTCAGCCTCCTGAGTAGCTGGTGGGATTACAGGCACACACCACCATGCCCAGCTAATTTTTGTATTTTTAGTAGAGACGGGGTTTCACCATGTTGACCAGGATGGTCTCGATCTCTTGACCTCGTGATCTACCCGCCTCGGCCTCCCAAAGTGCTGGGATTACAGGCTTGAGCCACCGCGCCCGGCGAGCATCATAATCTTTACGCTATATGTTGTAACCTGTTGTTCCTAGGCTACAAACCTGTACCACATGAGACTGTACTGAATACTGTAGGCAATTGGAACACAATGGTATTTGTGTATTTAAACGTATCTGAACATAGAAGAAGTATAGTAAAAATACAATTTTGAATCTTACGGTAGGATCCACTGTTGTATATGCCGTCTGTTGTTGACCCAGATGTTGTTATGTTGAAAGTGTCTATAGTTAGTTTGAGATGCCAGCAGAAGAGCCGAATGGAGTTGCTGAAAAGGCAAATGAAAATGTGGGTTTAGATTTCTCAAACTGAACTGGAATTAGGGTAGAACTGGAGTTAGGGATTTGAGAATCATCTGCATAGACATGATTGAAAAGATTTATTCAGTGGACCTAGCTAGGAAAGGGAATTTACAAAGATGATGGTGGCTTTTTTTTTTTTTTTTTTTTTTTTTGAGATGGAGTTCCACTCTTACTGTCCAGGCGGGAGTGCAATGGCCCGTTCTTGGCTCCCCACAACCTCCACCTCCCAAGTTCAAGTGATTCTCCTGCCTCAGCCTCTCAAGTAGCTGGGATTACAGGCATTTGCCAGCATGCCCAGCTCTCCATGTTGGCCAGGCTGGTCTCAAACTCCCGACCTCAGGTGATCCAACCACCTCAGCCTCCCAGAGTGCTGGGATTATAGGCATGAGCCACCAAGCCCGGCAGTAGTGGCTTTTTTATTTTAGGTATCATTTAGCAGAGAGTCAGCATTATAAAACATTCTAAAAGAAAAATAAGCTAGCTACCTTAAATCAAAGTAGGTATAGATAAAATTTTAAGTAAATGCTTAAAACAATAAATGATATAAACATAACTGCCTGATATCTGATGGAAATAAGTGATTTACATTTAAAATATTCTGCTTGTATATTTTTAAGCAAACCGGCTTAGAATAGAGTCATATGACTTCTAAATTTGATGGAATATCATGAGCATTATTTCTTCATGTGGAAATTACATGGATTGTCTTACACTAATAAGATTTATTTAAATAATCTGTAAATATAAAAGATCATAGCATACTATAATGAGAG
Source organism: Saimiri boliviensis (assembly GCF_048565385.1). Taxonomy (NCBI): domain Eukaryota; kingdom Metazoa; phylum Chordata; class Mammalia; order Primates; family Cebidae; genus Saimiri; species Saimiri boliviensis. Next base: position 75,653,482 of record NC_133459.1, read on the forward strand.
AGATTTGAAGTAACTTTTGTTCATCTTAATTTTAGGTCCAGAGTGTCAATTCTTGTCATAGCTGCGCTTGTGGCAATTCTAATTCCTGGGACAAAGCAGATGAAGATGATATTAAACTTGTTAATATTCCTGTGACTACTCCAGAGAACTTATACTTAATGGGTAGGAATAAGATGATAACATTTTAAGATATTGTGCTCACATTTAATTTGTTTTGTTTTTGTTTTTTATTTATTGAGACAGACAGGGTCTTGCTCTGTCGCCCAGGCTGAAGTACAGTGGCGCCATCACTGCTCACTGCACCCTCAACCTCCTGGGCCCAAGTGATCCTCCCACCTTAGCCTCCTGAATGGCTGGGACCACAGGTGCAAGCCACCATGCCCAGCTAATTTTTTTTTCTTTATCTTTTTTCTTTCTTTTTAAAAGACGGGGTTTCACCATGTTGGTCAGGCTGGTCTTGAACTCCCGACCTCAGGTGATCCACCTGCCTTGGCCTCCAAAGTTCTTGGATTACAGGCATGAGCCACCATACCCAGCCAATTTTTAAAAAAAAATTTTGTAGAGATGGGGTTTTGTCGTGTTGCCAGGTTGGTCTTGAACTCCTAAGCTCAAGCAGTCTGCCCACCTCTGCCTCCTAAAGTATTGGGATTAAAGCCTTAGCCACCATGGTCGGTGGTAAGTTGAAATTTAAAAACAGTGAATTGTTTAAGAGAAGGAACTATAATTTTAAATATTCTTCCATCTGTTGAATTTAATCTTCATAACATCATACATTGTATTAGTTTAAACTAATACAACAAAATTAAAACAACAGAAATTTATTCACTCAGAGTTTTGGAGACCAGAAGTTCGTTATCACCGGATTGAAATGAACATGTCAGTAGAACCACATTCTCTCTGGAGCCTTAGGGGAGAATCTGTTCCTGACCTCTTGCAGCTTTTGGTGGGCTTCCAGCATCGTTTGGCTTGTGTCCACATCATTCCAGTCTCTACCTTTGTCTTTATGTCACATTCTCCTCTGTGGGTATCAAATCTCTCCCTATATCCCTCTGTCTGTCTGTCTGTCTGTCTGTCTGTCTGTCTGTCTGTCTGTCTGTCTCTCTCTCTGAGACAGAGTCTTGCTCTGTCACCCAGGCTGGAGTGCAGTGGTGCAACATCGGCTTACTGCAACCTCCATCTCTGAGGTTCAAGCAATTCTCAAGCCTCAGCATCCCAAGTGGTTGGGCTTACAGCTGTGTACCATCACGCCCAGCCAATTTTTTGTAATTTTAGTAGAGACGAGTTTCACAATGTTAGCCAGTCTGGTCTTAACCTCCTAAGCTCAGGTGATTTGCCCACCTCAGCCTTGTAAAATGTTGGGATTATGGGTGTAAGCCACTGTGCCCAGCCACCTCTGTCTTACAAGGAGACTTTTGGTTAGATTTAGGCCCCACCAGATAAATTAGGATAATGTCCCTGTATTGGGATTCCTAATTACATCTACAAAGATGTAAGATGTTACCTTTATTTATAAGTTTACAGCTTCTAGGAATTAGGATCTAATATCTTTAGGTGACCATTATTCAGCCTGCTACACTATCTTAACCTAATCTGTTGAATCTTATGTAACAAATCTATCAGAATTGACTTTACTAAATCTGTTGTCTCTAGCTATTATGTGTATTGTTATGTACAGAAAAAAAAATTTAAATAGAAGGAAGGCCTTCTGTGTTGCACATCTCAGTATTTCTCTTAACTTGACCGTGAACATGTCTACAAAGCCTCACTGAAGCCCTGGAGAAGAACCAAATGCACCTGTTGTTGAATCAGAGGATTCAAATGGTTTTCCCTGTTCTCTATTCTGTTTCAGGCTGTCTTCCTTTTAATGGAAATGCATGCTAAATAAAAAACAAAACCAGTAAACCTGACGTAGCCCTGGCCAGTGAGCAGCGAAGGGACTGATGACTTGGTGTAGAAGGACTGAGTGACTCGGAATGCATTCTCTCTCTCTAGATAGCTAGACTATATCATCTCCGGTACCATCACAGTGGGTACTCCTATGAGGAAAGAAGCAAGAGTAGTTTTTTGCCACCTATTCCAAAGGTCTCCAGAAAGTCAAATTTACTATGTTTCTAGATTATATCTAGTAAACTTATACTCACAGCTTCTGTTAATATTGCAAGTTCATGGCTGGGTATGGTGGCATGTACCTGTAGTCTTAGCTACTTGGGAGGCTGAGGCAGGAGGATCACTTGAGCCCAGGACTTCAGGGTTATAGTGAGCTAATTGTGCTACTGCACTCCAGCCTGGGGGACAGAGCAAGCTTTTTCTTTTTTCTTTTTTTCTTTTTGTTATTTAGTTTTTCTTCCATAATCATAAACTTAGCTCTGCAATCTAGCTAGGCCTGGAAGGGAACAAGGAAACAGAACGCAAAGGGAACTGCATCGAAAACACAAAGATTCTAGGATACTGTGAGTAAATGGGATGGAGGGATGCTCTCCTGAGCTACAGAAGGAATGGTCTGGTGGTTAAGATAAAACACAAGTCAAACTTATTAATCAGATGTCCACAGTCTACAATGGTGATCTTCTTACTGGTCTTGCTCTTCCTGGACCCAGCGCACTCCATGGCCTCCACAATATTCATGCCTTCTTTCACCTTGCCAAAGACCACAAGCTTGCCATCCAGCCACTCAGTCTTGACAGTGCAGATGAAAAACTGGAACCGTTTGTGTTGGGTCCAGCATTTGCCATGGACAAGATATCAGGACCTGTATGCTTTAGAATGAGTTCTCTTTTTTTTTTTTTTTTTTTTTTTTGAGACGGAGTTTCGCTCTTGTTACCCAGGCTGGAGTGCAATGGCGCGATCTCGGCTCACCGCAACCTCCGCCTCCTGGGTTCAGGCAATTCTCCTGCCTCAGCCTCCCGAGTAGCTGGGATGACAGGCACGCACCACCATGCCCAGCTAATTTTTTGTATTTTTAGTAGAGACGGGGTTTCACCATGTTGACCATGGTTGGTCTTGATCTCTCGACCTCGTGATCCACCCGCCTCGGCCTCCCGAAGTGCTGGGATTACAGGCTTGAGCCACCGCGCCCGGCCTAGAATGAGTTCTCGTCATCAAATTTCTTCCTGTAGGTGGACTTGCCACTAGTGCCATTAGGGCCTGTGAAGTCACCACCCTGACACATAAACCCTGGAATAATCCTGTGAAAGCAGGAACCCTTAAAACCAAATCCTGGCCAGGCGCAGTGGCTCACGCCTGTAATTCCAGCACTTTGGGAGGCCGAGGTGGGTGGATCATGAGGTCAAGAGATAGAGACCATCCTGGTCAACATGGTGAAACCCTGTCTCTACTAAAAATACAAAGAATCATCTGGGCATGGTGGCGTGTGCCTGTGATCCCATCTACTCAGGAGGCTGAGGCAGGAGAATTGCCTGAACCCAGGAGGCAGAGGTTGCAGTGAGCCCAGATCATGTCATTGCACTCCAACCTGGGTAACAGGAGCGAAACTCCGTCACCAAAAAAAAAACCAAATCCTTTCTCTCCAGTGCTCAGGGCATGAAAGTTTTCTGCTGTCTTTGGAACTTTGTCTGCAAACACCTCGAAGGAGATGCAGCGCAACGGCGCACCATCAATGGCAATGTCGAAGAACACGGTGGGGTTGAGCATGGCTGATAGTACAGGGTCCCAGCAGCAGCGGCATCTGTAAAGCCACCCTTTTTCTTTCAAAAACAAAGCAAAACAAAAAACAAACCCCCAGAATATTAAAAATTCAAATAGAAGAGAAACAGAGCAAAACTAGAGACACCATAGGGGATCTTTGTGTTATAGGACTAAGATTGGTAGGAGCCTTGTGGATCACCTGATATCGTCACCCATCTGTTTCAATTCTCTTTGTAAAATTAATGACATTAAAAAAAGATTGGTGATGTATGTTTGACTTGCTGTTACAAAAGTGATGGTATTTGCTATTTTTTTTTTTTTTTTGAAATGGAGTTTTGCTCTTGTTACCCCGGCTGGAGTGCAATGGCATGATCTCGGCTGACTGCAACCTCCGCCTCCTGGGTTCAAGCAATTCTCCTGCCTCAGCCTCCTGAGTAGCGGGGACTACAGGCGCGTGCCACCATGCCCAGCTAATTCTTGTATTTTTAGTGGAGACGGGGTTTCACCTTGTTGACCATGGTCTCAATCTCTTGACCTCGTGATCCACCCACCTCGGCCTCCCAAAGTGCTAGGATTACAGGCGTGAGCCACCGCGTCCGGCCATATTTGCTATATTCTATAGTGAGGTGGGACATAGTACTTCTTGAGGAGACAGCTTTTATCTTTGTATTATACAACTGTGCTGTAAAATAGTTCTTCCTGAAGCCAAGTGTGGTGGCACATGCTTGTAGTCGCAGCTACTTGAGAGGCTGAAGTGGGAGAATCACTTGAGCCCAGGAGTACAAGACCAACCTGGGCAACACTGTAAGACCCCCATCTCTAAAAAAGAAACCAAAAAAACTAAAAAATTCTTCCTGTGTTCATATGTTCAGCCAAAATAGTAAATGTTTAGAACGGATAGTGTAAGAAAAGGATGAAGGAATTAGAGTTGTGTAACTTGGAGGAAGAGTAGATAGTGATATAATTGGTTTTTGTGGTCATAAATGTTTTAGGAGAAGATTCAAAAGCTACTCTTTGCTACAGAAAATCGAACAAGAAGGAAAGGCCTACATTTCATTTTAAGAAATTTTAGGCCAGGTATGGTGGCTCACACCTGTAATCCCAGAATTTAGGGAGGCTCTGGTGGGAGGATTGCTTGAGCCCAGGAGTTTGAGGCTAGCCTGGGTAACATAGTGAAACCTCATCTCTACAAATACGTAAATATATTAAAAAAAAAATAAAAGAGGCTGGGTGTGGTGACTCATGCCTGTAATCCCAGCACTTTGGGAGGCAAAGGTGAGTGGATCACCTGAGGTCAAGAGTTTGAGACCAGCGTGGCCAAACATGGTGAAAACCTGTCTCTACTGAAAATACAAAAATTAGGTGGACATGGTGGTACATGCCTGTCATCACAGCTACTCAGGAGGCTGAGGCAGGAGGTTGCAGTGAGCTAAGATGGTGCCACTGTACTCCAGCCTGGGCAACAGAGTGAGACTCTGTCTCAAAATAATAATAAGAAGAAATAAGAAATTTTATTCATTTAGGATTGTAGGTTCTACAGTGTGGTAACTGAAGAAATGACTTCAGAGATATTTTTTAGCTACCATATTTTTAAAACATCGTGAGAATGACTTGTCCAGATTCTTAAGCAGCTTTTACATTTCTTTTTCTTCCCCCACCCCCCACCCCCGAGACGGAGTTTCGCTCTTGCTACCCAGGCTGGAGTGCAATGGCGCGATCTCGGCTCACCGCAACCTCCGCCTCCTGGGTTCAGGCAATTCTCCTGCCTCAGCCTCCTGAGTAGCTGGGATTACAGGCACACGCCACCATGCCCAGCTAATTTTTGTATTTTTAGTAGAGACGGGATTTCACCATGTTGACCAGGATGGTCTCGATCTCTTGACCTCGTGATCCACCCGCCTCGGCCTCCGAAAGTGCTGGGATTACAGGCTTGAGCCACCGCGCCCGGCCATCTTTTTCTTTAATATTTAACATTTTAAAAATACTTTAAAAGTGAAGTTTTAAACTATTTTTGTTTTGTTTGAAGTGCCTAATTATTTTTCTAAGCCCTTCTTTAAAAAAATTTATTTGTAGAAAAAGAAGTACATGTTCATCTGTTTTCCCACAAAGCTTTCTCTCAGCAAGGACATGAAATTCCTACTTGGACTATAACTAACTTTTGATAGGGTCATTTGGTATCTTGCAGATTTTTAACTCTGGCCCACCAATTTATCCAAATCAGTCTGTTGGGATCATAGTGGTTCAGGACACCCTTTAGGGAACAAAAGGTGACAAAGACTTTTATTTTAGATTTCTATATTACTATCTTTTCTTCAGCTTTACTTTTTTTTTTTTTTTGAGACAGTGTCTTGCTCTGTTGCCCAGGTTGGAGTGCAATGGCACAATCTTGGCTCACTGCAACCTCTGCCTCCTGGGATCAAGCCAGTTCTCCTGACTTAGCCTCCTGAGTAGCTATGATTACAGGCGCATATCACCACACCTGGCTGATTTTTAAATTTTTAGTAGAGATGGGGTTTCACCATGTTGACCAGACTGGTCTCGATCTCCTGACCTCAGGTAATCTACCTACCTTGGCCTCCCACAGCGCTGGTACTATAGGTGTGAGCCACCTCACCTGGCCATCTTCAGCTTTACTTTCTTCTTCTGAGAACTTATAAAACAGTAGTTTTTTGTAAACTGGTTTCTTCTACCTGTTAGTTTTCCTTTTTATTTACAGGGATATTTTGAAACAGTTGTGTGACTTACAAAAAATAACTATTACTCAAACTTTTGATGAATTCATGATACTATTTTAGAAAAATTCTGAGCACCATATATCTTTGTGTTGTATTTTTAAAGAAATGAAAACATATTGGCCATTTTGTCCCTGATTTTTGGTTAACTGGAACCATAGGTTGAGAATATATTGGGAAATTAAGATTCTACCATGTAATGATGTGTGATTCTTTAGTGTCAAAAATTAGTCAGACTGTGCTATTGGTGATAATGTATGAAAGCATTTCAAACTCCATATAATTTTATTTTGTCATTGATATTGCTCACTTAAAATTGTTCTGTTCTTAATTTTTAGGTATGGAATTGTTTGAAGAGGCATTGCGCCGATGGGAACAAGCTCTAACCTTTCGAAATAGACAGGCTGAAGATGATGCCTGTGGTTCCATTAAGATGGGTGCAGGAGATGCCATTGCTGAAGAAAATGTAGATGTAAGGGTGATTTATTTGAGTGGTCTTCATAATATTAGAAGAATCAAACTTTTTTTTTTTTTTTTATAGAGATGGAGTCTCACTATGTTGCCCAAGCTGAATCTTGAACTCTTGGGCTCAAGTGATCCTCCTACCTTTTCCTCTGAGTAGTTAGGACTATGGGCATGCACCACCATGCCTGGCTAATTTTTAAATTTTTTGTAAAGATGGCATCTCACTATGTTGCCCAGGCTGGTCTTGAACTGCTGGCCTCAGGTGATTCTTTCACTTTGACCTCCTAGAGTGTTGGGATTATAGGCATGAGCCAAGGTGTGCCTGGCCCAGGGTATTTTTTTGTGTTGATTCAGTGTATTTGCTTTGTATGGCATTTGGTAGAACTATTTTTGTCTTCTTCCTTGGGACTGTGTGGGGTATTTCTTATTGATCTTTTTCTATTCAGTTAGTTGGTAAATGCCACATTTACCATTCATCAAGTTTATTAATTTTTCCAGGATATGCAAAATAAGCAGATTGGTTTCTAAAGGATTTTTTTTTTTTTTTTTTTTTTTTTTTTTTTTTTTTAAGAAATGGGGTCGCCGGGCGCGGTGGCTCAAGCCTGTAATCCCAGCACTTTGGGAGGCCGAGGCGGGTGGATCACAAGGTCGAGAGATCGAGACCATCCTGGTCAACATGGTGAAACCCCGTCTCTACTAAAAATACAAAAAATTAGCTGGGCATGGTGGCGCATGCCTGTAATCCCAGCTACTCAGGAGGCTGAGGCAGGAGAATTGCCTGAACCCGGGAGGCGGAGGTTGCGGTGAGCTGAGATCGTGCCATTGCACTCCAGCCTGGGTAACAAGAGCGAAACTCCGTCTCAAAAAAAAAAAAAAAAAAAAAAAGAAATGGGGTCTAGCTATGTTGCACAGACTGTAGTACAGTGGTTCATAGGAATAAATCGTAGTGCACTGTACCCCAGAACCCCTGCCTCAGCTCAAGCAATTCATCTGCCCCAGTCTCCCAAACAGTTGGGACTGCAGGCATGTTCTACCTTGTCTGGCTTGGAGTTTTTTAAAGTTTGATTTGTGCTTTGGGATTAATTGTTATTATGTTCATAAAAATCACAGAGGTATAGAGCTGGACCCTTATTGATCATTTAGTTAAGCTAGTGATTCTCAAACTTAATGCATAAGAATGACCTAGAGGACTTGTTAAAACACAGATTTGGAAGCCCCACCCCACGAGTTTCTCATTGACTAAGACTGGGGTGGATCCCAAGAATTTGCATTTCTACCCAGTTCCTGGGTGATAATGAAGCTGCTGGCTCAGGGACCTTATTTGAGAACTCCCGATCTAGTCTGACTCCTTAATTTTATAGGTAAAGAAACTGAATCACTAAGAACTAAGGTGATTTTGCCAAAGACACAGCTAGAACCCAGGCCTCTTGACTGCTGCTACTGTACTCTTTTCACCATCTATGAGTAATTTTTTACATTATTCATTTTCTTTGCCTTTTATTTAAAAGTGGAAAAATATTTAGAATCTTAACATTAGAATTTAATTTGTTATATGTGCTTTTTCTCTCCTCATAGGATATTATTAGTACTGAATTTATCCATAAACTTGAAGCTCTGCTGCAGAGAGCCTATCGTCTCCAGGAGGAGTTTGAAGCTACCCTTGGGGCATCTGATCCTAATTCCCTTGCTGATGATATTGGTAAGATGGATATTTTATATGTTTTTTATGAAATGTTTGCTTTCCTTTTATATCCTTGGAATTATTTGCTTAAGTGTCTGTCTTACGTATTAATAGGTTACTTAAAAAAATAGCCAAGAGAAAAAAATTCTATCATATTTATTTTTATTTCAGTTTTAATTTTTAAATGAACTAATGCCCTTAGAATATAAATTCAAGTACTTACCATAGGCAGGACGGTGACATTATTTTCAAATATATTGTGGGTGAAAAAAATCTAGTTAGAGTGTTGGAGGGAGAAAAGAATAAACAAAAATATACAAATGGGACAGAGACTCACCACTTCAGAAATGTCCATGTAATATTACTTAAAATATTTTAAAGAATTAAAGCTCTTGGGCCCCACTTTAATCACGGGATATCTGTTGATGTAAGTAGTCAATACATACATCATTATGGACCATTACCTTTGTTGCCTACTTTAAAGAAAAAAGAGTTTTAAAAAGTTGTTTATTTTTTATTTTTTTGAGACAGGATGTCTGTATCCCAGGTGGGAGTGCAGTGACACGATCGCAGTGCACTGCAGCCTTGGCCTCTTGAGCTCAAGTGATCAACCTACCTCTGCCTCCCAAGTAGCTGGGACTATAGACACATGCTACCATGCCTGGCTAATTAAGATTTTTTTTGTGGAGACAAGGTGAGGTTCTTTTTTTTTTTTTCTTTTCTTCTTTTCGAGACAGAGTTTCACTCACTCTGTCACCCAGTCTTGGGTGCAGTGGCGTGATCTCAACTCACTGCAACCTCTGCCTCCTGAGTTCATGCAATTCTCCTGCCTCAGCCTCCTGAGTAGCTGGGATTACAGGCATGTGCCACCGTACCCAGCTAATTTTTGTATTTTTAGTAGAGGCAAGGTTTCACCATGTTGGCCAGGCTGGTCTTGACCTCCTGGCCTCAAGTGTTCCCGAAGTGCCGAAATTACAGGTGTGAGCCACTGTGCCTGGCCAAAGTAAAGTTCTTGAATGAAGTCTTGGAAGAAAGGAATGATTAAAGTTGCTTCTTCAACTTCTATAAATGCCCCCAAAGAAAGAAGAAGACCAAATTATATAGTTTTTTTTTTTTGGTCAAAAATAATTTAAGTCTTTCTAGTATGAAGAGGATTGTTGTTTTCCAATTAAAAAAAAAAAGCTAAGGAGTTTTAACTTTTTCCACATTAGTACTGAAAGCAGCTGCATTTTGAGATATTTATATCTCTATGCATTTTGAATTTAAGTAAAAGATTTTGTTTGTATTAGAATTATGAGTTGCTGTGTATATGTCATAAGGTTATATGAACTTTCTTTGGTCTCTGCTTTGTCATACTATTCTTGTCACCAAACATTATTAGATGAGTGTGTTTTAGTACCTACTCTGCTATTAGCATAGGCATAATGTTTTGACATACCTATGAGATTACAGTCTAGAAAAAAAGTAGGCAGTATTCATATCAACAAATATAATTTGTCAAAGCCTTATATTAATTTTTTTCTACAGTTACTTGTGTAACTTTAATTAGAATGTCATTTATGATAGTAAATAGGAGAAAGAACAGAGAAAAGGAACTTTTTAAAACCTCCAATGTGGAATGAGAATGGAACAACCAGAAAAGTTAGAAAAGTGGTTAAGTGGCAAGGAACACTACAGAGAAAAGGAAGTAGGAAAAAATTATAAATATAAGTAGGAAAGAGGAAGAGGATCCTGAGACTTTTAATGTCTTACACTAGGAGTGGAAGTTTTGTCTGTGCTGTCTAATCTTCAGCAGTTTCTTTTAGCCTCATGATAAGGATCTTGTGGATGTGTAGTTTTTGTTCTTTTAGTCTTGTAATATGTATCACAGATTTGGTTCTGTTTGGCATGCCTTGGCACAGTTTTTCTGTATCCTTCTGTAGAGATTGGCTGGGTCTGTCTCATTCCTTCAGGTTAAAAAGATTCCTTAGGTACAGTCTCAGAGGTCTGCTTTAGATTCTTGTTGCTTTTGGACAAGAAGACCTTTGGGCATGTGGCTTAGTTTCTGGAGTCTTCAAGTTGTTTCTGAGGCAACTATTGTTAATCTCGAACTCTAAATGGATAGGGTGGGACCTATAATCAGTCCATGCATTTAGTTAGCTTAGGTTGGGAATAAGTTCCTGACCCCACTCATGTTTTAACCTGTGCTGTCACTGCCTACCAGGCTGATGTGCTTTTCCCTGTAGCCTGCCAGTTCGTTGGCCTCCTCTTGCCCTGGAGATTCCAGTTGACATGAAGCTGTTATCTTTTGTTTGTTGTAGGGAATTGTTTTGATATTGCAAGTTTGCATTTTTGAACTTCTGGATCGAAAGAGCTGAATGTATGGCCAAGATTCAGGGAGCATCTCTGTTACAACTGTTACTTAACATTGACAAAAATTGCCTAGAAGTCAGTTAACTCTCATTCTTTAAATCTAAAACAATTGTATTCATTTAACTTATATTATTGAAAGGCAACTTAAAGTTAACAGTCATAAATCAAGATAGTCTAACAAATGCCTTCAAAGGCCCAGGGGCGAATTTAAACCAAGTATTGATCTGACGTTAGTGAATTATTCGTTGTTTTGAATCTGCTTTGTCTAATTTGATGACCTTTTTTTTTCTTTTTTTTAAAGAATTTGGTAGGCTTTCAAGATTGGAAGATTTTATTTTTTATTTTTTATTTTGGCAACAGTCATGCTGTGTCACCCAGGCCAGACTGCAGTAGTGTGACTCAGTTCACTGTAACCTCTGCTTCCTGGCCTCAAGCCATCCTCTCACGTCAGCCTCCCAAGTAGCTAGGACTACAGGTGCATGCCACCACACCCTGCTAATTTTTAAAAAAGCTTTTTGGCTGGGCATGGTGGCTCATGCCTATAATCCCAGCACTTTAGGAGGCTAAGGTGGATGGATCATAAGGTCAAGAGATCAAGACCATCCTGGCCAACATGGTGAAACACCATCTCTACTAAAAAAAACCAAAAAAATCAAAAAAACATACATACACACACACACACACACACACACACACACACACACACACACACACACACAAATTATACATACAAAAATTAGCTGGGTGTGGTGGCATGCACCTGTAGTCTCAGCTACTCGGGAGGCTGAGGCAGGAGAATTGCCTGAACCCAGGAGGTAGAGATTTCAGTGAGCCAGGATTGTGCCACTGCACTACAGTCTGATGACAAAACAAGACTTACTGTCAAAAAAATTTTTTCAGGCCGGGCGCGGTGGCTCACGCCTATAATCCCAGCACTTTGGGAGGCCGAGGTGGGTGGATCATGAGGTCACGAGATCAAGACCATCCTGGTCAACATGGTGAAACCTCGTCTCTACTAAAAATACAAAAACTAGCTGGGCATGGTGGCGCATGCCTGTAATCCCAGCTACTCGGAAGGCTGAGGCAGGAGAATTGCTTGAACCCAGGAGGCGGAGGTTGCAGTGAGCCGGGATGGCGCCATTGCACTCCAGCCTGGGTAACAAGAGCGAAACTCGATTTCAAAAAAAAAAAAATTTTTTTTTCTCTACAGACGAGGTCTCCCTAGACAAGGCTTGTCTCGAACTATGCAAGCTGGTCTTGAACTCTTGGGCTCAAGCAGTCCTCCCACATTGGTCTCCCAAAATGCTGGAATTGCAGTCGTGAGCCACCATGCTGAGCCAGGAAAGACTTCGTAGCCATCACCTAATTTTATTTCTCCCCTGTCTGTAACAGCTAGGGAGAGCTAGTCAGTAGTAGCTACTAATAACTAGTAACAAGTACCTACTATTGTTTGTTACCATGTACCAGGCCCTTTGTTAAGTGCTTAGCATCCTTGTGTCTTCTCTGGGTCAGATTCTGTTACATTCTAAATGAAAATTATCTCTGCCAGGTGCAGTGGCTCACACCTGTAATCCCAGAACTTTGGGAGGCTGAGGCAAGTGGATCACCTGAGGTCAGGAGTTTGAGAGCAGCCTGGCCAACATGGTAAAACCCTGTCTCTTCCAAAAATACAAAAATTATCTGAGCATGGAGGAGGGTGCCTATAATCCTAGCTACTCAGGAGGCCGAGGGAGGAAAATCTCTTGAACCTAGGAGGCAGAGGTTGCAGTGAGCTAAGACCATGCCATTGCACTCCAGCCTGGGTGACAAGAGTGAAACTCCATCTCAAAAAAACAAAAATCAACAAAAAAGGGGCCGGGCGCGGTGGCTCAAGCCTGTAATCCCAGCACTTTGGGAGGCCGAGGCGGGTGGATCACGAGGTCGAGAGATCGAGACCATCCTGGTCAACATGGTGAAACCCCGTCTCTACTAAAAATACAAAAAATTAGCTGGGCATGGTGGCGCGTGCCTGTAATCCCAGTTACTCAGGAGGCTGAGGCAGGAGAATTGCCTGAACCCAGGAGGCGGAGGTTGCGGTGAGCCGAGATCGTGCCATTGCACTCCAGCCTGGGTAACAAGAGCGAAACTCCGTCTCAAAAAAGAAAAAAAAATCAACAAAAAAAAGACAAGTACCTTAATCCTCACAACAACTTTTAGCATATAACTATTATCCCTATTTTTCAGATGGGGAAAGTGAGGTACAGAGGCGTTAATAACTTCCCCAGGGTTACACCGCTCTTAAGTGGAGGAACCTGGATTTGGACCCAGTCAAGCTAGCTTTATAGTCCTTCCTTTCCCCTTTCCCTTCCCTTCCCTTCCCTTCCCTTCCCTTTACCTTTACCTTTTACCTTCTTTTACCTTTTACCTTTCCTTTCCTTACCTTTCCCCTCCCCTCTTCCTTTCTTCCTTTCTTTCCTTTTTATTGTTTTCAAGATGAGGTTTCATTATTGTCACCCAGGCTGGAGTACAATGGTGCAATCTCAGCTCACTGCAGTCTCCGCCTCCGGGGTTCAAGTGATTCTCCTGCCTCAGCCTCCCAAATAGCTGTGATTACAGGTGCCTATCACCACGCCTGGCTAATTTTTGTATTTTTAGTAGGGACAGGGTTTCACCACATTGGCCAGGCTGGTCTCCAACTCCTGACCGCAGGTGGTCTGCCCGTCTCGGCCTCCCAAAATGTAGGGATTACAGGCATGAATCACTGCACCTGGCCCATTTATTATTTTTATTCTGAGAGAGGGTCTGGCTGTGTTGCATAGGCTGGGGGGCAGTGGCGCAATCTTGACTCACTGCAACCTCCGCCTCCTGAGCTCAAGCTATCCTCTCACCATAGCTTCCTGAGTAGCTGGGACCACAGGCACGTGCCACCATGCCTGGCTAATTTTTATTTTGGGTAGAGATGAGGTTTCGCCATGTTGCCCAGGCTGGTCTCAAACTCCAGCGAAAGGATCCACCTGTCTTGGCCTTCCGTAGTGCTAGGATTGCAGGTATGAGCCACTGCGCCCAGTCGCAAAGTCCATTTTCTTAAATACCATGCTGTATTTTCTTACCACTTAAAAGACACATGTCTTCTTTGAACGGGAGGGTTAACCGTGAACTTTTTGTGGACAGAGTATGTTTATTCCCAAAATTCCCTGTAGGAAAGGTCAGCTTAGAGCAGGCAGCCTGGAAATTCCACAGCTGCCAGAGTAAGGAGACTTTTATTTCTGGTAGTGGTATACTTTTGTGCAGATCTTTTTTTCTTTTTAAATTTTTATTCCTCTATACCCGTGTGGGGATCTACAGTTAACTTATGCGTCTTTCTTCCTCTCTCAGTTTTTCTAGGCAGATTTCACACATTTTGTAGGAAGAAATTGTCAAGGTTTAATCCAAGAACAAAAGAGGCAAGGTGTGTGAGGTAGAGGGCCGAACTTAGTATAGTGCTAACGAGTTACTCTGATGATCTACCCCACGTCCGTATAATAACTAAAAGTACGGACTCCGGATTCAGACTAACTGGGTTCAACTTCTGGCATTTCCATTTATCTGTGTGATTATAAAACCTGTCTAAGCCTTGGCTTCCTCATCTGAAAAGTCGACATATGGGGTACCAATTTTATAAACTGATTTTGAAGATTAAATAAAAGTTCTAGGAACAGGGTAACAATGCTTATTGGCTCAGAATTTGGAATTTCTCTAAGGACACTTTCAGGAAGACCATCGTTTTACCTCTAGAGTCTTAAGCTGTTGTTTGTTGTTCTTTTTGTTCTACCTTTCTGATCCTGTATTTGCCAATTTCAAGACGTTCTTTAAAATTTCGGGTCCACCGATACCCTATTCATCTTTTCCAGTGATGCTATACTTTACTCCATTAAAAAAATTTTTTTTTTCTGTTCTTTTCAATGGGCCTTTGGGGAGAAGAAGAAGTACCTTCTTGAAGTAGAAGGTAATTTGCCTGCCATGTTGAACTATACATTCTGGACATCAGACCAGGCGTGGTGGCTCCCACCTGTAATCCCAGCACTTTGGGAGCCTGAGGTGGGTACATCACCTGAGTTCAGGAGTTCAAGACCAGCCTGGCCAACATGGCCAAGCCCTATCTCTACTAAAAATATAAAAATTAGGTGGGCGTGGTGGCAGGTGCCTGTAATCTCAGCCACTTGGGAGGGTGAGACAAGAGAATCACTTGAACCCAGGAGGTAGAGACTGCCGTGAGCCAAGATCACGCCATTGCACTCCAACCTGGGCGACAGAGTGAGACTCAAAAAACAAAACAAAACAAAACAAAAAAAATCTGGACGTTATAATAATAGAGTCTAAAGTTTACATTAGCTTTTGTTGAACTTATGGTTAACTAAAATTTCTAAGTTCTTTGTTACCGTTGCTTTCTTACCGTTAAACCACATCTTGCCTCATTTATTCCTGTGCAGTTGTTTTTTTGGACCCAAGGTATAGGTGCTATATTTATTATTCTTACTAAATTGTTAGTTCTGAGTCATCATTCTGAATTGTTGAATAGTTTTAGATTTTTATTTGATAGTATTAATTACCCCTCTCAGCTTTGTATCCTTCTCTAGTTTGGTCAGTTTTGTATAGTTAGTGATCAGTGCTGTCATTGAAATCATTAATAAAAATCGTTAAAAGGGATAGAGTCAGAGTCAGAGACCTGAAGTGTGACACTATTAACTTTCCTTAGGTCACAAATAATTATTAAGATACTTCGTAATCTTCAGTTATTCAAGATGAGTAAATTCTGGAGATCTAATGTATAGCATAGTGACAGTAGTTAATAATACTGTGTTGCATGTTTGAAGTCTGCTAAAAGGCTAGATCTTAAATCTTAGCATGCACACATATACACACACAGTCACTATGTAGAAGTGGTAGATATGTTAATTAGCTCAGTTGTGGTGGTCATTTCACACTGTATACATAAAACAATCATACACCTTAAATATATGCAGTTTTGTATGTCAATGATATAAAACTGTTAAAGAAGACTTTGTTCAACAACTATGAATTCAGCTTATTCTGTTTTTACATTTTTTTCATCTTGATTATAAAGAGACCATGGGGTCAGGCACAATAGCTCACACCTGTAGTCCTAGTTCCTCAGGAGGCTGAGGCAGGAGGTTCACTTGAGCTGAGAAGTTCAAGGCTGTAGTGAGCTGTGATTGTGCCTATGCGTTCCAGCCTGGGTGACAGAGTGAGATCCTGTCTCTAAAGAAGAAAAGAGTGAGAGAGATTATGTGATACTTTTTTATATATCATAATAAAATGTTAACTGGAAATTTAGGAAAATATAGAATCTTTTGGAAAAAGAGGCTAATATTAATTAACTTATTTGGAAATATTGCTGAGGCTGAGTATTTTGCAGGTAGGTATTTGCCATCAAGTGTTCATAGCTGGTTTTATACTCACTTGCAAATCATTTTAGTATTGGAAGGCTCATGTGTCAGATTTTATTTACTTTAGAAGAGCCTCAGCAAAATTTATTTTACTAATTTAGAATTCAAAATTTAAACAAAGACTCTACTTAATTATACAATGGTACTATTTATGGAAGAGTAGTTTGCCAACTTAACGTTAGGGATGAGATTATATGGGGGCTGTTTAAATCCTTTCAGCATGATTTTTTTTTTCCTTTTCCGAGACAAAGTCTTGCTGTGTCACCCAGGCTGAAGTGCAGTGGTGTGATCTCAGCTCACTGCAGTCTCCACCTCCTGGGTTCAAGCAATTCTTCTGCCTCAGCCTCTTGAGTAGCTAGGATTACAGGCATGCACCACCATGCCCAGCTAATTTTTGTTTTTTTTTTAAGTAAAGATGGGGTTTCACTATGTTGACCAGGCTGGTCTCGAACTCCTGACCTCATGATCCTCCTGCCTCAGCTTCCAAATCCCAAAGTGCTGGATTACAGGCGTGAGCCACTGTGCCTGGCCCTTCATTATTCTTCCAGCATTTTTCTTTTTTCTTTTTCTTTTTTTTTTTTTTTGAGACGGAGTTTCGCTCTTGTTACCCAGGCTGGAGTGCAATGGCACGATCTCGGCTCACCACAACCTCCGCCTCCTGGATTCAGGCAATTCTCCTGCCTCAGCCTCCTGAGTAGCTGGGATTACAGGCATGCACCACCATGCCCAGCTAATTTTTTGTATTTTTAGTAGAGACGGGGTTTCACCATGTTGACCAGGATGGTCTTGATCTCTTGACCTCGTGATCCACCCCCCTCGGCTTCCCAAAGTGCTGGGATTACAGGCTTGAGCCACCGCGCCCGGCTGCATTTTTCTTTGTAGATAACAATGTATTTATTCAAAATTAATGATGTCTATTCTTTTTTTTTTGAGATGGAGTTTCGCTCTTGTTACCCAGGCTGGAGTGCAGTGGCGCGATCTCAGCTCCACAACCTCCACCTCCTGGGTTCAGGCAATTCTCCTGCCTCAGCCTCCTGAGTAGCTGGGATTACAGGCATGTGCCACCATGCCCAGCTAATTTTTTGTATTTTTAGTAGAGACGGGGTTTCACCATGTTGACCAAGATGGTCTCGATCCCTTGACCTCGTGATCCACCCGCCTCGGTCTCCCAAAGTGCTGGGATTACAGGCTTGAGCTACCGTGCCCGGCCTTCTTTTTTTTTTAAAACAGCAAATCCAAGAAACTTTTGAGTTATCAGTATTATGAATTATCTGGGGTTACTTTTGGTAGGTGAAGTTAATAACATAGATTTTGAAAAGCATATAGTACCGTTCTAACATTGGATATGGTGACCATTGCACAGCTCTGTACATTTAAAACTAAAACACGTTGCACACTTAAAGGGGGTGAATTTTATGATTTTTAAATTATACTTCAATAAAGGAGTTAAAAATACACTATGTTTGGTGTTAAGCTAAACTTAAGTAGATTTTTGTGAATTTAAAATAGTGTAAAATAGCATTTCATATTAAATTTAATAACAAATCCCAGGTTTTCATTTTGGGTTTTTTGGTTTTTAGAGACAAGGTCTTGCTTTGTCTCCTAAGCTTCAATGCATTTCCACAGTCATAGCTCTCTGGAGCCTCAAACTCTTGGGCTCAAGCCACTCTCCTGTCTTGGCCTCCTGATAGCTGGGACTGCAGGGACATGCTACTGTGCCTGGCTAATTTTTTAATTTTTTGGAGACATATGTCTCAGTTTGTTGCCAAGGCTGGGCAAAAGTTTTTAAAAGTTCATTAAAGAATCACTTAGTTTCAAAGCTGATGGGCCTGCTGAATTATAAACTGTTTCTCTGTTGCCACATGTTGAATTATAAACTCTGTTTCTCTGTTGCCACATTGATCCTGATGTCTCAGCTGGTAACCAGAAATATTAACTGTTATCTGTTAATAGCCCATGAACCATACTATTGTTTATATGCATGGGTATTTCTGCAAGTAATTTGGATGTGTTGTTGTTTTTACTTTGGTTAAATTTTAAATCTTTTTTCTATTCTGTAACATTGCCATCCAAGTAGCCATTAAATATGATAAATACTGAAAAGAAGATCTGCTGACATTTCTGTTAATTTAGTAGCAAGCATGCTGGAAATATTAGAAGTAATGCTGAGAAAATAAAAGTGCAGTATTAAAGTAGGAGCACTTTTATTTTTAAAATGAAAAACTTCTGACAACCTGGCTCTAAAATTGCAATCATGCAAATACATTCCTAAGCCATGCTGTCATCTGTGTTAAAATAGAAAACAGGCTGGATGTGGTAGCTCATGTCTGCCTGTAATCCCAGTACTTGGGAGGCTGAGGCAGGAGGATTGCTTGAGGCCAGGAGTTTAAGACCAGTCTGGAGAACATAGCAAGATTCTGCCCCCGCACCCAAAAAAAAAAATTAAGAATTAGCCAGGAATGGTGGTGTCTGCATGTAATCCTAGCTAGTCAGGAGGCTGAGTCAGGAGAAGCCCTTAAGCCTAGGCATTTGAGGCTGCAGTGAGTTACAGTTGGACTATTGTGCTTTAGCCTGAGAAACAGAGTGATACTCTTTAAAAAAAATTATAGTAGGAAATATTTTTGATGTTTGGGAAGGAGGTATTACTGATACAAAATGGTTTACCAGTAATATTTTGTGTTTTAAAAGCATACTTAAACATAGATTTTATTATAATTATTGTGGTTTAAAAGTATGCTTGCAAAAAGAAATACAGCACAGTAGTTGTATTTCAAGCCATCTTTACAGTTTTTCCGATGATGAGAAAATAGCTTTGAATTAGGCAGGGTTTGAATTATGTTTGAAGGAATGAATTCCTCCTGTAAAATATAACCCACCCCATATTCTATAATTCATTGTTTTCTATGTTCCATGCTGCATTTCCTTAACCATCCTGAATTAGTGAATCATTATTGCATGTGTTTCTAAGTGCTAATGCACCAAAAGTTTAATAATAGTTCTTTGTTCTGTTCCTCTTTTTTTTTTTTTTGAGACAGGGTTTTGCTCTGATGCCCAGGCTGGAGTGCAGTGGCATTATCTTGGCTCACTGCAACCTCCACCTCCAGGGTTCAAGTGATTATCCTGCCTCAGCCTCCCAAGTAGCTGAGACTACAGGCATGCTGGTGACTACAGTCATGCACCACCACACTCAGCTACTTTCTGTATTTTTAGTAGAGACAGAGTTTCACCATGTTGGCCAGGCTGGTCTCAAACTCCTAACCTCGTGCTCCACCCACCTTGGCCTCCCAAAGTGCTGGGATTACAAGCGTGAGCCACCGGGCCTGGCTGAGTTAGTTCTCTAATAATGTAAAATTATTTTCCTCATTCACTTAAAGAACGTTTAGTGTTGAGTGTGAGATGTTGAAATCACTAGAGGGCAGCACATTTTATCTACATGTTGGATGCCTGTGACTCAGATGCCATTCCGTGTTGCTACTTGTGTAGCTCTGGGAGCTAATGTAAGTCAACACTTGCTGGCGGGCTTTATATACACCTGCTACTGTAACTCACAATGAGAAAGAACATGGAAGTTATGCAGAGAAGACGTGAAATAACATTAGTGTAAATTTCCATTAGTGTGCAAGTTCTTCTAGCTAACAGCATCTGAAAGTGTTATGTTTGTTTATGTTTATTTATAGCTTCTATTTTCAGAGATTAAATTATTATATAATTGTTAAACTGTATTTTTTTTGGTAACTTTTGAAGGCTTAACCAAAACCTCCAATATGATTTCAATTATACATAGTATAACTTAGTAATTAAGAACATGGGCTTTGGAGTCCAACAAGCATGGGTTCAAGTCCTAGCTCTACCTGTCTTGCTAGCTGAGACATTAAGCAAGCCTTGACTTTGCTTAGACAGCTTCTTCATCTGTAACATGTAGGACAATATTAGGATCAACTTTATAGAAGTGTGAGGATTAAGTGAAATAACACATCATATTTAGCACAGGCACATGGTAAACACTTATCTATTCATTTTTGTAAATACAGTCTAACAGTTTAGAGGCCTGTTCTAAGCTGATTTAAAAATTTCATAGTTATAGATAGAAGGATGTCATATGTTCGTAAGTTGTTCTACAGTGATAATAGTCAATTCTGCAGACAACTTTTTTTCTGTGAATTAATTTGATTTTTCTTATATAAATTTGCATTTAATGAAAGAAGGTATTTAAGCCATGTTTAAAGTTATTTTTTGAAAATTATAAAAAAAAGATGCTCTTTATAAATCTTACCTTTTTTCTGGGTTAGAAATC
Organism: Saimiri boliviensis; assembly: GCF_048565385.1. Taxonomy (NCBI): domain Eukaryota; kingdom Metazoa; phylum Chordata; class Mammalia; order Primates; family Cebidae; genus Saimiri; species Saimiri boliviensis. Next base: position 75,674,077 of record NC_133459.1, read on the forward strand.
ATCTGAAAGGTTTGCAAAAAATAATTATTGTAGGTATAGCTAAGATTATTGGCTTTCTCTGATCTCTGACCTTGCCATGCATAGGAGGAAAACAAAAAGTGGTAATGGATATACTGCCCCTTGCTGACATATCCTATTGTTAATAATAATTATTATTATTTGAGACAGGGTCTTGCTCTGCTGCTTGGGCTGGAATGCAGTGGTGCGATCACAGCTTACCACAGCCTCAACTTCCTGAGTTCAAGTGACCCTCCCATCTCAGCTGCCTGAGTAGCTGGGACTACAGGCGTGCACTACCATGCCTGGCTGATTTTTTTAAGTCTTTGTAGAGATAGAATCTCACTATGTTGCTGGTCTGGTCTTGAACTCCTGGGCTCAGGCAATCCTTCTTCCTCAGCATCCCAAAGTGCTGGGATTACAGGCATGAGCCATCGTGCCCAGTCTGGATTCTGAATAAATTGAGAACACAAAAAGAGCCTTTAAAAATTTTTTTTAAGATGAGGTTTTGCTCTTGTTACCCAGGCTGGAGTCCAGTGGCGTAATCTTGGCTCACTGCAACCTCCACTTCCCAGGTTCAAGCGATTCTCTTGCCTCAGCCTCCCAAGTAGGTAGGATTGTGGGCGCCCAACACCACACCCAGCTAATTATTTTGTATTTTTAGTAGAAACAGGGTTTCACCATGTTGGCCAGGCTGGACTTGAACTCTTGGTCTCAAGTGATCCTCCCCTTTCGGCCTCCCAAAGAGATTACAGGAGTGACCCACCATGCCTAGCCATAGAAGTTTTTTTAAATGTATTTCATTGTTTTGTTTTTAATGTTTGGATAGGTGGTTGCTTCAGCACCTCTCTTTGAATAATATATTCTTTTGTGGCTGATTTGCAAAGTGCCCCTTGTCGTATGTGAGGACTCTTTCTGTGTGTCTTTTCTGGGCTCTCTATTTTGTTCTGTCACTCTGTTTCCTGCATTGGTTTCACAGTATCTTAATTGCTGTAGCTTTATATAGCTTCATGATAAATCTTGACACTTGGCAGGGTGGGTCCATTCACAGCGGGGTTTTTTTGAGACTTGTCATGACTATTCTTAGCCCTTTGCTTTTCCATGTGAAGTTTAGGACAGCTTGTCAAGTTTCATGAAAAACCCTTTTGGGATTTTGATTATGAGATTGTATTTATAGGTCAGCTTAGGTAAATTTTCATTTTCATAACATTAACATTTATATCTGTGAACATGATATGGTTCTTAGGTCTTCATTTATGTCTTTTGTAATGTTTTATAATGTTCTTCATAAATGTCTTATATGTCTTTTTCCCTAAGTCCACTATAGATTTGTTGTCATTATAAGTGTTTTTTTTTAAATTTACATTTTCTAATTTGTCATTGCTAGTATCTAAAATGTTGTTGGTTTTTGCATTTGAATATTAATAACTCTTGTGAACTCTTATTAGTTTTAATACCAGTAATTTGACATAGGTTCTTTTTAGAGTTTTAATTCAGACCACATATTATCTGGGAATGATAATATGTTTATTTTTATTTCATCCTTTGAACACTTATTCTTTCATCCCTCTTTCCCACCCGCTCCCCTTCACCCCTGTCTTATCTCATCCCTTTGGGGAGAGTGTTATAATCTTTTTTGTCTGAAGGGAGCTGTGTCAGAAGGAGGACCATAAGTCAGCTGGCCCACTATACAGAATTAAAGACTGTATTTCCCTGTAACTATAGGCTCTCATTAAGGTAAGGGAACATTAATGGCAGAGACACCCATGGAGACTTTAAGGCAGATATAGCTTAAAAATCAATGTTTAAGTATTTATTTGTTTGCTGTGTGCCTTACACAGCAAATACTTAGACACAACTCTGAAGCATGTGATGAAATTCAGATAAAATAAGGGCTAACGTGCCTATTTTCAGGTTGCTTGTAGTCTGATTGGTTAACTAGCACTTACATTTATGGACCAGTTAGAAAGCAATATAGGTTAGTATATTATTCAATACCAAGCTGCTTCATAAGATTCAGAGCCTATGCTCCATCCACAAAGCAGAAGATCCTTCTTTACTTTTTCCTCCCCACTTCTATTTCTTCCTATACCTCATAGTTGAAGTGCCCTCAGCCTGTTTAAGAGCCTAAGATAAGAGCTTGAAAGTAAACAGATGGACCGGGCGCGGTGGCTCAAGCCTGTAATCCCAGCACTTTGGGAGGCCGAGGCAGGTGGATCACGAAGTCAAGAGATCGAGACCATCCTGGTCAACATGGTGAAACCCCGTCTCTACTAAAAATACAAAAAATTAGCTGGGCATGGTGGCGCGTGCCTGTAATCCCAGCTACTCAGGAGGCTGAGGCAGGAGAATTGCTTGAACCCAGGAGACGGAGGTTGCGGTGAGCCAAGATTGCGCCATTGCACTCCAGCCTGGCTAACGAGTGAAACTACGTCTCAAAAAAAAAAAAAAGAAAAAGAAAAGTAAACAGATCTTGTTTGTGACTCATGGGTTAATAATTTAGTTATCTGCAGCTGTTTTTTGCTGCAATATCTGAATATATATGAAATTTGTTTGGAAACCCAAGTTTCAGATAAGAAGATAATGTACAATGTATTTCTGCCTGATTGCATTATCTTTCCTTAATAAGCAAGTAATTTTGTAAGCTTTGAAAAGTGGCTATAAATGGGTGGCAAATGCAAAAATGTTTGAGTCCAGAAACCTGTCTGTGCTATGTAGATAACTTTTATACATTTCAAATATCACACAATAAAAGTATATATTTATATATTTTATAATAAACAGAAGTTTGTATTATCTGAACTATTGTGGTAAACATTAGGCTCTAGTTGGCCACAACAGCTAATGAGATATTCTACCAATCTCTCATGAGGAAATTCTCATCTCCTACCAAAATGTAAGATTCTACCAATCTCTAACACCAAGGAATGACTTATACTTTAGGAGACTTCTGTTCCTGTCATATCATGAAGAATGTGTCATAACATGCTTTGGAAATTTATTTTAGTAACAGTACATTCAGGAATTAACATTATTCTTTATCCACTTTGGCTAGGCTATTTGGGCAGGACTAAGTTGCTGTATTTAATGCCAGTTTAAAAGTAAACCGGTGTGAGGTGGGAGGATCGCTTAAGCCCAGGAAGTTGAGGCTCTAAGACTTTGTCTCAAAAAAAATTTTAAAAAGTAAACCTAATTAATAACAGATGTATCTTGCCCACAGTTTCTTGGGGACATTATATAGATGATATGATTTAAATGAATAAAGTTCCAAGTTATTAATCTCTAATTTCTTTTCTAAAATTAACTGGGGTTCGTATTTTGTGTAGTTATACTTCCTGTGAAGAGTAGTACATATTTGCAATAGCAGTATTAGCAGGCAACTCTGAAGTCTGTATGATAGATGTTACTGTTTTGGCGGAAACAGAAGACTTTGAGATTCTTTTATGTTGATGTCTAGGAACAGATTTAGTTCTTAAAAACAAATCAGGAATTTTTGTGGCTTTATTGAAAGCATTGCTTCACATATTTCAGATATGTGTTTAGGTGTCTTCCTAATCTATGTTTTTACAGAATGAACTCACATAATCTTGGGTCTGGAATATTTATTTACCAAACATTTAATTTCCTAGTATATATCAAACATGGTATAAGACACTAGAGAAATAAAGATGAAAATTTCATCTCTGTCTTTAAGCAGTGCAGAGTCTAGTTTTGGAAAAAGGCATTAAAAATTACACAGTACAGTGGAGTAAATACATAATAGCATGTTTATAAAGTGCCATGGGAACACCAAAGAAAAGCATGTGATCATTCATGGAGCAGGGCTCAAGGGAATGTGTCACAGAAGGAGTGACACTTAAAAAAAGGTGGTCTTCTAGGGACACAGTTGAGAAAGAGCATTCCAGGCGGAGGGAATGCACCAATCAGGGTGTACACTGGATCCTGTTTAGGGAACTACAAATTCTTTGATATGTCTTGGGAACACAATATATGTGGGAGAGTGGTGGGAAATGAACCTAGAGAGCTGGGCAGGATGTAAATTATGAAGGTCCTTGCTTTGTACCTTTAGGCAAAAGGGAGCCATTGAGGATTATAAGAAATCGTAATCAAATCTTTTTTTTTTTTTTTTTTTTTGAGACGGAGTCGTGCTCTGTTGCCATGTGCGAGGCTGTAGTGCAGTGGCACGATCTCGGCTCACTGCAACCTCTGCCTCCCAGGTTCAAGCAATTCTCCTGGCTCAACCTCCCAAGTAGCCAGGACTGCAGGCGCAGGCCACCACGCCCGGCTAATTTTTGTATTTTTAGTATAGATGGGGTTTCACCATGGTGGCCAGGATGGTCTCGATCTCTTGACCTCGTGATCCACCCGCCTCGGCCTCCCGAAATGCTGGGATTACAGGCGTGAGCCACTGCGCCCAGCCTATAATCAAATTTATGGGTTTTAAGAAGTCTGGAAGTGTGGCTGGCACAGTTTAAATATTTTATCCATTTTTGTTGCTGCTCCTTAATAAGATTTTATTGAGTCACTGAGACATCCTTTAAGGGAAAATTAGAGATTTTGCCAGTTTGGTGCTGACTGCACAAAATCTCTGGCGGAGAATAGGAAAAGCTGTCAAGTAAAACCTCTTGATCACTAGAGAGATGTTATTCTTCTTTTTTGGTAAGCAGCCAGATAGAACATTTAGAAATACTGAATGAACTTGGCAACAAGAAGAAATACCTTGGCCTAGCATCTTACATTAAATGTCAGCTTCAAGTTGAAGCTCTAAGACCTTGTCCTCTCCCTTTCCTGCAGAATCATTGTGGTTGGAGGATAAACTCCCTGAGGGTTTATTTTTAGGGAATGATATGAATTGCCAGCTTAATTTGTATACTCAGACATCTAAATATAAAGAGTACAAATTGTACAACATATGAGAAATTTGGCTTAGTGATTTTCTGCCATGTGTTAAGGCTCATAATCTTAATTTCAAAGGGTTTACTAATACTACAAAATGAAACTTAACTGGTATAATGCAAGTTAAAGTAGGTTCAGAGAAGAAAGCAATATGATAAAAATTGTTGGGGGTCCCAGAAACATGAGAAATTGCTGCTGTTTGCCTTTGCCTGTTTCATGTTGAAGTTATATCTTAACAGCTTGGATTTTTATGTCCAGGACCATCACTGCCCAGGTGAGGCCTTTGTGTGATTTAGACAAAAGGCCATCCATGTAAGCCCCTTGGGAAGGGCACCTTTATGCTAAGAAGGTCCACTTTCCTTCGGGAAAATGCAGGTCTAGTATTTGGGCTGGACTTCTGCCCCCACCTATTCCCTTGGCATGGGACCTTTGTGTAATATACCTTGTGTCCCTGCTCAAGTATCTGTAACTGCAGACCTAATCTTAATGACTTCTTTTTTTTTTTTTTTTGAGACAGAGTTTCACTCTTGTTACCCAGGCTGGAGTGCAATGGCAGGATCTTGGCTCACCGCAACCTCCACCTCCTGGGTTCAAGCAATTCTCCTGCCTCAGCCTCCTGAGTAGCTGGGATTACAGGCACGTGCCACCATGCCTAGCTAATTTTTTGTATCTTTAGTAGAGATGGGGTTTCACCATGTTGACCAAGATGGTCTCGATCTCTTGACCTCGTGATCCACCCGCCTCAGCCTCCCAAAGTACTGGGATTACAGGCTTGAGCCACTGCGCCTGGCCTAATCATAATGACTTCTTGCTCAACTTTGTGTAATCTAATCACTTTGTTCTTCTTTAAATGAAAGTGGTGGGCATGGGGGTTTGGGGGAGAGGTTGTAGAAAATGGTGTCACTCATCTAAAGTGTTTGAATGGTTCCTACTCCCTTTCCTTCTATTTCTCAGTTTGCATTGGCAGCTATACTTCCCAGTTAGGAATCACAGTTGTTGTGTTGGTCAATCATAGTATATAAAAGTTTTGATAAACAGGAAACACCAGAGACAACTATTGTCGAAATCTTCTTTTGGGTGATATCAGGCTGTTTTGTACATATATTACCATTTCACATAGGTGAAAGTTTGTAAGTCATCACATATCAGGAATTTTGACGAGTTCTCCTTTGTTTTAAATTCTTTTTACCACCTCATCATATATAACTTTTTTTTCTTTTTTAGAGTAACAGGGTCTCACTCTGTTGCCCAGGCTGGAGTGCAGTGGCATGATTCTAGCTCACTGTAGCCTCATACTCCTAGGGTCAAGTTATCCTCCTGCCTCAGCCTCCTGAACAGCTGGAACTACATTGTACACACTACCATGCCTGAATAATTTTTTTATGTAGAGACAGAATTTCGCTATGTTGCCTGGGCTGGTCTTGAACTCTTGCGATTAAGTGGTCCTCCTGCCCCAGCCTCCCAAAGCACCAGGACTACAGACATGAACCATTGCTCCTGCCCCAAGTTTTCTTTTCTTTGTTTCAGTGGATTTTATTTTCTCTTTTCAATATTGAGGCACATTGAGGTTAAAAATCAAGAAAATATCTTAACTACCTTAGTTTTTCACTTTCTGAAATTATATTGTTTTTGATTTTTATATTCAACTTTGTTCTTTCTCTCAAATTATACTGTAGCATTTTAAAACAAATCAGAAAATGAAAATTATTCAAAGTATGTATGGGCAGATAGTCATACAGAATAAACAAAGAGCAGCAGTGGTTTCCTAGACTTGATTATTTAAACAAATTATAACAGACTCTGTTTGGAAATAGCTTGTCTTGTTAACAGCAGAAGCTTTTCCATTTTTAATAAAAACATAGAAAGGACAAGGTTCCAAGTCATATTTAAACTGCTGAGTATCACCTGGAGAATAGCTGTTGACATAGAAGTCAGATGGCAGAGACAATTGGCAGGCTTCCTTTTCTAGCTGGTATTATAAAATCTACAGTGGACAGCCTGGATTTTAAAAGAAGAGTGACATCTTTGGAATCTCTGCTAGAATCTGCTGAGGTTAAAATAGACCCAGTGTTTTCTAAGTGTCAGAAAATAGAATGTGCCTAGGGATGGCAAAAATGAGGTGTAGAAAACCCACTTGGATTGGTCTAAGGAAATAGATCCAGTCCTGAAATCACAAGTTCCAGAACTTCTAGTTTTCTTTCAAACTTTTAAAGCAAATCCTGTTTTGGAAAAAACTCAAGTAATATGTGAATTATGAGATTGCAAAAGAAGGAGTAAGGCTTGAATCCAGTCAGATTTTTGGCCTAGAATATATAACAATTGAGTTAAGAGTAAACATTGTAGTTTTTTTTTTTTTTTTTTTTTTGAGACGGAGTTTCACTCTTGTTACCCAGGCTGGAGTGCAATGGCGCGGTCTCGGCTCACCGCAACCGCCGCCTCTTGGGTTCAGGCAATTCTCCTGCCTCAGCCTCCTGAGTAGCTGGGATTACAGGCACGCGCCACCATGCCCAGCTAACTTTTTGTATTTTTAGTAGAGACAGGGTTTCACCATGTTGACCAGGATGGTCTCAATCTCTTGACCTCATGATCCACCCGCCTCGGCCACCCAAAGTGCTGGGATTACAGGCTTGAGCCACCGCGTCCGGCCTAGAAAGATTTTTAAGATGAAAAGTTTTAGGTGCTTTAAAAGGATTGATTAAGCATTATCTGAAAACAATTATAATTTAAACTTGGAAGGTAAATACTTAAAACATAAAGTCTGATCTCATCAAACATAAAGTAGGAAAAAAATATGTGTATGGTTATTTTTGGTAAATAGGAGTGAACCTTGTACCAATTGTGGTGTATTCTCTCTTCTGCTTGTTGTAGAGCTTGGAATATAATTGGTTGTACAACTTTTGATTTTAACATTTTATTGAAACTAAATTGATGCTTTGAATAAAAGAAACCTCAACACTTCCTGTGTAGAGTCACAAGTTGTATTTTCTGATACTGAGAGGTTTTAAACAGAATTTGAAAGCTTTCTAGTAAAGGTAATAAATTTTATTTTTGGAAAAATTGCAAAATGGAAATTTGGGTGAATGAAAGCCAAGGAGACTTCTGTTTTTTTTCTTTCTTTTTTCTTTCTTTCTTTTTTTGGTGGGGGGAGGGTAGAGACAAGGTCTCACTCTCACATCCAGGCTGGAGTGCAGCGGTGCAGTCACAGCTCACTGCAGCCTCAAACTCCTGCAGTCAAGCAATTTTCCTGCCTCAGCTGCCTGAGCATATGCCACACACCTGGCTTTTGCTTTTTCTTTTTTTTTTTGGAGAAGAGGTCTCACCGTGTTTCCCAGGCTGGTCTCAAAACTCCTGGACTCAAATGATCCTCCTGCCTCAGCCTCCGAAAGCACTGGGATGATGACAGGCATGAGCCACCTCAGCCAGCTGGTTTCATTTTAAAGAAGATAGTGTCTGGCAAATTTAACAGATTGAGAATCAAAATAAGAAAAATCTATATATATTTTATTTTTTGGTCTTTTCATACTTGAAGTTTATCACTTGAAGAAAAATTTTGAAGTGGATCACTTGTTTTCTGCATTATAGTCACATATGTAAACAGTAAGTTATTTGTTTGAAAATTTAACGTTAGCAATTAGATTCCTGATAATAGTACATGAGGATATTCATACTGGCATTCCGAATGACAGGTATTGCTAACAGCCTGTCTTGGTTCATTTCCAAAGAATTTGAACTTTTTCAACCTTTTAAAATTTGGGGGTCACTCATATTTGACCCTCAGGTAAGCAGAGCAAACATGAGGGACCCAGATCTTATTGTTTTTGGCCATTCAGTTTTTGAAGTAGGCCTTATTAAAGCCTGAAGAAGTCACAGGTATCTTCTTGGATTGTTTTTTGTTGTTGTTTTTGAGATGGAGTCATGATCTGTCCCCTGACTGGAGTGCAGTGGTGTGATCTTGGCTCACTGCAACCTCCACCTCCCGGGTTCAAGCAGTTCTTGTGCCTCAACCTCCTAAATAGCTGGGACTTACAGGCATGCATTTGGCTAATTTTTGTATTTTTTCAGTAGAGATGGGGTTTTGCCGTGTTAGCCAGACTAGTCTCAAACTCCTGACCTCAGGTGATTTGCCCACCTCAGCCTCCCAGAATGCCGATATTACAGGTGTGAGCCACCACACCCAGCCTTGAATTGTTTAATTGATCAGCTTATCACAAGTGACAGGCCACACATTTATGTTAATAATTTAGTTGATTAAAATGAACCTACAAGTTCTTTCTAATTTGGGCAAGACCACTTACAAATAAATTGCTGTGTTTCAAACTAGCTGTGATAGGTTCTGATTTTACCATGTAAGTTGATAATTCAACTCTGGTTATTATTTACTGGAAAGCCCTTTTAATCAAAAATTAAGCTTAATTCCTTTTTAAATAAAAAATGAAGATTTGCTTTATAATACTCTCTATTTGTCAGAGTTTCAGATTCTGGTAAACAATGGATACTAACTTTTCATTTTAGACACTAATAGTCTGAATAAAGACTCAGGGAAAAAATCAAAATCAAGCTATGGGATGTGAAATACTGCAATGACATGGAATATCACTTTCTGAACTTTTCATCTTTTACTTTTAAGATAAAGATACAGATACCACCATGAAGGGGAATGTGGATGACTTTGGCCTGCGAGACACCTTGAGCGTCGCATCCACGGATTCCTTTGCTTCAGCTGCAGAGGTAGGACGTGTGTTTTCCTAATGAGTATTTCTGTTCCTTTTTGGTGGAAAGATCAGTCTTGTCATTATACTGTAATTCAGTTCAGTCACTATTTAGCATCTGCCATGTGGTAGGTACCAGGATATAAAAATGAATAAATATAACATGAAAATAAGCTCCTACGGGAGCTTACAGTCTTCTTAAGGAGATGGACCTATAAACACATGGTTTAGATGGGCACTTTCATATGCTGTAGACTACAGGTGAGGCATATAAATTATTATGTTAATGGAAAGAAATTTTTCAGCTTATATCAAAAGTTTTAAAGATGTTGTCTCTTTAGTTCAGAAATCATACTTCTAGATTTTTGTTCTAAGAAAGTGATCAAAGATTATATATATATAAATATTGACTGTTGGCCAGGTGCAGTGGCTCATGCCTGTAGTCCCAATACTTTGGGAGGCTGAAGTGGAAGGATTGCTTGAGCTCAGAAGTTTGAGACCAGCCTAGGCAACATAGTGAGACATTGTCTCTACAAAAAATTTTAAAAATTAACCAGATGTGATGGTGAGTAGCCTGTAGTTCTGGTAACTCAGGAAGCTGAGTTGGGAGGATCCCTTAAGCCCAAGAGGTTGAGACTGCAGTGGGCCATGATTGTGCCACTGCACTCCAGACTGGGTGACAGAGCAAGATCCGGTCTCAAAAAAAATAATTTAAAAAAATACACACACACACACACACACACACACACACACTGTGGCATTTTAGTAACAATGAAAAACTGAAAAAAACAATCTAATGCCAAATTATGGTATATTTGTAATTAGAAATATAGAGCTGTAAACATGGTTCCAGTAGTTTTAATGACATGAGGGAACATAAGTGAAAAGAGTAGTATGTAAAGTTTTATATAGATTGTATGATTATAATTTTGTAAAAAGGAAACAAAAACATGCATGATATATAAGAATACAGGCAGAGGACAAAAGCCTAGTTATAAATAAACAGTAGTGATAACTGAATTATTAATCTGTGGGTAATTTGTTTTTCACTGAGATTTAAATTTTGTACCGAAAGAGACTGCTTGTAAAGAGGTCATCTTTTGTTTTTATTTTATATTAAAACAGCTTTAAAAATTACATGTGGCCAATTTTATCTCAGAATATTTGCATTTTTACAGTAGATTTTGGGTATTATAATTTTAGGTGCTCTTTTTTTTAATATAAATAGTATTATGCATCTAGCTGGGCATGGTGACTTATGCCTGTTATCCCAGAACTTTGGGAGGCCGATGGGGGCAGATCACCTGAGGTCAGGAGGTTAAGACCAGCCTGGTCAACCTGGTGAAATCCCGTTCCTACTAAAAATTCAAAAATTAGCAGTGTATGGTGGTTCATGCCTGTAATCACAGTTATTCAGGAGGCTGAGGCACAAGAATCTCTTGAACCTGGGAGGTGGAGGTTGCAGTGTGCCAAGATCATACCACTGCACTCCAGCCTGGGCAACACAGTGAGACTCTGTCTCACAAACACATGCACAAGAATAGTATTAAAAAAAAAAAAAAAAAGAATAGTAGTATTACATATCTGTAACTGATGTATGAATTTTATCTCTGGGACGGAAGCTTTAGATACTCCAATACCTGTACCTTAAACCTTGTTTCTGCCTTTTTAAAAGCAGTGCTGATTTATATCTTTTATCCTCCCAAGGTTTTTCTGTATGTGTATATTTCAACCATCACTAACAGTATCATCTTCTAATTGTTTACATTGAAAAAAATATTTTTCCACCTATAAGTTTTCAGTAGACAGAATATATCTACTTGTTCAATGGGAAAGCTGTTTCTTCTTCCTTTTGCTGTTTGTTATATACATGTTTATTTTTCTGTTCTGTAGATGCTATGTCCTAGATGTTTTGTAAGGAGAAAAATTGCTATACACTTTGCACTTTTTTCCATTGTTAGGAACAGTGTACCTAATTGCTCTAAAGTGTTTTTTTTCTAATATGCAACTTTAAAAAATATTTTGCTAAGTGTTCATTATACTCACTTTAAATTTATTGTTTAGTAAGATTTAATAAAAATTATTAAATACTTGTGGAAAACAAAATGTATAAATATACACAAAAAGGACTCAATATTCAAGAAATACCCTCTTAGAATGCTTCCATGGTATAAATGTATGGTCTCAGAATGTAAATATTCCAAGATAAATTCTCTTATAAGAAATGTTTGGCCGGGCGCGGTGGCTCACGCCTGTAATCCCAGCACTTTGGGAGGCTGAGGCGGGTGAATCACGAGGTCAAGAGATCGAGACCATCCTGGTCAACATGGTGAAACCCTGTCTCTACTAAAAATATAAAACATTAGCTGGGCATGGTGACGCGAACCTGTAATCCCAGCTACTCAGGAGGCTGAGGCAGGAGAATTGCCTGAACCCAGGAGGCAGAGGTTGTGGTGAGCCGAGATTGCACCATTGCACTCCAGCCTGGGTAACAAGAGCGAAACTCTACCTCAAAAAAAAAAAAAAAAAAAAAGAAAGAAAGAAATGTTTGTTGCCGGGCACGGTGGCTCATGCCTGTAATCCCAGCACTTTGGGAGGCCGAAGTGAGTGGATTGCATGAGGTCAGGAGTTCGAGACCAGCCTGGCCAACATGGTGAAACCTGGTCTCAAAAAAAACAAAAAAGAAATGTTTGTTAATTATTTTTAACTGTGTGCCAAGCACTTAAAATTAAATTAGGGAAAACTATTTTCTTTTTTTTTTTTTTTTTTTTTTTTGAAATTGAGTCTTGCTCTGTCGCCCAGGCTGTAGTGCAGTGGCACAATCTTGGCTTGTGGCATCCTCCGCCATCCAGGTTCAAGTGATTCCTCTGCCTCAGCCTCCTGAGTAGCTGGGACTACAGGCGCATGCCACTACACCCGGCTAATTTTTTTGTGTGTGTATTTCAGTAGAGATGTGGTTTCACTGTGTTGTTCAGGATGGTCTTGAGCTCCTGACTTCATGATCTGCCTGCCTTGGCCTCCCAAAGTGCTGGGATTACAGGTGTGAGCCACTGCACCTGGCCAGAAAACTGTTTTAATGAAGAAAGTTACTGAATTAATAAATTAGAACTCTTTGGGAAGTTAAACAGTTTTTGATCATTTGAAAACCTGTTCAGTATTACGAGAAAGATTTCTTGCCTAGTTAGATCAAAAGAATTTCTGGAATAGGTTTTTCTGTAAGCTAGATCAATCATTTGTGGAAGTGATTAACAAGATTTTCCTATATAAGCTTTGCCAAACATTGGTTTGGAACCATAGATGAAAAGTTTTTTTTTTTGTTTTTTTTTTTTTTTTTTTAATTATAGCTTTCTTGACATGTAATTCACATGCCATAAAATTCACCCTTTTAAAGTATACAGTTCAGTGGTTTTTTAGTACATTTATATAGTTGCACAGCCAGCACTACTTTCTAATTTCAGAATATTTTTATTACCCTAAATACAAACCCTTACCCATTAGCAGTCACTCTCCAGCTCCCTTTACCCCCCAGCCGTTGGCACCCAATAACCTACCTTCTGACCATGAATTTCCCTTATTCTGGACATTTCTTCAAAGTGGAATCATACCATGTGATATGTTGTATTTGGCTTTCCTTCACTTAGCATAATGTTTTCTTTCAAGTTCTGAAAAATCTTTTTAATGTTAGGATACCTTCACATTTTACTCCTAATGTTTCCATCTGTTAAAGATATTGTCATTTAATAGGTAGAAACTAATATTGCAGAGAGCAGTTTTTAGCTATAGATTCCATTTTTTAAAGAATTACCACTCTGCAATGTATACATGTGTTTAACAGAGAAATCACAGGCTTCTCTATAAAAAGAAAATTTTATTTTAAAAAGTATTTTTTTAAAATAGAGATGGGGTCTTGCTATGTTGCCCAGGCTGGTCTCAAACTCCTGAGCTCAAGCAGTCCTCCCACATCAGCCTCCCAAAGTCCTGGGATTACAGGCGTGAGCCACTGTGTCTAGCTGAAAATATATTTTTTGTAATTTAGATATCTCTACTTGTACTCTAAATGGAACCTTAAAAAGCTTTTGCTATATCCACCACTCTGATTTGACAGGTCTTGTTTATAGCAATCCAAAAAATATACCAATAATAATATACAAAGCAATAAAGATAAATATTTAGGATAATTATAGCCTGAAAAGGGAGGGAGGGCTATATCTATCATTTAAAATTTTTCTTCTATGAAAGTATGAAGGCATGTCTGGGCATGGTGGCTCACGCCTGTAATCTTAGCACTTTGGGAGGCCAAGGTGGACAGATCACCTGAGGTCAGGAGTTGAGACTAGCCTGGCCAAAAATGGTGAAACCCCATCCCTACTAAAAATACAAAAATCAGCCAGCATGGTGTTGTGTGCCTGTAATCCCAGCTAGTCAGGAACCTGAGGCAGAAGAATTGCTTGAACCCGAGAGGTGGAGGTTGCGGTGAGCCAAAATCAAGCCACTGTTCTCCAGACTGTGCAACAGAGTGAGACTTTGTCTCAAAAAAAAAAAAAAAAAAAAAAAAAAAAAGTATGAAGTCTTGATTGGGACTGAAAGATCTATTCCCAAGATAACTCACTCTGCTGAATAGAAAGTCGGTGTTATCCATTGACAGAGGACCTAAGTTTCTCACCACATTGACTTTTCTATAGGACTATTTGAGTATCTTTACAACATGGCACCTGGCTTCCCAAAGAGGGAGTAACCAGGAGAGGGCAGGGTGGAAGTCATGACTATTTTGACCTATCCTCAGAAATCTCATTCTGTCATTTCCACAATGTACTGTTGGTTACACAGGTTAGCCTTACTCAGTGTGGGATGGGTTGTGAGTAGCCAGGGTGAAAGAATCATTGAAGACCAATTTAGAGGGTGGCTGTTGTAAGTTCCTATTTTCTGTTAGGGGATATAGATAGGCAACAGCCTGCTTTAACTGTAAGTCTTATTTGTAATTTTAGGTGATTGATTTGAAAGGAAAATGTAAACATGTATAAAATGGTCCACTTTGAAATAGAACTTAGCCTGTTTCATGTCCCTGCTTGTAATAATCTTGAGACTTCAGACATTTCATTCGTGATCATTCAGAGGACCTGGTCTGGATTAAGGCTTTTAAAAAATGTTGCTTCACATTTAACAAAGTCTTTACATGCCAAGGGAGATAACGTTCAGTCCATCTTGTACCTCATGGGGCCCAAGAGAAGTGATATAGGATGTTTGAAATCTTTAGCTAATCCCCAAACACTTGTTTTCACTGGTTGATCTCGTATGTGGGAATTACCTATTTTTATTGTTGCTGTTGTTGACTTGTTTGATTTCTTTCTTTCATTTTTTTTTTTTTTTTTTTTTTTGAGACAGAGTTTTGCTCTTGTCACCCAGGTTGGAGTGCAATGGCACAATCTCAGCTCTCTGCAACCTCCAACTCCTGGGTTCAAGTGATTCTCCTGCCTCAGCCTCCTGAGTAGCTGGGCTTACAGGCACCCACCACCACACCCAGCTAATTTCTGTATTTTTAGTAGAGATGGGGTTTTGCCATATTGGCCAGACTGGTCTTGAACTCCTGATCCACCCACCTCAGCCTCCCAAAGTGCTGGGATTACTGAGCCACCGCACCTGGCCTTGTTTGATTTTTTTTTTTTTTTTTTTTTTTTAGAGATGGAGTTTCGCTCTTGTTACCCAGGCTGGAGTGCAATGGCGCGATCTCGGCTCACCGCAACCTCTGCCTCCTGGGTTCAGGCAATTCTCCTGCCTCAGCCTCCTGAGTAGCTGGGATTACAGGCACGTGCCACCATGCCCAGCTAATTTTTTGTATTTTTAATAGAGACGGGGTTTCACCATGTTGACCAGGATGGTCTCGATCTCTCGACCTCGTGATCCACCCGCCTTGGCCTCCCAAAGTGCTGGGATTACAGGCTTGAGCCACCGCACCCGGCTGATTTCTTTTATGGTCATGGTCATGTTTATGGTACTCGTGAAATGTGGGAGATGGCTGGGTGCAGTCTGGAGATCGAGTCTATCCTGGGCAACATGGTGAAACCCCGTCTCTACTAAAAATACAAAAATTAGCTGGGTGTGGTGGCATATGCCTATAATCCCAGCTGCTTGGGAGGCTGAGGCAGGAGAATCGCTTGAATCAGGAGGTTGCAGTGAGCCGAGATCGTGCCATTGTACTCCAGCCTGGCGACAGAGTGAGACTCCATTTCAATGAAAAAAAAAAAAAGTAAAAAAGAAATGTGGGAGATAACTAATAGGATGATGATTTGGTGTAAATAAATATAGTATTACTTTCCTTTTTGAAAATACTAAAATGAGTTTTTAAAATGTAGCCTTTGGGAGAAGAATAATTTCAAAATATATAGGAAATTGATTTCAGCTAGTAAAAAAATAAAAGGACTCCCTTTTAATCGTAAATTGCATGGTCCGTAGCTGGAATTAAGCTGCATTATTGACCATTGATTCTGAAGTAACTTCTCAGCTCTATTTAAATGTTAATTTTTTAAAAAACATTTTTGGGAATTTTGTTGAAAATTCTTCCTATATGATGTATTCTGAAATGAGAACTTCAACCAGTGTTTCAATGAGTTTCTTTTGCTTAAAAAAGTTTAAAATTAATGATTTAAATAACTGTTGCTGAGCTGGCATTGTCTCTTAAGAGTCAATATTGTTAGTATCAAATCTTCAAAATGATATATTTTCACAGCTGCAATCCTATTTTAGGAGGCTTCCTTTAACAATTACTTCAGCCAAACCAACAAATAAGCAAGGTAGATCAATAAATCAAGACTCAACTCTGGAATCTCCCATTGTTGGATTGTCTTCTTATTAGCAGAAATTATTTCATGTAGAGAGTTTAATTGGAGTCCAGTTTACTTTTTTTTTTTTTTTTTTTTTTGAGATGAAGTCTCACTCTGTCACCCAGGTTGTGGTGTAGTGGTGTGATCTTGGCCCACTGCACCCTCCACCTTTCAGGTTCAAGCAATTCTTCTGCCTCAGCCTCCCAAGTAGCTGGGATTACAGGTGTATTCTACCACACAAGCTAATTTTTGTATTTTTAGTAGAGACAAGGTTTCGCAATGATGGCCAGGCTGGTCTCAAACTCCTGACCTCAAGTGATCTGCCGACATCAGCCTCCCAAAGTGCTGGGATTACAGGTGTGAGCCACCGTACCCGGCCCCCAATTTACTTCTTAGGATTTTTCTCTATTAGTAGATGTATGTGGGTCCTATTTGTTTTGACAGTGGTACGAAACTTTAAAACTGTTGAATATCTAAAGAATTTTAATTCTGAGTTATTTTGAAAAAGCTGTTTAGTTTTTCTTAGCATCAAGAAGACTTTGTCTTTTACCATAACATATATTTCTTAAAATATGAGAGGAAATATTACTTAAAGCAGAGAATATACTGTGAGATACTGTCATCTCTTCATACCTTTTTTTTTTTTTTTTAAACATCTAGCCTAATGGACATACTTATATATTGTAAATATGGCTGATGCTGAAACTTCTTATCTCTTGGATCTTTGGATAAGGCTGGTAGAGAGGGTATCATTTGGTGCTTAAGTTCTGGAATAATGTGCCTGGGTTTAAATTGTGTCATTTAGTGGTGGGATTTGGGGCAAGTTCCTGCTAATTTAATGTTTTTTCATCTGTAAAATGTGGTTTGTTTGTTTGTTTATTTGAGATGGAATCTCATTCTGTCTCCCAGGCCAGAGTGCAGTGGTGCAATCTTGGCTCACTGCACCCTCCATCTCCTGGGTTCAGGTGATTCTTCTGCCTCAGCCTCCCAAGTAGCTGGGATTCCAGGCATGCGCCACCACACCTGGCTAATTTTTCTGTTTTTAGTAGAGCCAGGGCTTCACCATGTTGGCCAGGCTGGTCTCAAACTCCTGAACTCAAGTGATCTGCCTGCCTCGGCCTCCCAGTGTGCTGGGTTTACAGGCATGAGCCATTGCACCAAGCAAAATATGGGTAATAATAGTACTTTATGAGTTTTTATAAGGATTAAATAAGAAAATGAAGTTAAAGCATTCACACAGCAGTGGCTGCATGTGAAATACCAAAACCAAAGCCTTGAGAGTTACTTCTAGAATTATAGAGTAAACATTCAAAAGTTTCCTCCACAAAGCAAAAAATGTCAAAGTCAAAATTTTCAGAATTCTGAAAATGGATGAAAGACCTGCAAAAATTCAGAGAACATTGAATCAAGTAAAATGGCTGAATCTCCATAATAGCAGTAAGCTTTGTGGATTTTTAATTTGCTCTCTGCCTTTTTAATAAAAAAATTTTGGGGGTATGAGAGCAGAGTACAAGCTGTAGTGGCAGTACTCATGGCAGCACAAGCATTTGAAAGTTTCTTCCACTCTGACCAAGTATTGGTTGAAAGGTGTGCTGCAGAAACTACAATCAAAGAAGGCATTATGGCTGGGCACTGTGGCTCATGCCTGTAATCCCAGCTCTTTGGGAGACCAAGGCAGGAGGATCGCTTGACTCCAGGAGTTCAGTACCAGCCTGGACAACATAATGAAAGCTTATCTCTATGAAAAATTTAAAAAGGGCGAGAGAATCATTTGAGCCTGGAAAGTCAAGGCTGCAGTGAGCCATGATTGTGCCGCTGCACTACTGCCTAGGTGACCTGACAAAAAAAAAAAAAAAAAAAAAAAAAAAAAACAACAACAGAAAAAAGGAAGCATTGTGCTTCCAGAAAAATCTGAAGTAGAAGTATTGCAAGCAACAGTAATAGCTGTTGCTGTTGGATCAGGCTCTAAAGGAAAGAGTGGAGAGATTCAACCAGTTAGTGTGAAAGTTGGAGATAAAGTTATTTTCCCAGAATATGGAGGCACCAAAATAGTTCTAGATGACAAGGATTATTTCTTATTTTATTTTATTTTTTCATAAGTTATTGGGATACAGGTGGTATTTGGTTACATGAGTAAGTTCTTTAGTGGTGATTTGTTAGATCCGGGTGCACCCATTACCCAAGCAGTATACACTGCACCATATTTGTAGTCTTTTTATCCCTCAGCCCCCACCCCTACTCTTCCCTGCAAGTCCCTGAAATCCATTGTATCATTCTTATGCCTTTGCATCCTCATAGCTTTGCTCCCACATATCTGAGAACATGGGATGTTTGGTTTTCCATTCCTGAGTTACTTCACTTAGAATAATAGTGTCCAATCTCATCCAGGTCACTGCAAATGCTGAATTAATTCCTTTTTAAGCGGCGTAGTATTCCTTTGTGTATACATACCACAGTTTCTTTATCCACTTGTCAACTGATGAGCATTTGGGTTGATTCCATGATTTTGCAATTGTGAATCATGTTGCTATAAACATGCATGTGCAGGCATCTTTTTTGAATAATGAATCTTCTTTTCCTCTGGGTAGATACTCTGTAGTGGGATCGCTGGATCAAATGGTAGTTCTACTTTTAGTTCTTAAAGGAATCTCCACACTGTTTCCATAGTGGCTGTACTAGTTATATTCCCATCAGCAGTGTGGAAGTGTTCCCTGATCACCATATCCATGCCAACATCTACTGTTTTTTGATTTTTTGATTGTGGCCATTCTTGCAGGAGTAAGGTGGTATTGCCTTGTGGTTTTGATTTGCATTTTTCTCATCATTAGTGATGTTGAGCATTTTTTCATATGTTTGTTGGCCATTTGTATATCTTCTTTTGAGAATTGTCAGTTCATATCCTTAGCCCACTTTTTGATGGGATTGTTTATTTTTTTCTTACTGATTTGTTTGAGGTCATTGTAGATTCTGGATATTAGTCCTTTGTCAGATGTGTAGATAGTGAAGATTTTCTCCCACTCTGAGGGTTATCTGTTTACTGTGCTGACTATTCCTTTTGCCGTGCCAAAGCTCTTTAGTTTAATTAGGTCCCAGCTGTTTCTTTGTTTTTACTGCATTTGCTTTTGGGTTCTTGGTCGTGAAATCCTTGCCTAAGCCAATATCTAGAAGGGTTTTTTCAATGTTATCTTCTAGAATTTTTTTTTTTTTTTTTTTTTTTTTGAGACGGAGTTTCGCTCTTGTTACCCAGGCTGGAGTGCAATGGCGCGATCTTGGCTCACCGCAACCTCCGCCTCCTGGGCTCAGGCAATTCTCCTGCCTCAGCCTCCTAAGTAGCTGGGATTACAGGCACGAGCCACCACGCCCAGCTAGTTGTTTTTTTTTTGTATTTTAGTAGAGACGGGGTTTCACCATGTTGACCAGGATGGTCTCGATCTCTTGACCTCATGATCCACCCGCCTCGGCCTCCCAAAGTGCTGGGATTACAGGCTTGAGCCACCGCGCCCGGCCTATCTTCTAGAATTTTTATACTTTCAGGTCTTAGGTTTAAGTCTTCAGTCCAACTTGAGTTTTTTGTAAAGTGAGAGATGAGGATCCAATTTCATTCTCCTGCATGTGGCTAGCTAATTATCCAGCACCATTTGTTGAAAAGGGTGTCCTTTCCCCATTTTATGTTTTTGTTTGCTTTGTCAAAGATCAGTTGGCTGTAACTATTTGGGTTTATTTATATATTTTCTCTTCTGTTCCATTTGTCTATGTCCTAGTTTTATATCAGTACAATGCTGTTTCGGTGACCGTGGTCTTACAGTATAGTTTGAAATCAGGTCATGTGATGCCTCCAGATTTCTTTTTGCTTAGGCTTGCTTTGGCTATGAGAGCTCTTTTTTAGTTCCGTATGAATTTTAGACTTGTTTTTTCTAATTCTGTGAAGAATGATGGTTGGTGTTCTGATGGGGCTTGCACTGAATTTGTAGCTTGCTTTCGGCAGTATGGTCATTTTCACAATATAGAGTCTACCCATCCTTGAGCATGGGATGTGTTTCCATTTGTTTGTGTCATCTCTGATTTCTTTCAGCAGTATTTTGTAGTTTTCCTCGTAGAGGTCTTTTGACTCCTTGGTTAGATATATTCCTAAGTATTTTATTATTTTTTGCAACTATTGTAAAAGAGGTTGAGTTCTTGATTTGATTCTCTGCTTGGTCACTGTTGGTGTATAGAAGAGCTACTGATTTGTGTACATTAATCTTTTATCTGGAAACTTTGCTGAATTTTATCAGTTCTAGGAGCTTTCTAGACGAGTTCTTAGGGTTTTCAAGGTAAACAATCATATCCTCAGCGAACAGTGACAGTTTGACTTCCTCTTTATGGATTTGGATGCCCTAAATTTATTTATTTCTCTTGTCTGATTGCTCTGGCTAGGACTTCCAGTACTGTGTTGAAGAGTAGTGGTGAGAGTGGGCATACTTGTCTTATTCCCATTCTCAGAGGGAATGCTTTTCCCCATTCAGTATTATGTTGGCTCTGGGTTTGTCATAGATGGCTTTTGTTACATTAAGGTGTGTCCCTTGATTGCCAATTTTGCTGAGAGTTTTAATCATAAAGTGATGCTGGATTTTGTCAAGTGCTTTTTCTGCATCTATTGAGATGATCATGTGATTTTTGTTTTTAATTCTGTTTATGTGGTGTATCACATTTATTGACTTGTGTATGTTAAACCATCCTCCATCCTTGGTATAAAATTCACTTGATCATGGTGGATTATCTTTTTGATACGTTGTTGGATTCAGTTAGCTAGTATTTTGTTAAGGATTTTAGATCTGTGTTCATCAAGGATACCAGGCTGTAGTTTTGTTTTTGGTTACGTCCTTTCCTGGTTTTGGTATTAGGGCGATGCTGGCTTCATAGACTGAATTAGGGAGAATTCCTTCTTTCTCTGTCTTGTGGAATAGTGTTGAAAGGATTGGTACCAATTCTTCTTGGAATATCTGGTAGAATTCTCCTGTGAATCCATCTGGTCCTGTCCTGGACCTTTTTTTGTTGGTAGTTGTTTTTTTTTTGGAGACAGAGTCTCACTCTGTTGGCCAGGCTGGAGTGCAGTGGTACAATCTTGGCTCCCTGCAACCTCTGCCTCCCAGGTTCAAGTGATTCTCCTGCCTCAGCCTCCTGAGTAGCTGGGATTACAGGCGCCCACCACTATGCCCAGCTAATTTTTTGTGTTTTTAGTAGAGACAGGATTTCACCGTGTTGGCCAGGCCGGTCTCAAACTCCTGATCTCATGATATCACCTCCCAAAGTGCTGGGATTACAGGCCTGAGCCACTGGGCCCAGCCTTGTTGGTAATTTTTAAATTACCCTTTCAGTTTTGCTGTGTGTTATTGGTCTGATCAGGGTATCTAATTCTTCCTGATTTAAGCTAAGAAGAATATATATTTACAGGAATTTATCCATCTCTTCTAGGTTTTCTAGTTCATGTGTGTAAAGATGTTCATGGTAACCTTGAATGATCTTTTGTATTTCAATGGTGTCAGTTGTAGTATCTCCTCTTTCTTTTCTTAGTGAGATTATTGGGATTTTTCTCTCCTCTTTTCTTGGTTAATCTTGCTAAAGGTCTATCAGTTTTATTTGTCTTTTCAAACAGCCAGCTTTTTGTTTCATTTATCTTTTGTGTTTTTTTGTTTGTTTATTTCAATTTCATTTAGTTCTACTCTGATCTTGATTATTTTCTTTCTTCCTCTGGGTTTGGGTTTGTTCTTGTTTCTCTAGTTCCTTGAGGTATGACCTTAGATTGTTTATGCTGTTTCAGACTTTTTGATGTAGGCGTTTAGGGCTATGAACTTTCCTCTTAGCAACACCTTTGCTGTGTCCCAGATGTTTTGATAGGTTGTGTCATTTTTGTCGTTCCATTTGGAGAATTTTTTAATTTCCATTTTGATTTTGGTTTTGACCCAGTGCTCATTCAGGAGCAGGTTATTTAATTTCTGTGTATCTGCCTGGTTTTGAAGGTCCCTTTTAGAGTTGATTTCCACTTTTATTCCACTGGTCTGAGAGAGTGCTTGCTATAATTTCAGTTTTTAGTACTGAAATGTGAGGTACCGTTACATTCATTGTACTCTTTATTGCACATATCCTTTGTTTGTTTTTTGCTTTGTTATTTATTTATTTATTTAAAGATAGAGAAGCTTGAATGTAGTTTAACAGTTGTTGCCCAGGCTGGTCTTGAACTCATAACCTCAGGTGATCTGCCCGCCTTAGCCTCCCAAAGTGCTGGGATTACGGGCATGAGCCACCGGACCCGGACCTTGCCCTACACATTTTTTTAAATTAGTGGGATATGTTGTCGTATACCTGTAGTCCTCCTACTCAGGAGGCTGAGGCAGGAGGAGCACTTTAGCCCAGGAGTTTGAGGCTACAGAGCTATGATAGTGCCACTGCACTACAGCCTGGGTGACGGAATGCGATCCTGTATCTTCCAAACAAAACACTAGAAGTTTTCTGCGTTTTGTTTTGTTTTTTTGCTTAGCTGGCTACTCTGTACTGTTTGCAATTGTTTTTTAATGAACTGTCAGAAGATTGGAATTTCACTTGTAGAGTTATACTAACCAAAAGCATGACTATCTTTGTTATACGAAAGTTAATCAAAGCCATATACAAGGACATATTTATTAAAATAGCAACATTGAGCTTATTTTGTTGTTTTTGTACTAAGTTTTGCTTCATTATAATCATAGGTTATACTTTTAAGTACTCTTTGGATGATAAAATTCTCCTCCTCTTTTTAAAACATGCTTCTTAGGTTGTTCTTATTGGTAAACTATACGATATACTATTGCTGGCTGGACACGGTGGCTCACACCTGTAATCCCAGCACTTCAGGAGGCTGAGGCAGTTGGATTGCTTGAGGCCAGTTCAAGACCAGCCTGACCAACATGGCAAAACCCCATATCTACTAAAAATACAAAAATTAGTTGAGTGTGGTGGCACGTGCCTGTAATCCCAGCTACTAGGGAAGCCAAGGCAAGAAAATTGCTTGAACCTGGGAGGTGGAGGCTGCAGTGAACCATGATCATGCACGCCACTCTAGCCTGGGCAACAGAATGAAACCCTGTCTCAAAAAATAATAATAAAAAAGTTATAGTATTTCTTTTCTGTACATTCTATGGATTTAAGTAATTGGATTCAGAATGAACTAAGCTTGTTCAAAGTTTTACTCTTTTACTTCCCTGAATGCACCCAATCTCGTCAAGGAAAAGGAAAAAAGAAAAGTTCTACTCTTTTTACAACTGAAATTTGAAATAAAATGAATTCAGATTTTATTAGCTGTAAAATCCTATTGAATGGTTTTTATGGTTTAATCAAATTTAGTGTATTTTGATATTAGCAAAATCCTATTTTCTTTCTTGTATAGGTTTTCTTCTTCTATCAATGTGTTCTGCTTTTTGGTTTTGCTTTGTTTTTTCTTTTTTTGAGACAGAGTCTGGCTCTGCCAACTAGGCTGGAGTGCAGTGATACAGTCACAGCTCCCTGCAACTTCGACTTCCTATGCTCAAGTGATCCTCCCACCTCAACCTCCTGGGTAGCTAGGACCACAGGTGCATGCCTCTATACCTGACTCATTTTCTTAGGTTTTTGTAGAGACTGCATCTGACTGTGTTGCCTAGGCTGGTTTCAGACTCCTGGATTCAGATGATCCTCCCACAGTGTTGAGATCACCAGGCATGAGCCACTGCACCTAGCCTGCATTCTGTTCTAATCACTGTGCTGTTAGCTTGCAGAACACAGAGAAGTGCGACATACCTACAGCTTGGAGTCCCTGTGTCACTGCCCGTTTTACGAGGAAGCCATGCATTTAGTTGAAGAAGGAAAAATTTGCTCCAGAGTACTGAGGTACCATTTCAGTATTGTTTATATTTATGAAGGATATTAAAGTGTTTGTGTGGTATTTATTAAAAATGTTTATGAGAGTAGGGGAAAATACGTTTTTAGGTCCAAGTAAAGAAAAAATTATTGTTTACATGTTCTGTCAGTACTGAAAAAACATGTTTTATACTAAGGTCCTGAGGTTAAACCTTGTTTGAATCCAAATTTATAGTAGGCTTGATCTTGAATGGAGTTTAACAATTGTCTCCCCTGTTTATTACATAGAACTGAAATGTTGGAGTGCCTCGGAGACAGTGATTTTCTTGCCAAACTTCACTGTATTCGACAGGCTTTTCAGGTATTTTTTTTAACATTAAGTGACTTCACCCAGCCACCCATCCTCACGCTCATGCTGTAGAGTCCAGTGCAAATAAACAGGACAGCTCTGTGCTCTTGATGATCCCTATTCCTAATGACAAATATAAAGTCTACTAAACTTATTTTTCCTCCCCTCCACTTACCTTCATTTGTGTCTGTATTTCGTTATCCTCTCCCATGGCTTCCCAGGCCCACCACACTTTGTCAAAACAGGGTATTTCGATGCTTCAGGAATGTAAAAATAGCTGCTTAAAATAAAAACCCTCTTATTTATTAATGTGTATTTGAGATTTAATTTGAATAAATTATAAAATTGATTTTCTAAAAAGAAAATAAAATTATATTTGTTTTATTATGTTTGGGGGCTATGAGAAATTTTGAGACTTTGTAATAATATTATGTTGAACAGAATTAAATTCAAATTTAACTCCCTTTAATCTTTTTTTAAGTATAGGTTTTGAGAGTTCTTTTTATTTTAGTAAATTAGGACTTTCTCTGTGAGCTGCCTCTTGAAATAGCACCACACGCAATGCATTAACTGTTTTAGGATTATTTGTGCTGTAAAGTTGAATGTCCATTCACATTCATTATAGATCTCTTTTTTCTTTGGGGATAAATTTTTTTTTAGGTAATTCTTTCAGAATCAGCCAACAGGATATTCCTTGCTGAGAGTGGAAGGAAAATTTTATCAGCTTTAATTGTGAAAGCACGAAAGGTAAACTTACTCTGTTGGCAGGTTTTTTGCCATTTACAAAAGTTGTTTTTGCCATTTGAACTGAAGATTAAGACATTAAATTTCTGATAGAAGAAAAAGTTTTTGTAGATAGTTGGCAAAGGTTCACATTTTGAAAATAAATAACCCAAAGGGCATTGAGTTATACTTGGGTTGAACTATGTCTGAAGTCCACACTATTTCAACCAAGTTGTTTCTCATAAATATTTCCAATTTGCTATAAAATCTGTGAATGTCATGGTGAGAATTATTGTTAGCTCTGCTGCTATAACCATCACTATTATTATTACTAATGCCTCCTCTTTTATTCCCTCAATCCCGTTCAGGAAGAGGGTCACAAGAAATAGTGTAGGTCTCAGAAATCTGGAGTACAGATTGAGCTGCCTCATCCTCATGGAGTTGAATGAGGCAGAAGCAATGACAGGACCTTCATTCTGACTGTAAGGATCCACCTTACTTTATGCAAGGTTTGTCCAGATGATGAGAAAACAAAACAGTCTTTCTTGAGCCATCTGCACACCTAGTTTTCACACTCAATCTCTTTGAACTTTAATTCTCTCATTTATATAATAGAATTATATTTATATTACCTCATTTCAGAGGGGTTTTAGGATGATTAAATAAATGATAAATGGGAAAGCAACTTAAAGAATGAAGTGTTAAGTAAGTGTAAAGTGCTAAGTATAGGTAAGGTGACACTAACTATTAATACGGGTGATTCCCAATGTAAGTCTTATGTTGCTTTCTTGGCCTTCTCATGACAGGTAACTCAGTAATTTTTTCCAAAAGAAGCAGAACTGGAACAAAAAAGCCTCACATAATGTCTGCTATAATCAAGTTTTCATTTTAAGGACTAACCAAAATAGGCATACATATTTGAATAATAAATAGTTTGCTTATGACATTTTACTAACATTCTTCGTCTTGCCTTCTGTAAAACTTTGCAACAGCAAAGTAGTAAACCAGATAAATTTGGCATACCTTTAAAATGTATTTTAGTCCAGTTACCTAGTAGAATTAAGATCCATCAAACTTACTTGAAGAGTAACTTAACTTTGTAGAGTGTTACAAAGTTAAGGGTCAAAATGTGGTTTCTTCTGCAGAATCCAAAGAAGTTTGAAGATGTTTTTGATGAAATGATCTATTTTTTAGAGCAGACTGATCACTGGGATAGTACTGAAATGGAACTTGCTGCTAGAGGGGTAAGTTCAATTTTTTTGTGATATTTATTTTTGTTAATTATTTGCATGCAGTTTTATATGAGTTGAGACGACTGTTTCCTTTTCCTTGTTAAATAAACTAAAGCCAATTGTATGGCTGTAGGACATCTTTTTTTGACAGTCATAAACCACACTCCTTACACATTGGGGCAATAGTTGTAGATTGTTTTCTTTTTTTTTTTTTTTGAGACGGAGTTTCGCCTTTGTTAACCAGGCTGGAGTGGAGTGCAATGGCGCGATTTCGGCTCACCGCAACCTCCGCCTCCTGGGCTCAGGCAATTCTCCTGCCTCAGCCTCCTGAGTAGCTGGGATTACAGGCACGTGCCACCATGCCCAGCTAAGTTTTTGCACTTTTAGTAGAGACGGGGTTTCACCATGTTGACCAGGATGGTCTCGATCTCTCGACCTCGTGATCCACCTGCCTCGGCCTCCCAAAGTGCTGGGATTACAGGCTTGAGCCACCGCGCCCGGCGTAGATTGTTTTCTTAAAAGCCTTTTTTGCTGTTGTTGGCTCCTTGCTTCCTTCCCTCCTGCCCTCCTTCCCTTGTCATCTCCCTTCCTTCTGTCCAAAAGTCAATTGGCAGGGCCCTAGCAGAGCAGGAATGGTGGCCTATGCAAGGACAGTGTTGGGTAGTACAACAGCAGCAGCTTAGTAGGGCTAGGGAATTGGCCGTATACACAGGACTGAACAAATAAGTATACTGAGAAAAATCAGAGCCAGATTTTCCCTGTCAGAGAAGGGAGGTATAAAAAGCTGGGACTGGAATTAGAGCTGTCAGTGCGAGTTCACAGTTTATAATATAAATATATAGCTATAGATATAGAAATAAATATAGGACCGGGAGTGGTGGCTCCCGCCTGTAATCCCAGCACTTCTGGAGGCCAAGTTGGGTGGATCACCTGAGGTCAGGAGTTCAAGACCAACCTGGCCAACATGGCAAAAACCTGTCTCTACTAAAAATACAAAAATTAGCCAGGTGTAATGGCTCACGCCTGTAATCCCAACTATGTAGGAGGCTAAGGCATGAGAATCACTTGAACCTGGGAGGTGGAGGTTGCAGTGAGCCGAGATCATACCACTGTACTCCAGCCTGGGTGACAGAATGAGACTCTGTCTCAAAAAAAAAAAAAAAAGATGGATGCATGCATGGATGGATAGATAGATATTAGCCAGGTGCGGTGGCTCACACCTGTAATCCCAGCACTTTGGGAGGCTAAGGTAGGCGAATCACAAGGTCAGGAGTTAGAGACCAGCCTGACCAACATGGCGAAATCCCGTCTCTACTAAAAATACAAAAATTTGCCGGGCATGGTGGCATGCGCTTGTAATCCCAGCTGCTCAGCAGGAGGCAGGAGAATTGCATGAACAGGGAAGGAGGAGGTTGCAGTGAGCTGAGATCGCATCACTGCACTCCACCTGGGTGACAGAGCAAGACTCTGTCTCAAAAAAAAAAAAAAAAAAAAAGAATTTAATCCCAGCACTTTGGGAAGCTGAGGTGGGCAGGTCTCTTGAAGTCGGGAGTTGAAGATCAGCCCGGCCAACATGGTGAAAACCTGTCTCTACTAAAAATACAAAAATTAGTCAAGTATGGTGGTATGTGTCTGTAATCCCAGCTACTCAGGAGACTGAGGCACGAGAATCACTTGAACCTGGGAGGCAGAGCCTACAGTGAGCCAAGATCATGCCAATGCACTCCAACCTGGGCTACAGAGCAAGACTGTTTTCTCAGAAGAAAAAAAAAATGGGTTTATAAGGAGCTGAAAGGCATTCTAGGCAGAGGAAACAGCGGGTACAAATACATGAAGACATAATTTTCTTTTCTAGTGTTCCCATATTCAGGAGATGGAATCAGTATCCATTTAGTTCTGCAGGCCAGCAGCCTGAAACTCATCCTTTACCTCTCTCTGGTCCTCACCCCCTTTATCATGTTCATCTCTAAGTTTGTCAGTTTTAACTCCTAAATATCTTTCAGTTTCTTCAACTTTCCTCTCTTCCTGTAACCCCTCTTGGCCTAAGTACCTGTTGTCTTTTCTCTGGGCTACAGCAGTAGACTTTCCGTTTCCTTATTCTCTGCCCACTCCTTTCCTCCCTGCATTCACTCTTTCCCCTCTCTGTTTCATTCTCCACATTTCTGCCAAAATGATAGAGCACAATATACTTTTTCCTTTATTGTGCTTCTCATAGTTCACAAATGGATATTTGCAGGATTATTTTGTTGCCGTTTTCCCCACTATATTCTAGGCATCTAATTTGCCTACTCTAGAAGTCTGACCACCTGGTACAGCATGTAGTATGCAGAGTGTGTATGTATAAATGAATGAAAGAGCAAGATGTTTGTGATCTGGTGGGGAAGACAGCACACATACCAGTAACTAAATAACAAAGTAGAATGAGCATCCTGGATGTTATATAGAAGCATGAACAAAGAACTCCTAGAATAGAGATGAGGAAAGATTTTCACTTGAGATCTAGGAAGGAGCAGCTATAATGTGAATCATAATTTCTGGTGGTGAGCTTTCATATTTATCTCTTCTTTTATTTTTTATTTTTGAATAAGCTGATTAAAATTAAAAAAAAAAACAAACAAACCCTGCTGTTATAAAACTATAAAGTCCTGGCTCAGATTTTATTTCAGCTCAATGTAATAATAATTTTTGTTTCAACTCATAATTTAATGCAGGTGAAAAATCTAAATTTTTATGATGTTGTTCTGGATTTTATATTAATGGATTCCTTTGAAGATTTGGAAAACCCGCCCACATCCATACAGAATGTAGTAAATAATCGATGGCTAAACTCATCCTTCAAAGAAACAGTAAGTGGTGGTTTACCTTTCTCAGCCTTTTAAGTTTGATCAAAAAGTGGTCAGCCAGGCACAGTGGCTTATGCCTGTAATCCCAACACTTTGGGAGGCCAAGGCAGGTGGATCATTTTGAGGTCAGGAGATTGAGACCAGCCTGGCCAAATGGTGGAACCTGTCTCTTCTAAAAATATAAAAATTAGCTGGGCATGGTGGTGGGCACCTATAAGCCCAGCTATTCAGGAGGCTGAGGTGTGATAATTTCTTGAACCCAAGAGACGGAGGTTTCAGTGAGCTGAAATCGCGCAGCTATACTCCAACCTGGACAAGAGCGAAACTCCATCTCAAAAAAAAACAGAAACCGGGCGAGGTGGCTCAAGCCTGTAATCCCAGCACTTTGGGAGGCTGAGGCGAGTGGATCACGAGGTCAAGAGATCGAGACCATCCTGGTCAATAAGGTGAAACCCCGTCTCTACTAAAAATACAAAAAATTAGCTGGGCATGGTGGTGCGTGCCTGTGATCCCAGCTCCTCAGGAGGCTGAGGCAGGAGAATTGCCTGAACCCAGGAGGCGGAGGTTGCGATGAGCCGAGATCACGCCATTGCACTCCAGCCTGGGTAACAAGAGCGAAACTCCGTCTCAAAAAAAAAAAAAAAAAAAAAAAAAAAAAAAAACAGAAAAGTCAAAACTGGGGAGATTAGTAAGATTTATATATATTTATCTGTCTGTGGAATAAAGTACAGAAACTGAACTCATCCTTTGATATTCGGCTTAGGCATATACAGGTAACATCTTCAGATGAAATTCTCTTTAGTTTCTGTTGTTTTTTGTTCTCTAATCTGTTTGACATTGGTTTTTGTTGGGCTTTAAGTGTGCACCTGGAAGCAAAATAGGGTGGATACCATGTTTTATGATGCAATTTGGATACCTTAAAAAAGTTCCAGTTGGCAATTTCACAATTATTTTGGAACTTAAAATTGAGGAAAAATGAATGTATTTAAAATTCTTTTAATTTTACTATCAGTAAGTTCCAAGATAATATACGCTTTAATAATAAAAGATACATGTTTTCCATTTTCTGTAACTGATCTGGTAAAGTGACCTTGATCAAAGCTGGGTCATGCCAGAGTAGGGTCAGATTTTTCTTTTTCTTTTTTTTTTTTTTTATTGCTGGAATCACCTCCAAGAGTCAGATATCTTTAGGATCCACTGGGTGCTTTTGTCCCATCATGATTGTATTTCTTAGTTCTTTATTTGGATCAAACTATTAGCTATTCACAAATATTCCAATAGTACTATTCTTGAGAAAAAAATTACTTTAGGCCAGGTGCAGTGGCTCACACCTGTAATCCCAGCACTTTGGAAGGCTGAAGTGGGTGGATTGCTTGAACTCAGGAGTTCGAGACCAGCCTCGGCAACATGGAGACACCTCGTCTCTACAATAAAATACAAAAATTAGCCAGGTGCAGTAGTGTGTGCCTGTAGTCCCAGTTACTCAGGAAGCTGAGGTGGGAGGTTCACTTGAGCCTTGGAGGCGGAGGTTGCAGTAAGCCGAGATTGCTCCTTTGCACTTCAGCCTGGGCAATGGGAGTGAAACGTGTCTCAAAAAAAAAAGAGAGAAAAAAATTACTTCATTATTACACAGAGACTATTTATTTGTGTATGTGAATTCTATATACACATATTTTCACTTTTTTTCCCTTAAAGACAGAACTTTAAAACTGTGAAAATTGAATCTCCTTTGTTCCAGAGTGTAGTCTTTTTCCTTTAGTGGCTTTGTGTTTAATTTTTTAAATGTTATTTTATTTTTTTTCTTGTCCTTACAACACACAACTTTGCTCATGATTAAAAAATTTATAAAAATGAAATACCTTTGCATTAATATTTTCAAACAATGTGAGAATGCTGACTAGTTCTTATTGGTAATGAATGTATTGAACTTTTTAGACCCATAAACTTTGAGTTTCTACTCAAAATGGAAATGTTTATGTGGCTGTAAATTTAAATCTTTCTTTTCTCCTCTGCACATATTTAGGCTGTGGCTTCCAGTTGTTGGTCGGTGCTGAAACAGAAAAGGCAGCAGATAAAGGTAAAATTCATTATGCCCTAAATTCCTTTGTTAAATCATTTAAGGATTCTGTCAAAGAAGCTGCTGAGTCACTTCTGTAGGAATTGGCAGCTGTAGGAGGGGTAGGAGGGACTGTCCCTCAGGCTAGATGACTGACTTACTGGTAGTGGGTTGGCTGCTTTTTTGAAGGTCTTCTTTTTCATCCTTAGTATTTGAGGTAGTTCCATGTAGCAAGTATTGAGACATGCATGGTATTTCAACTAAGTGGGAGAAGGATTTAGAGTTGGAAACAGCTCTGAAAGTTTTAGGTTTTTGTTTTTTCTGTTAATGATATTAATTTTTTTGGTTTTTAGATAGTCTGTCTCATTTACCCAGTATTTGTGAGATCTTGGTTCACTGCAACCTCCACCTTCCAGGTTCAAGCAATTCTCCTGCCTCACCTCCTGAGTAGGTGGGACTATCAGCTTGTACCACCACGCCTGGCTAATTTTTGTATTTTTAGTAGAGTTGGGTTTCACCCTGTTGGCCAGGCTGATCTTGAACTCCTGACCTTGTGATCCACCCATCTCAGCCTCCCAAAGTGCTGGGATTACAGGCATGAGCCACCATACCTGGTCAACATTTTTTACAGTCTTTAATGCAGTGGATTCCACTCCATTTAATACAATTAAGAAATAAAGATGTGATTCTAATAGCTGCTTTATTCAGTTCGGAGCCAATACAAATAAAAAGTCTCAGAGTTTATATGCTGCCTCCGTGCCTCACACCCTGTAACCTGTCTCACCTGCTAAGCATTGTTTTCTCATACACTCCTATAGTAAAGGGCATGGACTCTTAAGTGAGACTACTGGGTTCAAATGCCACACACTAGCTATGTGACCTTAGACAAGTTGCTTATCCTCTCTATGCCTCAGTTTCCTCATCTCTAAAAATAGAATAGTAATAATATCTACCTCATAGTGTCTTGTTTAGTTTAGTTTTGTTTTTGAGATAGGGTCTTGCTCTGTCATCCAGGCTGGAGTACACTGGCATGATCATAGCTCACTGCAGCCTCTAACTCCTGGGCTTAAGCAGTCTTCCTGCGTCAGCCTCCCTGAGTAGCTAGGATGGCAGGTGTGCTTTTCCAGTCTCAGCCTCCCAAAGTGTTGGGATTACAGGCATGAGCCACTGTGCCTAGCCCTCATGGAGATTTTAGAAGATTCAGTATGAAGTGCTTAAAACAGTGCTTGGTATAGTGCATTATACAAGTATTGGCTATTACAACATTATTATTTGCTCAAGGACCTACAGTATTTTATCATATCCATATTTTCCAATCTTACAACTTTGAGGCAGTATTGCCAGTTGCAGTGATTTCAAAGTATAGTCCTCACAGCATCTTCAGAGTGTGCTGTCAGAAATAATATTGGACACCCTATATTTGAATAATTCTTGTTTAAAATGATTCCAGATACCTATATTTTAAGCAGATTCCCTTATGATGATGATGAACTCTAACTTTAGGACTGAGGAACAGACCTGTAGGCGTAGGTTGGATTCTCCCACTGGCTAGCATGATCACAGTAAGTTACTGACCATCAGCTGACCCTCAGTTTTCCCATTTGCAAAATGGTGTTACTGCCTACTTAATAGGACTGCTGTAAGGATGAAAGCAATAATACCAACAAGCTTAATTTAAACATTCAACATGTGAAGAGTTTAGTAAGTGGTAGTTGTAATAATAATGATAAAAATATTGTTGTTAACATGTCTAACTTTATTTTTCTACTTCTTAGAATAAATATTGTACTTTTTTTTAAAATGAAGTCTCTCTGTCACCCAGGCTGGAGTGCAGTGGCAGGATCTCAGTTCACTGCAACCTCCACCTCCCAGATTCAAGCAGTTCTTCTGCCTCAGCCTCTCGAGTAGCTGGGATTATAGGCACCTGCCACCATGCCTGGCTAATTTCTGTATTTTTGGTAGAGATGGGATTTCATCATGTTGGCCTCCCAAAGTGCTGGGATTATAGGCCTGAGCCACCATGCCCGGCCTAAGTCTACTTCCTATATCTATAGATACCTCCGTGTCTCACCTCTTGGGAACTGTTTCCTATACCTGAAATGCCAAATTCCCTCTGTAGTTAAATAAATCCTACCCATCATTGAGCTCAGCTCACATTATTCCTTGCTAAAGTTTATCTCTTCTGCTTCAGCCCACACTAAGTTCCCACTTCTGTGAACTCATAATACATTTCAAGTCTGTATGGGATTTAGAACTTTAATGTATATAGAACATCCTTTTTGGCCTTCACTAACTAGCTGTGTGTGAATTAGGGCAGTTTGGTTAACCCCTCTCCAGTATCACTTTTCACATGTTTAAAATGATGTTAACATGACAGACTTTTGAAAGAATAGTTTAGTAAATTAAATAGAAACTAGCACACTTTCTAGAATATAATGGGTACTCATTAAATGGTAACTGCTGCTATCTTATGTTTTAAAAATAAGTTTAGGCTGGGTGTGGTGGCTCACACCTGTAATCCTGGCACTTTGGGAGGCCAAACCAAGTGGATCACCTGAGGTCAGGAGTTCGAGGCCAGCCTGGCTAACATGGTGAAACCCTGCCTCTACTAAAAATACAAAAATTAGCCAGGTGTGGTGGTATGCACCTGTAATCCCAGCTACTCGAGAGGCTGAGGCAGGAGAATTGCTTGAACCTGGGAGGTGGAGGTTGCAGTGAGCCAAGATAGTGCCACTGGACTCCAGTCTGGGTAACAGAGTGAGACTCCATCTTGGAAAAAAAAGAAAGAGAACAAGGTTTAGAAGACTGTCTTGCAGACTGTAAAATAGAAAGTACCCCTCCAAGAGACAGAATCTCAAGGTGTAGTTTTCTCTAGTCAGTGCTGTACAGCATATCCAACAGTATGTTATTTAACGAGGGAAATTCAAAAAGTTTTTATAAATATAAAGTTGGCGTTTCCTGAAACATAGCTATATGAAGTAATACTTCACAGGAAGAGGCAATTACGCCATTAAATGCTTACATAATATAGGGTTTTTAAATAAAAAGTTAGAATTGTAGTAGGAGTAATTTACCGTAATCATTTTACTAGATTTTTTTTTGTCAGTTAATATAATTAAGTGATTGAGTTGGGCTTTTATTTATTTATTTATTTATTTGGTCTTTTTGTTTTTTTCCTTTTTGTGGAGAACGGGGTCTCACTATATTGCCCAGGCAAGTCTCGAACTCCTGGGCTCAAGCTATCCTCCCGCCTCTGCCTCCCTAAGAGCTGGGATTACAGGCGTGAGCCACAGCACCTGGCGAGTTGGGGTTTTAAATAGCTGAAACTATGATAGTCTTAACAATCCTAAAACTTACATAACTAAGGAACACTGTAGCATTCTTGTTATTGTTTGGTTGCAAAGCTGATATGATTGCCTTTTCTTTTTTGAGACACCTGTCTCTGTCACCCAGGCTGGAGTACGATGGCACGATCTCAGCTCACTGCACCCTCCAACTTCTGGGTTCAAATGATCTGCCCACCTCATCCTCCTGAGTAGCTGGGACTATAGGTGTACACCACCATGCCTGGATAGCTTTTGTATTTTTTGTAGAGACAAGGGCTCACCATGTTGCCCAGGCTGGGCGTGAACTCCAGGGATTATAGGTGTGAGCCACCATGCCCAGCTGGATTGCTTTTTTATGAAGCATTTTTATGAGGTAAAAACAACTTTAAAGGGCCGGGTGTGGCAGTTCATGCCTGTAATCCCAGCACCTTCGGAGGCTAAGGAGGATTGCTTGAGCCCAGGAGTTCAAGACCAGCCTGAGCAACATAGTGAGATCTGTTTCTACGAAAAATAGAAAAAATTAGCCAGGAGAGGTGGTTCCAGCTACCTGTGATTTTGAGGTGGGAGGATCGCTTAAGCTTGGGAAGTTGAGGCTGCAGTGAGCCATGACTGCACCGGTGCACTTCAGCCTGGGCGACAGAGTGAGATCCTGTCTCAAGAAAACAACAAATAAAGAAATATGTCTCAGCACATCTGAAACTATTGGTTAGGATATGAAATCTACATAAAATGTTCTATGACTCTTTTTTAAATTTTTAAAAATAATTTTATAGTGTTTGTAGAAGTCATTTATTTATTTAGAGAGAAACAGGAGAAGGAAGAGAAACAGCTAACTCTCACACTGAGTGACAGAATCCAGAAAGATGGAATCCAGGAGAGGAAAGCAGCTTCCACCCTGAGTGGAAGGGAATAGAGAGATGGAGTTTAGGAGGGGAAAGCAGGCTTCCACAAGAGAGTGTGGAAGGGAACTCCAGAGGGAAAATCCAGGAGAGAGAAAAACAGCTTCCACAAGAGTGTTCATGGAAGGGGATCCAAACTTGGAGTCCCAAACGTTCTATGACTCTAAAGATTAGAGTCATAGAAAAAAAGAACTAGTCATGAGCCTTGCACTGTAGTGCGTGCCTGTGGTCCCCACTGCTCAGTAAGTTGAAGCAGGGGGATTGCTTGAGGCCAGGAATTTGAGGTGTTGCTAGACTCTGGTTCTAAAAAATTTTTTTTTCTTAAACTCCAGCTGGTCATATAATAAATAACAACTTTAGTCTCTGTACTAGAGAAGGCAAATACAGGAAGGTAGAAATAACTTGATTCTCTTTTACTTTCCAACAGATCCCAGATGGATTTTTTGCCCATTTTTATGCCATTTGTGAACACATCAGCCCTGTCCTAGCCTGGGGCTTTTTGGGTCCTAGAAATTCTCTCTATGATTTATGTTGCTTTTTTAAGGTATGTTCAGTCATTGAATCATTTCCTTTTTTTTCTGAATCAAAAAAGAGATAAGGTTTTATTCTGTTTTGTTTTGCTTTTTTAGAAGAACAAATGTTATTTAAGAATAAAGTTAGAAAAGCCACCTAAATTCAGCATTTAAATGCCAGTATTAAATATTTTTGGCATTTTATAACACCACCATTGTCATAGTGGACCAGTATTTTATAGATTTGGTACTTTATTTTGGAGTAGACTCAGCAAATCCATTCACCGTATCAATTCCCCAATGCAAGGGATACATGGTCTTGCATGGTGTCGCCATGTGACAGTCAAAGTGATGCAGATAGTTGGTTCTTCATGCCTGGGCATTTTTGAAACTTACAAACAATATCCACCTTTATTGCACATGTGGTAATACAGAGTAAGTTATGGTTAATGGTGAGATGAATGATAAAATCCAAATTGTGAGAAATAACTTGGGAGTTTAACATTATATCCCAATGTCAGCAGTTTTAGTTTGCCAAAATACAAGTTGTAGCTCCTTGTAGAATTTTCTGGCTGGCAAAGTGACAAAGAAAGTCTCTCTGTGTAATAATCTTGAGTTTAGGCTGCATTTCAAGGAGCAAATAAAAGTTAAACATAATTGAGTATGAATTTGAAAGTTTGGATGTTTTACTTTACCATTCATTTCTTAAAAGTATGTTTATGCACTGTCAAAGTAATGCTTGTATAAATGGTTTAGAAATGTTTATTTTACTGTCATTCAGAACATATTGATTTTTGTAGTTTACCACCCACATGTAAGGTAAGTGTTTTAGGGGTTGGGAATTAAGTCTTTCATCAGTGACTTGTGGCAAATCATTCTTTGATATTCTTTTTTTTTATTTATAAAATGAGGGGGCCTAACAGGTTGATTGCTAATGACCCTTTTAGATATAAAATCTAGTGAATCAATGAAGTGTGTCTTTTTAGTACTACTTAATAACATTTCGTTTCTGGAAGATAGAAATTAGATATTCCTGTTTTTTACTCTTTGAAATTTTTTCCTATTATGGTGACATGACAGCTGAGACTTAATAGTATATAGTTTCCATGTATATAATGATTTACCAAAATGAAATATCCTTCAGGATCTACCACTGATTTGAGACCTGAAATGTTCTTTATTCTTCATGTGCCTTAAGGGTTTTGGTACAAAAAAATGCACATTTAAAATTATAATGTATTATTTTATTATTTATTCAAAGCTATTATTGGAAATAGTTTATTCTTCTGTCTTAGAGTAGAAGCAGTGCTCAAAGGTCACATTGAAGGAAAGGACTATAACCCCTTACATTTAAACAGTGCTTTAGAGTTTACAGGCGCTTCTTATAAACTATCTTTCTTCAGATGTTTCCCCACCTCTTCATGCTATCACAAATGTTATCTTTTTTGATCATCATGTCATCCCTGAGCAAGTAGGATGGATGGTATTATCCCTTATTTCACAGAAAAAGAAAATGAGCCTGCAAAAAGGAAAGGTTAAATCACTTGTGCAAGTTTCCTTTTCTAATGAAATACGAAGCTAGCACTGGAAGTCAGGTCTTTTGATTCCTGATTCAATGCTCATAATATTAGAAGCTTTTTCAATGTAACATGATTTTGGTCTAATAACTGCCAATTTGTTTTATGTCCATTTTCCAGAATCAAGTTCTTTTATTTCTCAAAGACATTTTTGACTTTGAGAAGGTACGTTATTCAAGTGCAGAGACTTTGGCTGAAGACCTCAAGCAGTTACTCATTCGCCGCACTGAGCTTTTAATGGCCTATCTTGAAGCAGATGCCCTGAGGCATACGAGTAGCTGTCTAAGTAGTCACGGTCATGTTATGCCTACTGGGCTACTGGAAGCCAAAGTACAATAAGTACCATAAGGATCATACAGTTTGAGTGTGCTATGAAATATTTTAAGGTAACTATCGATTTTGTAACATACATACAAAATCAACAGAATTGGTGCATGTGGATTCAGGGAGGAAAAAACATCTAGTAAAAAAATGAGCAACTGTCCTGTATTTATACAGCAGTTCTGTCATTGAATTCCTGTGTAGTGTATTTAAAGTGGCTTTTTACACTCATTAGGTAATAATCAAAGTCATGAAATGTTGTGTATTTTACAGAAATATTGCTTGAATTGAAGCCAATATTTGGGAGTTAATTGGTTTGTCGTCTTGAAGCTGTCATTCTCAAAAGCTGTTTTTCTGCTTTGCACCTTGAAAATATACACGTTAGCCAAGATCTTTGTGGCCCACACATGCAAGAATATACTACTCCTAGTGTCAATATATTTAACTTTGCTTAGAAACGTATTTTTAATTATAACGTTATTAATTTGTTGAATCAAGTTTAGGCAGTAATGATGTTTAATATGTACTGCATACATTATTGCTTGTGCATTTGCTTATGTATTTGAATCAAAGAAATTGTAATCACTGAATATTGTTATAGAACATTTAAATGGACCACTTGTGGTAGCTCATGCCCATAACACTTCGGGAGGCTGAGGCAGGAGGATAGTTTGAGGCCAGGTGGTTTAAACTGACCTGGACAACATAAGGAGAACCACCCCCCCATCTCTACAAAAATGTAAAAATAAGTTAGTTGGTATCAAGCAGAGTTCCATGAAAATATTAAATTAAAAAAAAAAAATAGGCCAGGCATGGTAGTTCATGCCTGTAATCTCAGCACTTTGGGAGGCTAAGGCAGGCGGATCACCTGAGGTCAGGAGTTTGAGACCAGCCTCACCAATATGGTGAAACCCCGTCTGTATGGTGAAACATTAGCCAGGCATAGTGGCGTGTGCCTATAGTCCCAGTGACTAGGAAGGCTGAGAGAGGAGAATTGCTTGTACCAAGGAGGTGGAAGTTGCAGTGAGCCAAGATTGCACCACAGCACTTCAGCTTGGGCAACAGAGTGAGACTCTGTCTCAAAACATAAATTAAATTAATTAGTTGGATATGGTGGCTTGTGCCTGTGGCCCCAGCTACTTGGAAGGCTGAGGTAGGAAGATAACTTGAGTCCAGAAGGTCAAGGCTGGCATGAGCCCTGATTGCACCACTGCACTTCAGCCTGGGCAACAGAGTAAGACCCTGTCTCAAAAGTGAATAAATAAAATAAAACATTTAAATGAATTGACATTGAGAAATTTACAGTTTACAAATTTATATTATATTAACTGTAGTTTCTGAAATAATGTTACTATTGGTCCTGTAAGTTACAAAAAGACTGAAGAACTTTCTTTTTATACATTAGAGCATTTTTTCCCTGGAGTATTGATTTAAAAGGTAACATTTATTAATTAATAAAGGTAATTTAACATTATTTGGAGACTGTCAACATCTGAAGATATAGAACTTGGTAGAGTAAAATAATTTCTCCTTTCTCCTACAAAACTGCCTTTTAGTTATTCCCACAGAAAACTCAGCACAGTGGGAATTTGTCATATGATGCCCATATTTTTAAAATATTCACACTTTGAATATTATTGACGTTTTAAAGAAGGGTTTGTTTCCTCCCTCCAATGTGAAACAAAAATATTTGTAATGACGTGTAAGTATATATTTTATGTTCATTATGATAAATCTATAAACAAATGAGTTGTTTTTATGAGTGAGGTTCTTCTATAAGAATATATTAAATGCTTTCAGAGTTGTATTAATTTTTTTTTTAATAATATACCACTTATTTGGAGTGGCTAACTCAGTATGTAAGTAGAGTAGATTTGTTTGTTTGCTCCTAAAATGGGCTTTGTTCATTTTAGGAGTGAATTGTGAAAAAGGACCTAAAATGCATTGTTTTTTTTCTTCTTTAAAGAGACGGGGTCTCGCTCTGTTGCTCAGGCTGCAGTGCAGTGTGCTATCATAGCTCACCTCAGTCTCCAGCTCCTCACACCAGAGGCATGTGTCACCATCTCTGACTCCTAAAATGTATCTTTGAAAAGCGAATCTTTAGATTAAAGTGCCTAGTTTCTGATTAATAAATAGAAGATGAAAAGTGGGGGGGGAGCATAATCTTTTAAGATTTTTAATTTCTGTATGTGCCATATTTACGTAAATTAACTATAAAATATTCAGAATCATGCTGTTTTGCATGTACTTTGTAGATTATTTAGCATTAAAATACAAATTATCACTGTTCTGTAGTATATATAGCTCCTAGACTTTTCTTACGTAAATGCTTAATTTAACAATTACCTATTTATAATTCTTGATGGGAATATGATTAGAAGTATCA
This sequence comes from Saimiri boliviensis, assembly GCF_048565385.1. Taxonomy (NCBI): domain Eukaryota; kingdom Metazoa; phylum Chordata; class Mammalia; order Primates; family Cebidae; genus Saimiri; species Saimiri boliviensis. The sequence goes on from NC_133459.1 coordinate 75,714,572, forward strand.
AAACTAAAAATTTGATTATTTGCTGTTAACTTTTTTTTTTAACATTCCATGTTTTTACCTTGCTGCAGTATCACTGGTCTTGAATGATGCACAGACATATGTGTGCGTGCACATGCATTTCATTACCATGTAGACAAGGCAGTTATTGCCTACATTAATTTACCTATTTGAGGGCTAAGTGTTTTAAGCTCTGGTTTTAAAAGAAAAGCTGTAAGTAAGTGTAATTACTTTTTTATCTTAGAAAGATATTATTTGAAATCAGTTTTGAAGAATTGCACTATTTGATAATGCTGCTACTATGTGGGATAACTCTGGGGAATTAATTTTATGAGATAAGTTGAATGGCTTTCTAGAAGGTGTTGGTTTTTGTTTGTTGTTTGTTTTTCTCTTTTCCATTTCATCTTTGAAAAGTTGCTTATATTCAGGAGGTTGGTTTGTCAAATTCAGTGCTTGAGTTTGTTTCTGGTCAGTTCAGTATCTGCTACTTTAGCAAGATGCTTTCTTTGTGGCCTTTCACAAAAGAGTTAAGAGTGACCAAATAGAATTTCAGGATAATAAGTATAGGAAAAACCTCTCTACTGTGAAAGAAGAAACTTGAACTTTTTAAAGGAAATGTCCTCTTGAAAAGAACATTTATGACTGCATGCAGAAGGGTACTTAAGACAGATAACAGGCCAGGCGCAGTGGCTCACGCCTGTAATCCCAGCACTTTGGGAGTTCGAGGCTAGCCTGACCAACATAGAGAAACCCCATCTCTACTAAAAATACAAAATTAGCTGGGCATGGTGGTGCCTGCCTATAATCCCAGCTACTCAGGAGGCTGAGGCAAGAGAATCCTTGAACCTGGGAGGTGGAGGTTGCAGTGAGCCAAGATTGCACCACGGCACTCTAGCCTGGGCAACAAGAGCAAAACTCCATCTCAAAAAAAAAAAAAAAAAGACATATGTAATAGCTTCCATTTGCCTTAAAACTGGGTTAAGTAGCAAAAGCAATGTTTTAAAAATTATTAGTTTACAGCCTTTTAGGGTAAACCCTGTTTAAACACTGACTCATGGTAGTATTAGCAGGAAATTGCCCTTGCCACTATACATCCCACCATCCACTTCCATATGTCAGTTATAAGGGGGCCTTCAATTAGTTAGTGCTGAGAAGATGACCTTTTGTTTGGAAGAAAGAAGATAAATTTTCAGACAATTTACATTTGGTATTTCTTTTAATTTTCTTTTTTATATTTTGATTTCTCTACATTTTTGTTCAACTCTTTTAAGTACTTATTTAAATAAGTACTCTTTTAAGTACTTATTTCTTCTTGAAGGTTAAGATTATGTTTATTAAGTATCATAATGGAATTATCTTTTAAAAAAGAAGACAAGTTTTCCATTTAACAGTAAGCTCCAAAGAACTTTGTTTTTCTCATAAAGTAATATTCTTTATTTGTATCCATATACTATGATTCTGTTGATTTGTTGAATTAACTGACTTTATAAAAATATATACAAATGTTTTCTTGCCTTAAAATATAACATTTTCTACTTAAATTTAATTTCTAAGAGAGTGATTATTTGCATTGCAAAGGAATTCTTAGTAATTCCTGTAAGCCTAGGAAATAGGAATGCCAAAGTAACATTTAGTGAACTTCTCTGTAACTTTTCATAATCAGAAATTTTAACTTATGTTTATATAACCCATTTACTTTTATTTTAATGTGAATATATACTGAGAAATTATTTGATGTAAATTTCAAAATGATTATAGAAATTAAGCTGAATTCAGACTTTTTTTGCTTAGATTAAGAAATATGTATGTGAAATTTAAGAATTTATATAAAATCTGTGATTAATGGAAATAAGAACATTCCTACTTTGTTCCTAACGATTATGTTATTGTTTTGTTTAGTTTGAGAACAACCATGTGTTAGCTTCACTTGGCTGCTATCAGTAAGTGTTTCTATTTCATAAATGTAAGGACTGCACTCATTAATTTGTGTAAAAATAAAACACTACAGTAGCAAAAAAAATTGCACTGGCTCTTTAGCCGAAATAAGCACTGTAACATGGATGTATTACTATTACTGCCAAATAAAAAAGTGATAGTACGTCTTGCTGATGTATTGATTATTTTAAACAATGTTATTTCATAATTATGAAGTCACACTTGTTTCATCAGACTCTGTATGAGAATGTTTGGTCTCCATAAGACCTATATTTATGGTGTAGAGAACAGAGCAACTGCAGAAGCATTGTGATCCAATATAAAACTTTATCATTAAAATAAAAAAAGGCCAGGTGTGGTGGCTCATGCCTGTAATCCCAGCACTTTGGGAGGTTGAGGCAGGTGTATCAACTGAGGTCAGGAGTTTGAGACCAGCCTGGACAACACGGTGAAACCCCATCTCTACTAAAAATCCAAAAATTAGCTGAGCATGTTGGCGGGCACCTGTAATCCCAGCACTCTTTGAGACAGGCAGGCGGATCACAAGGTCAGGAGAACAAGACTTTCCTGGCCAACATGGCGAAATCCTGTCTCTACTAAAAATACGAAAATTAGCCAGGTGTGGTGTTATGTACCTGTAATCCCAGCTACTCGGGAGGCTGAGTCAGGAGAATTGCTTGAACCCAGGAGGTGGAGGTTGCAGTGAGCCAACATCGCGCCGTTGCACTCCAGCCTGGATGACAAAAGCAAAACTCCGTTTCAAAAAAATAAATGAAATTAAAAACAAAGGCTAAGAAATTTATCTTTTCTCCATGTACCAATGTAGGGAAACAGACAGTTTTGTCATGAATAAAGTGAAAATACTTGTGTTTTAATTAAAGTGTTTGGATGATATCATCAAGGATGATATAAACTTATATTGATGTATATGCATCATTCCTATTCAGACATGACCTGAACCTCCCTTCTCATCACTTCTTCAAAAGGTTTCAGATATATGGCTGGGTACAGTGGCTCATGCCTGTAATCCCAGCACTTCGGGAGACTGAGGCGGGCAGATTACCTGAGGTCAGGAGTTTGAGACCAGCCTGGCCAACATGGTGAAGTCCTGTCCCTACTAAAAATATAAAAATTAGCCAGGTGTGGTGGCACACACCTGTAATCCCAGCTACTTGGGAGGCTGAGGCAGGATAATTGCTTGAACCCAGGAGGTGGAGGTTACAGTGAGCCAAGATCACACCACTGCACTCCAGTCTGGGCAACCAAGCGAGACTCAATTTCAAAAAAAAAAAAAGGATTCAGGTATATTTAATCAAGGAGAGGGATGCCACTTGGATACCACCATAGTCACCAGGTGGAAGTCACCTGGATATGAAAACAGATTCTTAGTTTTGGACTTAAAACATATAGGTTTATTTTAGAATAATTATATATGCTATAAATGTATACAGTTATACTTTTAGAATTATTAAACATATAAACTGAAATATATTAATAATCAAAGCATACAAACATGAGGGAACCTCCCTAGCTAGGATACGGGGTTAGAGTGCAATGGGAAACGAGCGCAGCATCTCAATCTCATTTTCTGTTTTGTCATTATCTGCCATACTCCGTTGTCTCATGCATCTTCTTTGATCCCACTATCTGAACTTAATGTTTTGCACTTTAAACATATCTCTCTGAAATCTTATGTATGTTTAAAATACTTCTCTGCAAACATCTCATTGTCCTATTGTTAAACCTTATAGGGCTTTGCAGGAAATCTTTATAAATTCACTTTGTTAATCTTTCTAAACTAACTGTTCTTATGCTGCTTTTGACTTCTGTTTTTTCTGCAGTGTTTCTTCCTCTGTCCTGTATTCTCTGACACTTTATCCTGCCACTTCTTCCCCCTTGATCTCTTTCTCTTCTTATGCCACTGATATCTTTGATCAGGCTGCACAAGCTCTTCTGTCTGCTGAGGTTCTTTCTTTGGCTTTTTCTGTATCTGAACAGTGAAAACCCTTCAGTAACCTTCATCACCTGGGCAGGGAAGGACTGTATTCTACTACAGAGAAGAAAAACAGCCTTCCTTCTATGACACTTTTTATTCTTTACTTAAAAGCCACAGCAAAGCAACTGGTACATCAAATATGTCTTTTATGTGAGTCACAGAAGCCTTTCACAAAGTACATTTATATATAGGAAATTACAGAACTTTTATAATTTGCTATGTTTGAAATGATACCATGGTACCTGAATATAGAGAAGCACTTTGAATTAGAAAGCACTTGAAATATATGACTTTCAGAACTTTGCTAATTCTTATTTAATAATAGCTCGGTGTGAGAATTGTCCCCGGAATTTTACAAAGGTCCAACAAAATAATGTGGTAGAAGATGAAGATGGATAATAAATGTTAAAGCAGTTATATATTCAGTCTGTTAAAACAAATCCCAAAATCTTAGCAGCTCAAAAGAACAAACATGACCTTACACAGATTGTGAGGGCCGGTAATTCAGGAATGGCTTAGTCTGGTGATTCTCTCCTTAAGTTGCTGTCATGAAGGCCTGATTGGGGTTGGAAGATTTGCTTCTAAGATTTTCTCATTCACATTTCTGTTGTCAGAAGGCCTTAGTCCCTTGCTGGCCATTGGCAAGAGACTTTAGTTCCTACCAACCAGACCTCTCAATAGGGCTGCCTGAGTGTCTTTTAAGATATAGCAGCTGGCCAAGCATGGTGGGTCATGCTTGTAATCATGGCACTTTGGAAGGCTGAGGCAGGAGAAATGTTGGCGCCCAGAAGTGTGATAACAGCCTGGGCAACATAATAAGACCCTGTCTCCATGAAAGGAAAAAAAAACAAAAACAAAAAACATGGCAGCTGGCTTCCTCTGGGATAAATAATCCAAGAAATAGCAAGGTAAAAGACACAATGTCTTTTATAACCTATATGTGAAAATGTTACCGCTTCTGCCACTGGTAATACAGACCACACAACATGGTGGCACACAACATGGGAGGGGATTACACAGGATGTAAGTAACAGGAGATGGAAATGGGAACATTTGGGGTTGGCTCAGTGGATGGATACCATGGCAGGGAATCATAAAAAAATTATCCATACATAATTACTTTTTTTTTGAGACAAGATTTCTATTTCTCTCTCAACTAAGCTAGAATGCAGTGGTGCTCATTGCAGTCTCTAATTCCTGGGCTCAAGTGATTCTCCTGCCTCAGCCTTTTGAATAGCTGGGGCTACAAGCATGTGCCACCACACCTGGCTTACTTTTATTGTTTAGTAGAGATGAGGTCTTGCTGTGTTTCCCAGGCTGGTCTTGAACTCCTGTCCCCAAGTGATCCTCCCACCTCAGCCTCCCAAAGTTCTGGGATTGCAGGCTGGAGCCAACGCACCTCACTGACATTTTAATTTTAAATGGATGAATGTACTTTCTTTGGCCTATCTTTTGATAGAGTATCAAGGCCTTTAGTTGGGAGTATGGATTCACTTGGTATTTCTAGGTATCTTTGTGACATAAACTAAACCCCTAAATTACCAGTCCCCAACTTTTTTGGCACCAGGGGACAGTTTTGGGGAAGACAGTTTTTCCATGGATGGTGGGGGGGAATGGGCGTGGTAGATAGTTTTCGGATGAAACTGGGCCACCACAGATGATCAGGCATTCGAGTCTTAGATACTCATAAGGAGTGCACAACCAGATTCCTCACGTGAACAGTTCATAATAGGGTTTGCTCTCCTATGAGAATCATTTTTTTTTCTTTTTTTTTTTTTTTCAGATGGAGTTTCGCTCTTGTTGCCCAGGCTGGAGTGCAATGGTGCGATCTTGGCTCACTGCAATCTCGGCTCACCACAACCTCCGCCTCCCAGGTTCAAGCCATTCTCCTGCCTCAGCCTCCTCAGTAGCTGGGATTACAGGTATGCACCACCATGCCCGGCTAATTTTGTATTTTTAGTAGAGACGGGGCTTCTCCGTGTTGGTCAGACTGGTCTCGAACTTCCGATCTCAAGTGATCCACTCAACTCAGCCTCCCAAAGTGCTGGGATTACAGGCGTGAGCCACCACAAGAGGCTGCACTCCTGTGAGACTCTAATGCCATCGCTGATCTGACAAGAGGCAGAGCTCAGGTGTTAAATGTGCACTGGCCTGCCTTCACCTCCTGCTGCGTGACCTAGGCTTCCACAACCCCTGCCCTAAATCATCATCTGGAATTTCAAGTTTTCCTTAATTTTAAAGGAGGGAAAAGGTACATGAAAAACATTGACTGCGGAATCTCCCTAGATTTGTATAAATTTATACTTAGTCTTTTACATTTGTCTTCTCCACACCTAGCTTGGTGGTAATTTTTGTAAGCTATTTGCCTTTATCAAGTCTTTATAAAGCATTCAACTCAGCTTTTATAAAAAACTATAACTTTATTTTTGCTTTTATAATTTCTTTTTTTGAAATGGAGTCTCAGTCTGTCACCCAGGCTGGAATGCAATGGCATGATCTCAGCTCACTGCAGTCTCAACCTCCCGGGTTCAAACAATTCTCCTGCCTCAGCCTCCTGAGTAGCTGGGATTACAGTTGTGTGCCACCATGCCCAGCTAATTTTTGCGTTTTTAGTAGAGACGGGTTTTTGCCATGATGGCCAGGCTGGTCTCGAACTCCTGACCTCAGGTGATATGCCTACCTTGGCCTCCCAAAGTGCTGGGATTATAGGTGTGAGCCACTGCACCTGGCCTATAATTTCATTTGTAAAATGTTTACTTTGTATAATTTCAAAACCATGCAGCTGACATAGAATAAACCCAATCATTTGTAATAAGTATACAAGTAATGCTTATACAAACTGGCAAATCTTGGATTTTTATAATCTCAAACTTGGCATGTCAAAACTGAGCTCCTTACCACCCCTGCCTAAACCTCCTCTTCCCACAATCTTCCCTAAACTGAGTAAATTACAACTCCATTCTTCCAGATCAAAGACCAAAAACCACATTTCCTCACACTTCACATTCAGTTACCAAAATCCTACCAGTTCTACCTAAAAAGGCACCAAGGAAAAAAAAACCTATTAGGCATTTCTCACTACCAGTCCCTTCACAGTTACCCAAGCTGGAATGCAGTGGTCCTCACTGCAAATCCCCATTCCTCATTCTGATCCTTGTGGAAGACTCCTAATTTGATCTCCCTGCTTCTTCTCTTGCCTCATTTAGTGTATATGCTGCACATAAGCTAGAGTAAACATGTCAGATTATGTCACTACTTTGTTCAAAACCTACCAAAGGCCACCCATGTTAGAGTAAAAGCCAAAATCTTTACAATGCTGTACAAAAGGAGGCTGGGCACAGTGGCTCATGCCTGTAATCCCTACTCTTTGGGAGGCAGAAGTGGGAGGATCCTTTAGCCCAGGAGTTTGAGACCAGCCTAGGCAACATAATAAGACCCTATTTCTATAAAAAGTAAAATACTAGCCAGGTGTGTTGGTGCATGCCTGTATTCCCAGCTACTCAGAGAAGCTGAGGTAGGAGGATCGCTTGAAATCAGAAGTTAGAGGCTGCAGTAAGCTGTGATTGCATCACTGCACTCCAGCCTGGGTCTCTTAAAAACAAATAAAAAGGCCAGGCATGGTGGCTCATGCCTGTAGTCTCAAAACTTTGGGAGGCTGAGGTTGGCAGATCACCTGATGTCAGGAATTCGAGACCAACCTGGCCAATATGGTAAAACTCCATCTCCACTAAAAATACAAACATTAGCTGGGCATGGTAGTGGGCACCTATAATCCCAGCTACTCAGCAGGCTGAGGCAGGAGAATTGCTTAAACCGGGAGACAGAGGTTGCAGTGAGCTGAGATCGCACCGCTGCACTCCAGCCTGGGCGACAGAACAAGACTTCATCTCAAAAAAAAAAAAAAAAAAAAAAAAAATCCTACACAGTCTGTCTCCTGCTCTTCACTGCACCTTCTATTACTTCACCCCTCACTCAGCTTTACCCACACAAGCCTGGTTCTTCCTAGAACATGTCAGATAAAATCCTTCTCTGGGCCTTTCTATCTATCCCTGAACCACTCTTCCTCCAAATATTTGCATCCCCACATATTTACATAGCCTACTCCTCACTTTTCTCAAGCTTTTACTCATATAAGGCTTTCCTTAGCCACTCTCTTTAGTATTACAACAGCCACTCAGCCTGCCCCAGCTTTCTCTACTTTCCTACTCTAATTTTTTTTTTTCTTCGCTCTTGTTACCCAGGCTGGAGTGCAATGGCGCGATCTCGGCTCACTGCAACCTCCGCCTCCTGGGTTCAGGCAATTCTCCTGCCTCAACCTCCTGAGTAGCTGGGATTACAGGCACGTGCCACCATGCCCAGCTAATGTTTTTGTTGTTTTTGTTGTTGTTGTTGTTGTTGTTGTTTTTGTATTTTTAGTAGAGACGGGATTTCATCATGTTGACCAGGATGGTCTCGATCTCTTGACCTCGTGATCCACCCGCCTCGGCCTCCCAAAGTGCTGGGATTACAGGCTTGAGCCACCGCACCCAGCTTCCTGCTCTGGTTTTATCCATACTGCCATATGGCATGTCACTAGATACTACATAGTTCATTTCTTTGCTTATTGTCTGCCTTCTTTCACTAGAATGTATATTCCATAATGGCAGGGATTTTTGTTTTGTCACTGCTGTGTCCTCAGCATCTAGAACTGAGTATCTGTTAAATGCAGGCGTCCCCAAACTACGGCCCCGCGGGCCGCATGTGGCCCCCTGAGGCCATTTATCCGGTCCCCCGCCGCACTTCAGGAAGGGGCACCTCTTTCACTGGTGGTCAGTGAGAGAAGCACAGTATGTGTCGGCCCTCCAACGGTCTGAGGGACAGTGAACTGGCCCCCTGTGTAAAAAGTTTGGGGATGCCTGGTTAAATGAATGAATGAATGATGAATTGGTGGGAAAATAAGCAGGCCTTGCATGCTGTGAGTAGCTATCAGTGTTCTACAGAGAGAATGGAGAGCTCTGTTTAATCGATGAGTCTGTTGGGTGGATATAAAAAATTAGAAAGCGTCTACCCATTTATTTATGTATTACTATTTTTTGCTGGGATTATAGGTGTGAGCCACCGTGCCCGGCCAACTCACTTCTTTAAATCACAGAAATAAATATGTAATTATAAATTGATATGTACAGGAGCCAGGCATGGTGGCTCACAATTGTAATCTCGGCACTTTGCAAGGCCAAGGTGGAGCATCACTTGAAGTCAAGAGTTCAAGACCAGCCTGACCAACATGGTGAAACCTCGTCTCTACTAAAAATACAAAAATTAGCCAGGTGTGGTGGTGCATGCCTGTAATCCCAGCTACTCAGGAAACTGAGGCAGAAGAATCGTTTGAACCTGGGAGGCAAAGACTGCAGTGAAGTGAGATCACACCACTGCACTCCAGCCTGGGCAACAGAGCGAGACTCCGTGTCCAAATAAATAAATAAATAAATAAATAAATATTTATAGGGAGGAAAAAGGTGGGATGAAAGGTGAGGTGCAAGGTATGGAGAAAGGTAGGGTGCAAGGAAGCCTTCTCTGAGGAAGCAGCATTTCAGAAGAGATCTAGAGGATATGTTGAAATTAGATGAAGGGGAAAGTGGGAGAAAGGAGTTCGGGCAGGGAACAGCTCATGCAAAGGCCCTGCAGCCAGAATGCCCATAGAAACTTTCATGAACCGAAGAAAGCCAAGGTGACAGCATCAAAGAGAACACGGGCACAAGCAAGACTACCAAGACCACTTATCAGTATCTGTATTTTGGTACATCTAAATAATTTGAATTACCAGTTTTGAACTTTTCTATAATTGAGGAATGAATGGCTTACCTCCTTAAAAGACTTTCCATCCTGAGTAAATAGTGTGGGGATGGGACTAGGGAACAGAGTTATATTTAAGAGCAGAAGGCTTTTATGTTTTTTATTTTATGTATTTATTTATTTACTTACTTACTTTGAGATGAAGTCTCACTCTGTAGACCAGGCTGGAGTGCAGTGGCTGGATCTCAACTCACTGCAACCTCTGCCTCCCTGGTCTCTGTTCGAGCAATTCTCCTGCCTAAGCCTCCCTTGTAGCTGGGATTGCAGGCACCCACCACCACGGCCGGCTAATTGTTTCTATTTTAAGTAGAGACAGGGTTTCATCATGTTGGCCAGGCTGGTTGCAAACTCTTGACCTGAGGTGATCCACCCACCTCTGCCTCCCAAAGTGCTGGGATTTCAGGCGTCAGCCACTGTGCCTAGACTTTTTTTTTTTTTTTTTTTGGAGACAGTGTCTCACTCTGTCACTCAGACTAGAGTGCAGTGGTGCGATCTCGGCTCACTGCAACCTCTGCCTCCTAGGTTCAAGCGATTCTCCTGCCTCAGCCTCCCGAGTAACTGAGATTACAGGTGCGTGCCACCACAGCCGGCTAATTTTTTGTATTTTTAGTAGAGACTGGCTCTTGCCATGTTGGCCAGGCTGGTGTTGAACTCCTGCCCTCACGTGATCCACCCGCCTCGGCCTCCAAAAGTGCTGGGTTTATAGCCGTAAGCCAACTCGCCCTGCCTAGAATTCCTTTTCAACATCGCTTAAATATAACCTGAGCACTGCTCTCTGCTCAGGGCCTGAAGTTGGATGTGGTTACCTTTATCCCTTGTTTAGACGGATGTCATTTAGATATTTTTTTCAAGTGCAGTGAAGAATTAAAGATCTCCTCCACCAAAAAATGCTCCGAGTGTGCATTTTGGGTTTTAATGTTGTCTGCTGGGTTTGACAGGCTGGCGGTCCAAGTTGAAAGAGATCTGTGGGTGCCTAATATTCAAAGATGCCCTATGAAACTTTAGAAAGACCAGACATGGTTTGCCTTCAATTAAGAAAAATGTGGAATATAAATATATTTGTACTTATACAAATATATTCCTTTTTTCCTTCTCCTCTGCCTTCTTCTCTTTCTTTTCTTTTCTTTCTTTTTCATCTCTCCTTTTAGAGTTAAAAGACTGGAGCTAAGAAAAGGAGAGCAATAGACAGATGAAGTGTTCCCGGATTGCGGCCCCACGCTCTTGGTAATAAAGGAAAACTTGGCCAAAGGTCAATGCTTATGGTAGTAGAAGATAATGTAGTGGCTTGGCTTCTTGACTGGAAACTAGGACGGGTATAGTATTTGAGAGAAGGGGGCCCCAGAGCAAATGGGTTGCGGGTAGGGGGAGCCAGCTCCAGCAGGGCAATGAAGCCCATTTCAGCCTCATTCCTTTCCCACGGTGGGGGCAGCCTTCCTTCCCCGGGCCTGGCTGGAGGTGGAGGCGGGCCCAAGGTTAGGGGGTCAGCTTGCGCACCTAGGGCCGGGAGACAGTCACATTTTGGCGGAAAGTTGGCAGCCACGGTCCCCCTCCCCTGCTTTTCTCCACGACTCTCCACCCGCCTCCGGGTGATACAACGGAGGTGGGGGGTTGGGGGAACTGGCCTTGTGTTTTGGAACAGCTGCAGCCGGCGCTGGGCCCGCCTGGAATGCGGGAGCAGGCTGCGCACCAGGACTTTTATGGAAACTTGCTGCTGGAGACGGCGGCGGCGGCCAGAGGACTCCCAGCGGCTGGAGCAGAAGAGTTAGCGGCCAGAGCTCCCAGACCCCTACCCACAGCCGGGCAGGACGCGCACTGTCTCTCCGCGCAAAAGGAGGACCTTCGCCAGTCACTGGCTCCTGGAGGGTGAGAAGAGTTGGGGGAACGTGGGCTGGGGGGAGTGGAGACGGAGGTGTCGGGTCCCCTGGCTGGGACCAGGGCGGGGGCGGGGGCTGCCGAGAGGCGCCGGGGTCCGCGGCTTCTGGCGGTGCTCTGCTGCAGTCCAGTAGCGCGCCGGGCGCCATCCAGCTGTGGCTCCGCGCTGGCCCCGTCCGGAGCCGCGTCCTGCGGGCTCGGCGGGGTGCCGACCAGGGGCTGCCTGGGTGTCTGAAAGCGTCAGCCGGCCTCCGGCTTCTGGTTGCGAAGCCCTTGCCCTGCTCCCTGCTCCCTGACAGCTGAGTTTCGGGTGCGTTCCCCACTGTAGGGAGGGAGCCCTCCGTGCCCTCTGTGAACGGAGTGGGTGCCGGTCACTCGACTGAGCCCTTAGAGTCCTAACGGGGGAAGTTCAGTGCCGTCCTCCCTCTCCCGCCCCCAACGCGCCCCCGCCGCGATCTCTGTCTCTGCGGCAGAGCCAGTTAACAAATCCTTTCTGTTGATCATCAGTGGTCAATTAAAAAAAAAAAAAGAAATCCTTTCTGATCGGTCCCTATGGAACATGGGGAGAAATATGATTTAACAGCGTACTCCCCCGTCCCCCTCATATCCCCGCACTCATGTCTCCAGACGGTTTTTTTCGTGATTCTGCCCGGGGTGGGATGCTAGGGGTTGAGCAACTAGAGCTGGAAGTTTACGTAGTTTACGTGAGTGAAGACTGTAGTCACCTCTTGAAAACTCCCCTAGACCATTCCAACTATTGTTAACTCTAAAACGTTCTACAAATGTATTAGCATTGACATTTGTACAGAAAATGACGAAGTTGAGAGGTTATAGTTGGTTACTGCAGTGACTTAGAGATGTTCATTTTATAGTTATTAAAGGCCACAACGTGAACAAAGTTGGCAGAGAGATAACAAGGTAAAAATAGCATAAAGATATGTCCTAACAAAGTGTCCTTGGTAAAGAGACGGGTAGAGAAAATAAGCCATAATAAAGAAATTAGTTCTCTGACCAAAGAAACGGGAACATCATTTATCGTTAAATTTTGTTAATGAAATCATGTAGCAACGGTCCATTGGCCTGCGAGTCACAACATAACTATGTCTTAGGTAATGTGATTAAATAAACTTAAGTATTTATACCATCTTAGTCACACGTTATTGAGTGGACCACACAATTTCCCCAGCTAATATTATCCTTTTACAGATTAAATTGCTGCAGTAAGAAAACTTTGTCTCGAATTCTTTTGGGTTTGGGGTAATGTTAAGAAAAAATGCATAATTAATCAAATGAGAAAAAGGTTTTTTGGGGGAGGTATAATTTGTGTAAGTAAACTTTGATTAACCAATGTAGCTATTTAATTTTTTTCTTCCTTACAGCTATTAGCACCATATTTTTGCAGATATTTTATATTTTGACGAATGTTTCTGGGGAGCAATTTAAAGAAAAATGCATGCAATTATGTAGTTTATTTGCAACAATTCCCTTAAAGAGTTCTAAGCTAAAACCACAACAAAATTTTTTTAAATCCAGTTTTCCTTATTATAGTTACAGTGTAATCCAGTTCTAATAGAAGATTCACACTTTAAAATCCATTTTGAATTGAAATGAAATGAATAGCAATTTTTCCTGCTCACCTTAAAATGGAATTTGTGCTATTTTTGAAAATTTGACATGTAAGACTGATCATTGTCAAAATGTATGTCATCTTGAGATGACTATATTTAGCATCAACAAAGGAATGCATTATCTAGGTTTTTGAACAGTATTTTTCCCTTGAAACTTCACTTGAAGTATTTAGGTTAGGGTTTCATTTTTGAGTAGAATGAAAACTAAATGCGCATATTTGGAAGAGATTAATCAGGGATTTAGATTGCTTAGAATCTGAGTGGCCTATAATGACATACTTCATTTATTAAAAAAAATAATAATAACTTATCTTTGAAATACCCTAAAAGACAAAAAAGACAGAAAAAAGGAGATTATTTAAATATGAGAGTTGTACACACCTATATGAAAGAAAATGATGCAGTGAATGTGTAAAAGTATGTAACAGATAGGTAAAAGTCTAAACGTTTTTATACAGGAGAGGACTATTAGTCTATTTTATAGTTATTTAGGCCACACACACAGAACACATTGGTAGTTTATAAATTGGAGAGAAAATGATTTATAACATTCTTAACAATTTCACATATTTCTGTTCTTGTTTAGTTAACTATGGTCCATATCACCTGTATAGCTTGTTTCATGTTCTCTTTCTGGGTTGATAATTGCATAGTTACGTATTACATACACTTGAAATGGCTACATTTTCTTTTTCTGTTTAAATATTCAGTGTATAGTTTGGCTTGGAGTAGTTTACTTTCTATACTCTAGGGTGGATGAACTTGCACCCAGAAATCCACCTTAAATTTCAGTGTAATCTGTATTATAATGTTAATATACCATATTATATTTATGGTTAAAAATTATGGAGAATGGAGAAAGGGGCTCTTACAATCCAACACCCTTACTGTTAGGATTTCTATGTATTTTCTTTTATTCTTTTTCCCATGCATAGAACTCTTTCTTTTTTCATTGACATATCTCAATAAACAACACGTGAAAGCATCCCATGCAGTGTCTGCCATCCAGTAAGTGTTCAACAGGTGATTCGTTTTCTTCCTCCTTTATTTACTTCTTGACGTCTCTTCCTTTTTACTCTCAGATTAGAAGACAAGCAGATTGGCGCTCTATGTGAGGTTTCGAGGTTGGTGAAATTCACTTCTCACCTTCCATCCTGTGCTTATTCCCTTTTATTTCCCTTTGACACTGCTTCACGTTTTCTGGCCAAAACAGGCCTCCCCTTTGACCCTTTCAATTTTCTCAGTGTTGTCTATTCATTTAGACTAAGGTCAGAAGTTAACAATCAAAAAGACACTTTTTACTTCTGGATCGCCAAGTGTGAAAATAAATGAAAAAAAAAATTAAAAAAAGAATTAAAAAGTAAAAACCAGAAAGAGACTTTTGGGACTGAGCCTGGTGGCTCATGCCTGTAATCTCAGCACTTTAAGAGCTGAGGCGAGAGGATCCCTTGAGCCCAGAAGTTCGAGACCAGCCCTGGCAGCATAGTGAGAACCCCCATCTCTACAAAAAATTTAAAAATTAGCTAGACATGGTGGTGCATGCCTGTAGTCCCAGCGACCTGGGAGGCTGAGGTGGCAGGATCACATGAGCTCAGGAGGCTGAGGCTGATGTACACCTTGTTCACACCACTGCCTCCAACCTAAGTGACAGAGTGAGGCTGTGTGTCAAAAAAAAAAAAAAAAAAAAGACACTTCTAGCCACAAATATATTTAAAAATTGATACATTTTACATTAAAATATGGATTTGCATCCTCTCTTGAAAAACTGGAAAATCTGGGCAAAATCTGGCTTCGTTTTTTTAAAGAAATTATTTATTTTTATTTCAATAGCTTTAGGGGTACCTAAGTGATTTTTGGTTATGTGGATGAATTGTAAAACGGTGAAGTCTGTCTGGGCTTATAGTATACTTGTCACCCAAATAGTGTACATTGTACCCAAAGGTTCACACATTTTTTTTTTTTTTTTAAGACGGGGTTTCACCATGTTGGTCAGGCTGGTCTTGAACTCCTGACCTCAGGTGATCCGCCCGCCTTGGCCTCCAAAGTGCTTGGATTACAGGTGTGAGCCACCACGCCTGGCCCAAGGTTCACATTTTTTCATAGGAACAATATACTGGAACTAAATAGTGGCTGCCCCACAGACAGGCAGGTCACATGCTCTGCATTTGACATAGTCTCTGAGATTCCCTATTGTTTTAAACAAGTCATACATATACTCATTTACATTGCCTGTCAATTATATTATATAACATTACCTTACCTGACGTTTATATTACCTGACCTTGAACACTTGAGTATGCAGTCCCCAATCTAAATATTAGGGCAAGTATATCTGATGCATGATACGATGGAAAGTCTGCTACACTTAGCAATAGGAACTGGGACTTTAAACATTGTAGATATTGGTTAGCAAACCTCTTAAATAATGTGATCATGGGAGTGGGAGAAGAGGTTAGCATTCATTGACACTAATTGTTTTTGTCGATTAGAGCTGGAAGGGACCATATCAGATGTTGCTAACCAACACAAATAAAATACTTTCACTGGTAGGATTTTAGAAAGCATAGGGAAGATAGTTCTGCTAAAGAAATATTTCCTAGGATTTCGTAAATAAGTTTTTTTTTTTTTTTTTTTGAGACAGTGTCTTGCTCTGTCACCCAGGCTGGTGTGCAATGGCATGATCATGGTTCACCACAGCTTCTACCTCCTGGGCTCAAGCGATCCATCCTCTTACCTCAGCCTCCTGAGTAGCTAGGAATACAGACATGTACCACCATGCCTGGCTAATTTTTTGAATTTTTTTGTGGAGACAGAGCCTCACTGTGTTGCCCATCTTTGTCTCAAACTCATGGTTTCAAGCATTCCTCTTGCCTCAGCCTCCCAAAGTGCTGGGATTACAGGTGTGAGCTACAGCGCTCAGTCCCAAAGTCAGATTTAAACCAAATACTTTCACCTGAGAAGGCTCATCAAGTGATTATTGTGACCCAGCACAAAGTCTGGCTGTATCGTCCAGCTTCTTGCAGAACAGCTAATTGTTTTTTTGTTTGTTTTTTTTTTTTTGAGACGGAGTTTCACTCTTGTTACCCAGGCTGGAATGCAATGGCATGATCTCAGCTCACCACAACCTCCGCCTCCTGGGTTCAAGCAATTCTCCTGTCTCAGCCTCCTGAGTAGCTGGGATTACAGGCATGTGCCACCATGCCCAGCTAATTTTTTTGTATTTTTAGTAGAGATGGGGTTTCACCATGTTGACCAGGATGGTCTCGATCTCTTGACCTCGCGATCCACCCGCCTCGGCCTCCCAAAGTGCTGGGATTACAGGCTTGAGCCACCGCGCCCGGCCTTTTTTGTTTCTTATCCTCTGACTCTCACTTGGGTTCATTCTTGACTATATTCCTCTCCTCTTCTCTACCCTTCCAAATCAAATTGGCCAAAGCTCTTGCAATAGTGCCCCCACTACAGTGTAAGTTCCATCGAGACAGGAACTTTGACTTTTTGTTCACTTTCATCTCCCCAAGCTTAGGATAGTGCCTGGCACAAAGTAGAAGTGTAATAAATATTTGTTAAATAAATAATGAGTTAACATGTCCTGTCAATTCCACTTCTAAAATGTCTCTTCCAGCTTTTCATTCCTAATGCCAATGTCCTAATTCAGGTTCATTTTCTGACTTAAACATGATAAGGATCTTCTTATACTAAGATCATTGTACTTGTCCTCCTTCCACTGGTCTTTCCCCATTAAACTCCATTCTCTACATTGCTGTAAGAATTTCTTTTTCTTATCTTTCTGGAATACGTCTTTGATTAAGGCATGCTCCTTTGCTGGCTCCCTATTGCTTATAGTATTATTACATAGTATCTAAATATTTTATTAATATGGCACACAGTATTCTTTCTAGTCTGTGCCCAGCCTGTCTTTCTAGTTTTGCCATAGGTTGACTGGACTTTTTTTTTTTTTAAGATGAGGTTTCACCTTGTTGGTCAGGCTGGTCTTGAACTCCCGTCTCAGGTGATCTGCCCGCCTTGGCCTCCAAAGTGCTTGGGTTACAGGTGTGAACCACCACGCCCAGCCAACTGGACAGTTTTATAGCTCCCCAAATTTGCAATGGGTCATCAGGTGTTGTTATATTTGTTCATTTTGGTTCTTTTTCCTGGATACCTTTACCATCTTTCCCACTTTGTGAAATTCTACTTATCTGTCAAAGTCTATAATTCAAATGCCATTATCTCCATGAAACCTTCTTTAACCCATCATCTTCCTTAACCACACCATAGTATTTTCCATGTTTCTATAGCCTGGTTATAATACTGCTGTTATAGCCTTTACTACATCGTATAACAATTAGGACATCTATTTCTTTCACCAAAGCTGTTTGATTCACAAGGGCTAGCTCTTATTTGTTTTGTATCCCATTGCCAGGCATACTTTTTGGCATTCAGAAGATTCTCCTTCTCACAAAAATAATGTATTGTAAATACAGACCTAATCTGTCAAATTTGAAAAAAAAAAACTGCAGCTTTTTGGATAAATCATGTGTAGGTTTATTAATATTGCAATATTCCCTCTGAAACCTGTGATGGATACATAGTTGTCTTCATTTAACATGAATTAGGATGGCAGTACTAAACCCTTTATCATGCCAGCCTTATCTATTATGACTAAACTCTTAGAATCACCTATTCAACCTTATCTTTTGATCACTGTTTTCTCTCTAATTTTATTCTTGATAACAATTCAATTGACTTGTCTGGGATTTTAGATACGTAGGAGGTGTAATGGACTGAATTGTTATTGTTGCTGCTGCCCCTTTAGGGTGACCAAGGACATTGCATCTGCCTGCTAAAACAAGAAAAATCACTACCTACCATTAGATGAAGAAAGGCTGTTAAGATTCCAGGTACAAAATCTTTTGGCTTTCGGGTCACTGAGTATAGGAATTAAGTCATTAAGCCCATCTCCATTTAGCATTCTAAAATACAGTGGCATTCTAAAATACATTTCTAGAATGAGAACTTGACATGACTCATTAGGATGCTTTTCCTGTAATTCAGCAAATCTCAAAATATGGTCTTAGAACCCCTGGGAGTCCTCAATACCATTTAGGGGTCCATAAAGTTCTTCCTTTTCCAACTACATATTAGTATAAGGTAAAGTTTTATATAGAGACTTCAATCAAAACACAACCACCATAGTTTGAATGTAGAAGCAGATATGAGAATGCATTTTTCTTTTATTAAGCCAGAAACCAGAGATTAGCAAAAATGTAAAACGATTTTCCTCTTCTTACTAATTATTTTTATGTTTACAAATAATGGTTTGTTATTGTTACTTTAAATGACTTATAAGTATATAGTTGAATATTTTGTTTTAATTTCTAATATATTAAAGATCTATAGTATTAATCCATATAAACAAAACCTATATTATAACCAAACTCTTAGAACCAAATGTTCAACCTTATCTTTTGGTCACTGTTTTCTCTTTAATCTTATTCTTCATAAGGATTCAGTGGACTTGCCTGGGATCTTAGATACTTAGACGGTGCAATGGAGCTGAACTTTTGTGTTGTAGTATGTTCTTGGCCACTTTAAAGGTCCTTAAGATCCTCAATAATGGGCCCAGATTTTTGGTCCTGAGCACCAAAAGTTTGAGACCCACTTTTGTAATACGTAGCCTTTCTTTTACTGGTGGCATTTTCTTTAACATCACAGAGCTTATTTTTATTATATTTAGAGATGGTGTCTCACTATGTTGCCCAAACTAGATTCAAACTCCTGGGATCAAATGAGCTTTCCACCTCAGTCCTCTCCAGGAGTGCACCCAGCTAAAGCTAATTTTTATGTGTGTTTACACACTTTCAGGTGTTACCTAAATAAAGCCTTTTCTAATCTAAAAATGTAAGCCTTATTATATTTTTTAATAATTATATTTTATCTCATCTAGATCATAAACTCCATGAGAACAGATATTTTATCCTATTCATTATTAGTTATGTAGTAGCCTATACTGTACCTAGCACATTACAGAAAAATGTTCAATAAATGTTCCTTGAACAGTATCAATTTTCACTAATTTATCTTTTTCTGTTTATTCTTAGTTCTATCATACTCATCACTTTAAATTTATAAACTATATGAAAACCACCTAGTTTATGGCATACAGTTGTTAGTTTTCTCCCTTCTTTATTCAGTTTAGAGGTTCCTGAACTTTCCTTTAATGTATTGTAGTTTTTTTAAAAAAATCCTTAAATTTTATTTATACATGTAACTTTTCATTACTTTATTAATGAGTTCATCAAATGAGAGTTTACCAGTTTTCTTAAGACATCTGTAAGATGTGTCATGCTGAAATAGGTGTTGCACAAAATAAATGAAACAGACTTTTTATTGTCTAATACAGTGGAAAAAGCTGATAATTGTTGAAGCTTGGTATGGGTGTATGGAGGTGCATTATATTAGTCTCTTTTGGTTTGTATGCCTGAATTTTTCCATAATAAAAAAGTAAACAGGCCGGGCGCGGTGGCTCAAACCTGTAATCCCAGCACTTTGGGAGGCCAAGGTGGGTGGATCACGAGGTCGAGAGATCGAGACCATCCTGGTCAACATGGTGAAACCCTGTCTCTACTAAAAATACAAAAAACTAGCTGGGCGTGGTGGCGCGTGCCTGTAATCCCAGCTACTTAGGAGGCTGAGGCAGGAGAATTGCCTGAGCCCAGGAGGCGGAGGTTGCAGTGAGCCGAGATCGCGCCATTGCACTCCAGCCTGGGTAACGAGCGAAACTCCGTCTCAAAATAAATAAATAAATAAATAAATAAATAAATAAATAAGTAAACAAAAAAGATAGATTAGACTGATATGTCTGAGATGTTTACCAGTATTAAAATTTTAAAGTTTATGCCAGATATACCAAGAAACCTAAGCACATTTAGAGGTCTTAGAGACTGAAGGAGAAAAAACAATCATGTTTAGGGTGAAGTGGAGAAAAATCACCATTTCGATTATAATTAGTTTGGGAAAATACCTCCTTGGTAAAGAAATGACTTAAGAAAGGTCTTGGAGATAGAAAAAGGCTACTAAATAGATTTGTCCAGGTGGAAGACTGAAAAAATGGGGATAAGACAAAGGAAACTGGAGAGTCTGAGGGTCTGCAGAAGGCCTGTCAAGCCCAGGTGAGAATCTGAGTTCTGACCCATGATGCCCTACACAGTTAATATCCTCAGAGTTGGAGTGATACACTAGAGTTAAGGAGCACAGAGAGGTGGAGATTGCAGTAGTTGAATAGAGAACCTAAGTGGGCCTGGATGAGGGCAGGAAGAATGGTGGGCTGTTATCCTATCAGAAAAAATGAAAGAAAAAAAAAAAAGAGAAATGAAAACAATCATGGCTAGAAGTTGTTCTGGAACTTTTAAAACCTATTTTTACCCGTAATGTATACTTAAATTATTATTCTATTCTAATATAATGTGTATCAGTTAAGAGTTTTGAAGAAACTACATTAAAGTAGCTGCCCTATAGCAATTGACCCTAACTATGTCATCCTCTTGGATTCCAGTTCCTATTGAACAGATTGAATAATTTGAAAATATTTATCAGGATTTTAAAAAAAAGAAAACCAGTAAAGTGAATACTTTGAATTTTATAGCTTCTCATTTTATAACTTTATTAGTAAAAAGTATAGTGATACAGGGCCGGGCACGGCGGCTCACGCCTATAATCCTAGCACTTTGGGAGGCCGAGGCGGGTGGATCATGAGGTCAAGAGATCGAGACCATCCTGGTCAACATAGTGAAACCCTGTCTCTACTAAAAATACAAAAATTAGCTGGCTATGGTGGCCCTCATCTGTAGTACCAGCTACTCAGGAGGCTGAGGGAGGAGATTTGCTTGAACTCAGGAGGCGGAGGTTGTGGTGAGCCGAGATCGCGCCATTGTACTCCAGCCTGGGTAACAAGAGCGAAACTCTTATCTAAAAAAAAAAAAAAAAAGTATAGTGATACATATGAATACTAAATAATTTCTGGCAAGCATAATTTTATGAAATTGAAGGAGCAGCTGGGGCCTTTTGCTAAATAAAGCAGCAAAATTGAGTTTATAGACTGGTAACTGAAATGTTGACTGAGAAGGTATGTATGCATGAAATTGGGAAGACTGACCAGCCATGGGCAATATGACAAAACCTCATCTCTACAAAAAACACAGAAATTAGCTGTGTGTGATGGTGTGTGTCTGTAGTCCCAGTTACTCAGGCAGCTGAGGTGGGATGATTGCTTGAGCCCAGGAGGTCGAAGCTGCTGTGAGCCATGATTGCACTGCTCTCCAGCCTAGGCGACAGAGTGAGATCCTGTCAAGAAAGAAAAGAAGTGGGAGGAGATCATAAGTCAAAGATTAAATTGATATTTGAAATTTTAATTTTTTATTTATTTTTTGAGACAGAGTCTCACTCTTTCACCCATGCTGGAGTAAAGTGGTGCAATCCTGGCTCAATGCAACCTCCACCTGCCAGGTTCAAGCGATTCTCCTCCCTCAGCCTCCCTAGTAGCTGAGATAACAGGCATCTACCACCATACTCAGCTTATTTTTGTATTTTTAGTAGAGACGGGGTTTCTTTAAAATATAGTATAGACAGTTTATTGAGAGAATAAAAAGTCTAATCAAGGCTTTTGTTGAAAGTTTTTGCAAAGAGACATTAATAGCACGAGAACAGAGACCGTATCTGTGTTCAGTGTTATATTTCTCAGTTCCTAGTAGAGTGCCTGGCATATGCTTAATAAATACTTATGTAATAAGTGGCATGTTGTATTTATATCATATCCCTGCATAATGATAAGCCTAATGATAGTCATACATTATATCCAGATAATCCTTATCTGTTCATAAAGTGATTCACCTTGAAGCTGGCAAGATTTACCTATTGAGGGCTGGGCATGGTGGCTCAACGCTTGTAATCCCAGCACTTTCGGAGGCCAAAGTGGGAGGATTACTTGGGCCCAGAAGTTGAGGACCAGCCTGGGCAACATAGTGAAACTCTGTCTCTACAAAAAAAAACCCCGAAACTTAGCTGGGTATGGTGATACATGCCTGTAGTACCACATAGGAGGCCGAGGCAGGAGGTGCTATGGATATAATGGTGTACGAAACACAGTCACCACTCTCAAAGACCTCACTTTCTGGTAGAGGATGTTTTCAGGAGAGCGAGTCATTACTGTACATTGTGGTAAGTGCTACAGTTAGGGTAAGCATGGGATGCTGTGTAAGCACACAGGAGAAGCACTTAACCTAGTCTTGTGGAATCAAGAAAGGCTTCCTGGAGAAAGTGACAATCTAAGAATTAAAGGATAAATAGGAGTTAGCTGAGTGATAAGAGAATGAGAATAGCATTAAGCTGAGGGAGTCAGCTCTGCAAAGGCTTGAGTTGTGCCATTGTTACAGTATGGATGATAGAGTGGGAGGGAGGGGTAAAGAGAGGTGAGGTTACAGAAGTAATTTAATCTACTAAAGTGTATTAAATCACAGAAGAAAAAGTGGAGAGTGAGAAGAAAAGGGCAAAGACTGAAACCTGGGGGCAAACAACATCTAAGAGGTAGAAAGAGGTAGAGAAGCTCTCAAAGGAACTAGAGAAGGAATGGCCAGAGACATGAAAACAGAGAGGAAGAATTATAGTGTCATGAAACCAAGCAAGGAGGATTTCAGGAAGAAAGGAGTGACTGAGAGTATCAGATGTAGCCGCGAAGTTCAGAAAAAGGGAACTGTTCATTTTATTTGTCAATATAATGAGAAAGGCATTATTAGGCCCATTTTACATATAAAACTGAAGTTCACAGAAGTTAACTAGCTCATCAAATCACATATCTAATAATTAACCTAAACAGAGACTCTAATCCAAGTTTTCTGGCTCTAACTCCAGTACTCCTTCCATCATCAGTATCTTCTTATTATTCGTAAAAAAATCAACAGTTAATTAAATAATTACCATGAGGATATATTTCCTTCCTTTCCTCCCTCCCTCCCTTCCTTCTTTCTTTCTTTCCTTTTTTTTCATGGAATCTTGCTTTTGTCACCCAGGCTGGAGTGCAATGGCACGATCTCGGCTCACTGCAACCTCTGCCTTCTGGTTCAAGCAATTCTCCTGTCTCAGCCTCCTGAGTAGCTGGGGTTACAGATGCACACTACCCCACCCAGCTAATTTTTGTATTTTTAGTAGAGATGGGGTTTCATCATGTTGGCCAGGCTGGTCTCCAACTCCTGACCTCCTGATCCACCTGCCTCAGACTCCCAAAGTGCTGGGATTACAGGTGTGAGCCACTGTGCCTGGCCTAATTGAATATTTTCTACAAAAGTTATAAGTACAAAGTTCTAGTAGAATATTTTGGGAGATTTCAAATTATTTTTGTATTAACATCAAAATTTAAAATATATGTGTTTGGAATTTTTATGAGGGGTTTATGAAAAGTTATGATAAGGTTCAACCTGTATATGTCATTTGTTCTAAGGTTATTTTTTGTTTGTTTGGTTTCTGTTTTGAGACAGGGTCTTCACTGTTGCCCAGGGTGTAGTGCAGTGGTTCAATCATAACTCACTGCAACTTTGAACTCATGGGCTCAAGTGATCCTCTTCCCTCAGCCTCCCAAGTAGCTGGGACTATAGGGGCATGCCACCACACCCAGACTGTTATTTTTTTTAATTGTAGAGATGGGGTCTTGCTATGTTGTCCAGGCTGGTCTCCAACTCCTGGCCTCAAGTGATTCTGCTGCTTCAGCCTGGATTACAACAAGTGCGAGCCACAATACCTGGCCTGGAAATGATTTTTAGAGAAGGTTTGGTAATAGTATTTACCTTGAAGGGTTGTTGTGGGAAATAAATGACAATGCTTATTAACTACTTGGCACATTACCAGGCACACAGTAAAGACTCAACAAATGTTAACTTGGGTTATCTTCATCATTAATTTTATTCATGTTTTGTGACTAAAGGATGTTTTAGTGAAATAGTGGGTTTAGATAGGACAATACAATTAATGACTAGGGAACAGAGTTTTCCTGTGAAGTTAATTGACCAAACAGAGTAAAATTCATACTTTTTATCCTTGTGTTAGCTCAGATAGGCAAATGAGTTAGCAACTGAAATGCACTGTTGTTTCTACCAAGGCAGTGTCATACTTCTTTTTAATTAACAATAAAGGAATCTTATATGTATTTACAATGTCCACTTAATTTTGAAGTTTTTTCTTCAACATAAAAATATTTAAGAGGTGTGAAGGCAGGGCGCGGTGGCTCAAACCTGTAATCCCAGCACTTTGGGAGGCCGAGGCGGGTGAATCACGAGGTCAAGAGATCGAGACCAACGTGGTCAACATGGTGAAACCCCGTCTCTACTAAAAATAGAAAAAATTAGCTGTGCATGGTGGCACGTGCCTGTAATTCCAGCTACTCAGGAGGCTGAGGCAGGAGAATTGCCTGAACCCAGGAGGCGGAGGTTGCGATGAGCCGAGATCGCGTCATTGCACTCCAGCCTGGGTAACAAGAGCGAAACTCCGTCTCAAAAAAAAAGAAGAAAACCAAAAGTTGGCTAGAAAATTCCAAAAGAAAAAAATCAAAGTAAGATAAAACAAACCTAAAATAAATATTTAGATTATAGGCCTAATAATTACATTAAATGTTAATGAACTACATGCTGCAATTAAAAAAAAATAGATTTTTATCAGAATTGATTTTTTTAAAAAGCAAGGGCCAATCATATGCTTTGTCCAAGACATATACTTTACATATGAAAACATAGAGTGAAAGTAAATTGCTAGAAAATTATTATATACCAAGCAAACTGTAAACCTAAGAAAGTTGGGGGCCAGGTGCAGTGGCTCATGCCTGTAGTTCTAGAACTTCTGGAGGCCGAGGTGGGAGAATTGCTTGAGCCCAGGGTTTCAAAATCAGTCTAAGCAACACAGTAAGATCCCATCTCTATAGGAAAAAAAAAAAAAAAAAAAAAAAAAAGCTGGGCATGGTGGTGCATGCCTGTAGTTCCAGCTACTTAGAAGACTGAGGAAGGAGGATTGCTTGAGCCCAGGTGTTCAAGAGTGCAGTGAGCTGTCATTGTGCCACTGCACTTCAGCCGAGGAGACACAACAAGATGCTCTCTCTAAATAAATAAATAAAAAGAAAGTTGGTGTGACTATTTTAATATAAGTTTAAGACAACGAGGTAAGAAGAGAGAAATTTCATACTAGCAGGCCAGGCACAGTGGCTCACACCAGCATTTTGGGAGGCCAAGGCAGGCGGATCACTTGAGGTCAGGAGTTCGAGACCAGCCTGGCTGACATGGTGAAAGCCTGTCTCTACAGAAAACACACAAAAAATTAGCTATGCTTGCTGGTGTGCTGCCTGTAATCCCACCTATTCAGGAGGCTAAGGCTGGAGAATTGCTTGAACCTGGGAGGCAGAGGTTGTAGTGAGCTGAGATTGCACCACTGCCCTCCAGCCTGGGGTGATAGTGAGACTCTGTCTCAAAAACAAAAACAAAAAAACATACTACTGAAAGGGTCAATTCAAAAAGAAGATATAATCTTAATGTGTATGCAATTAAACCTGAAATTACATAAAACAAAAACACCAGAATTAAAGGGAGAAAAAAAATTCTGGCCAGGCCCAATGGCTCATGCCTGTAATCCTAGTGCTTTGGGAGGCCGAGTTGGGTGTATCACTTGAGGTCAGAAGTTCAAGACCAGCTTGGCCAACATGGTGAAACCCTGTCTCTACTAAAAATGCAAAAATTAGCTGAGCTTGGTGGCACAGGTCAGGTCTGTAATCCCAGCTACGCGGGAGGCTGAGGCAGGAGAATTGCTTGAACCTGGGAGGTGGAGGTTTCAGTGAGCTGAGACTGTGCCATTGCACTCCAGCCTGGGCTACAGAGCGAGACTCTGTCTTTAAAAAAAAAAAAATCTACATAGATCTACATAGTTGAAGATTGATAGAACTAGCCAAAAATTAGTAAAAATACAGATCTAAAACATGATCAACTACCTTAGTATTTATAGACTAATAAACTCAATAATTGCGGAATACACATTCTTTTCAAGTGAACTTGATATGTTCATCAAGCTATTGGGGATCAACAACTTTCAGGGATCTTGTAACATCATACACCTTATATTTTCTATACCGCGAATCTTGGGGAAAAGAGCTAAAGGTTATCACAATTTATTACTTGCTTGGATTATATTAGTATGTTTTGAGGGGCAATTAACTGCTATTTCTATTTATAAAAATACATAATATATTAAAAATAATTAGAAATTATTATACAATATTAAATTTTTTTTCAGGTACAAAAATATACAGAGCTTCATAATCAGCCCAAGACCACATAGAGCAAACATGAATGATATTTCCCAAAAGGCTGAGGTAAGTCTCAAAAGCAAAAAAAAATAAAAGAAGGAAATGTAGAGTTGACTGTAGAATTGCTGAAAGGACAATCATTTGGTGGAAAGGTTATATTTAGGAGTTTATAATTAATAACATAATGGCAAGATGTAAAACAAGAGCTACAATTCAGCAGCTGGTCTTGAGCTAGTATTTTCATTTGGATTCTAGGAAATTCTATGAAGCATGAGTACTAAATTTGTGAATGATAGTGAAGTGGATGTGATACCTAGCATTCTGAGTAGAATTTTAAATGTTTTGTTCTTGATAACTCTTAGAAATTATTAGTTTGGTATTAAAACAAAGTTCGACCTATACTCACAGGAGAAAGCACTCTTAGGTAAGGATCCTTTTTAGTGCCTTAGTTTTTTGTTTGTTGTTTTTTTTTAATTTTTAGCTTTTTTCTAGTTCTTGACTGTAGATACTGAGAGTTGCAGTAAGATGACCTCAGTTGCTGATACCTCAGAATTATAAAGTCAACCTGTAAATGGCCAATGATACATAATAGTTTACAAAATATAGGCTGGGTGTGCCACAGATTAAGTAAGCAATTGCCATTATCACTAGGAAAAAGAGTTTGGCGTTCTGAGGCAAACATTTTATTTACTGAAATTTCATTGAGAGATCAGCGTAATTTTCAAAGTGATGAAATAATTTGCTTTCCTGGTTTTAGAGTGGAGGAAAATAATTTCTTCAGTCTTCTACCAGATTCCCAGTCTTTGGGAAGCTCTGTTGCCATATGGAACTTCTCTTAGAGCCCACCCTATGTAGAATGATACAGCCTTCTTACACATTTTTCATGTGCTTTGAGGAAGTTATAGATGGGAAGTAATAGTAACAACATAAATCACTGCTTGTGCACACAGACCATGGTGTACCTCAGCCAGAAAGAAGGATTAAAGGACTGGCCTTCAGTTTTGCTTATATTAGATACAGGAACCAGGAAGGGTGTAAAATGTGAATTAGGGTTTGAACTTTAAAGCTTAAACTTTTGGTTTTCAGCATCACCAAATTTATTGAAATTAGTTTTGGTATCTTTTTAGCAAGTGATATCAAATCTGAATCTTTAATAATGGAGTTAGACAATAAAATACAGTTATTTTTAGTTAGAATTCAGAATTTGATTTTTATATTTTACTGACTTTCAGCTTCAGTGGAATGCTACCCACAAAATGGACTTCATTACTATATAACAGTGAAACTTCTACTCTCATATTTTTTGTAATGTGATTTTTCATAGTTAGGTTTTAGAAAGTATCTAATCAGATTGTGATGGTCAAGTAAAGGGTACAAACATTTCTGTTTTCTGTTTCAATGCATATTTTTTATATTGCTTATTCTTATCTCTCTTTATCTAATTTTTCCTATTGTTTTTGTTAACTTTCTTTTCTTTATTTTCTTCTAATGAAGATTCTGCTTTCTTCATCTAAACCTGTCCCAAAAACCTATGTACCAAAACTTGGCAAGGGTGATGTAAAGGATAAGTTTGAAGCCATGCAGAGAGCCAGGGAAGAAAGAAATCAAAGGAGATCTAGAGACGAAAAGCAAAGAAGAAAAGAACAATATATTAGAGAGAGAGAATGGAACAGGAGAAAGCAGGAGGTTATTTTATTTTACTTTATTCTCATGAAAATATTCATTTTCATTTTTTAATTTAAATTTTATTTACTCACGTTAACCACATTTCATATTAACTATAACTAAAATACTTTTCTGTATTTGTAACCTAATTTAAACTCTGCATATAATATGATTTAGTCTAATTTTTGGACATGTGCTCACATCAATTTGTTTAACCATCTAGATTAAAGAAATGCTTGCTTCTGATGATGAGGAGGACGCGTCTTCTAAAGTAGAAAAGGCTTATGTTCCAAAACTGACAGGTAAGAAGCTTGAGGGGTAAATTGTCAATTAAATTGCAAAATACAAATATAGCAAAGTATCAAACTTTTTTTCATATGTTCTTAGGGACTGTTAAGGGTAGATTTGCTGAAATGGAGAAACAAAGACAAGAGGAACAAAGGAAGAGAACGGAGGAGGAACGAAAACGCAGAATTGAGCAGGATATGCTAGAAAAGAGGAAAATACAGCGTGAATTAGCGAAAAGGGCTGAGCAGGTATCACTAAAGATTAAGTTGGTATTTGTTTCTGAAACTAACTGTGCAAAGTGAAACTAATCAGTATGTTGCCTCATTAAAATATTTCAATATAACATAAACCTATTAAGCAGCAGCTAATCATCCAAGCATGGTGGCTCACATCTGTAATCTCAGCACTTTGGGAGGCCAGCGTAGGTGGATCGCTTCCACATCAGCCCAGGCAACATGGCAAAATCCCTTCTCTACAAAAAATACAAAAATTAGCTGGGCATGGTGGTGAGTGCCTGTAGTCCCAGCTATTCAGAAGGCTGAGGTAGGAGGTTCGCTTGAGCCTGAAAGGTGGAAGTTGCAGTGAGCCAAGATCATGCCACTGCACTCCAGCCTGGGTGACAGAGCAAGACCCTGCCTGTCTCAAAGAAAAAAAAAAGGCAGCTAGCCTGAACAGATCTTAAGGAAAAATATTTAACATCGGATGCCTAGAAGGATATGGGCAGAATATGCCTATTTTAAGGTAGAATAGTGAGATGATTTGTGTCATACACAATCTACCATTCTATCCACATTCCTCACCCTATCTACATTCCTTATTTTTCTTTACAAGTTAAAGGACTGTACAAAGATGTAAGGCAATTTCACATATAAACTATCCATAAGTACCTAACAAAATGGTGGTCTCCTAATAACAATACCTTTAAATGCTGGTATATTAGTCTGTTTTCACGCTGCTGATAAAGACATTCCTGAGACTGGGAAAGCAAAGAGGTTTAACTGGACTTACAGTTCCACATGGCTGGGGAGGCCTCAAAATCATAGCAGTAGGTGAAAGCTACTTCTTACATGGCGGGGTTAAGAGAAAATGAGGAAGAGGCAAAAGAGGAAACCCAGATAAAACCATCAGATCTCATGAGACTTATTCAGTACCACAAGAACAGTATCAGGGAAACTGCCTCCATCCCCATTATTCAAATTATCTTCCACCGGGTCCCTTCCACGACACATGGGAATTATGGGAGTACAATTCAAGACGAGATTTGGGTTGGGATACAGAGCCAAACCATATCAGCTGCTCTTTTAAAGCCATACATTGAGTGCATTCAGTCTTTTTGCAATGCTCCCTTCAGGTTTCCATTACCTTTCTGAAAAGAAAAGTGACAATGAAAGCAAAGCATATGCTATACTTGCATACTAAAGAAATGTATTTACCCTGGATTTGCAAAGGTGGGTACAGGTATGGGGTAAATACAGCCATTTCAAATGGGAGAAATTGCCTAAAACAAAGGCGTTACAGGGCTCACAAAAGTCTGAAATTCAACAGGGCAATTTTTTTTTTTTTTTTTTTTTTTTTTGAGATGGAGTTTCGCTCTTGTTACCCAGGCTGGAGTACACTGATACGATCTTGGCTCACTG
The DNA here is from genome assembly GCF_048565385.1 of Saimiri boliviensis. Taxonomy (NCBI): domain Eukaryota; kingdom Metazoa; phylum Chordata; class Mammalia; order Primates; family Cebidae; genus Saimiri; species Saimiri boliviensis. Next base: position 75,744,749 of record NC_133459.1, read on the forward strand.
CAGCCTCTGTCTCCCAGGTTCAAGCGATTCTCATGCCTCAGCCTTCTGAGTAGCTGGGATTACAAGCATGTGTCACCATGTCTGGCTAATTTTTGCATTTTTACTAGAGATGGGTTTCACCATGGTGGCCAGGCTGGTTTTGAACTCCTGACCTCAGATGATCCACCCACCTTGGCCTCCCACAGTGGTTACAAGTGTGAGCCACAGCGCCTGGCCTAGTAATTTCATCTTGTAAATATGTAAAGTTTAATTTTCAAATCTAATTAAGTACATTTTCCACTCCACTCTAATATAATATAATGTATCTTTGAATATAAGGAGCAAAGTATGGCATATGTAGTCAAAAAGAGTTTTAATATTTGTTTGCATAATTTGTATAAATCCATATTTGTTTGTATAATTTATTTGTATAAATCCATATGCAATAATGCCATAAAAAGGATTCCTGAGTCGAGGGTAGCTGAATGTCTCGGTGACCTACAGGATTTGGAGATTCTAGGATCTTATAATTAATTAAAAACAAGAGATGGACATGGTGACTCATGCCTGTAATCCCAGCAGTTTGGGAGGCTGAGGCAGGAGGACTGCTTGAGCTGGGGAGTTTGAGGATGCAGTGAGCTATAATCACTTCACTGCACTTCCCCCGGCAACAGAGAGACCTTGTCTCTTAAAAAAAAAAAAATGTGGTGAAGGGGTGGTTGGGGATTAATAGTAGATATACTCATAGTAGGTATACTGGATGTTAGAATCAATTTGGGGAAGAATCTTAACTTGATATTATCTGTTTATCTTTGAGGATACTCTGATGAGTAGAGTTAAAGTCCATCAGCTTAGAAAAAAGAAGTTACTGGCGAGGGAAGAGAAGGAAGTGTTGAAAAGAAAAGGAAGAGAAGCAAATTGATTTGGGAAGAAGCAAAAGGAGTTTTGCTTTTTTATAAAGCAAAAAAAATAGGAAGCAGCTCTTCAATGGTAGCTTCTGAAAGTCAACACTATAACAACTTCTGAATATCTGATCTCTCTGAATATACTGACACCATGGCCACTTAGATTTATCCTTCTCCTTGTTTGTTGAAAAAAAAAAAGTATTGTACAATGTTTTCTTCTTTTGGTAGTGGTTAAGTGAGCAAAGAAGAGGGAAAAAAAAATCTTCAAGCATATTTTATTATTTTACCATAAGCTAATAAGGATCTGGGAATCAGGCTGGGCAACATAGTGAGAACTCAGCTCTTAAAAACAAACAAATAAACAAACAGAGTCTTGCTCTGTAGCTCAGGCTGTAGTGCAGTGGCACGATCTCGGCTCACTACAACCTCTGCCTCCAGGTTCCTGGTTCAAGGAATTCTCCTACCTCAGCCTCTCAAGTAGCTGGGAATCCAGGCACGAGCCACCATGCCCAGCTAAGTTTTGTATTTTTTAGTAGAAACAGAGTTTCACCATGTTGGCCAGTCTGGTCTTGAACTCCTGACCTTGTGATCCACCTGCCTCGACCTCCTGAGGGATTACAGGCGTGAGCCACCATGCCCTGCTTATTTTTATTTTTTTAAGACAGAGTCTTGCTCTGTTGCCCAGGCTGGAGTGCAGTGGTGCAATCACAGCTCATTGCAGCCTTAACCTTCTGGGCTAAGTGATCCTCCTATCTCAGTCTCTTAAGTAGCTGGGACTATAGATGTGTGTCACCATGGTTGGCTAATTTTAAAAAAAATTTTTGGTCAAGTGTGGTGGCTCACACCTGTAATACCAGCACTTTGGGAGGCCGAGGCAGGTAGATTGCTTAAGCTGAGGAGCTCCAAACCAACTTGGGCAATATAGCAAAACCCCATCACTACAAAAACTTAAAAAAATTAGCCAAACGTGGTGGTGCATGTCTGTAGTCCCACCTGCTTGGGAGGCTGAGGTGGGAGGATGATTGCTTGAGCTCAGGAGGCGAAGGTTGCAGTGAGCCAAGATTGCACCACTGCACTCAAGCCTGGGTGACAGAGCAAGACCCTGCTGTCTCTACAAAAAAATCTATAAAAAAAAATTTTTTTTTTTTTTTCAGAGATGGGATCTCACTCTGTCACCCAGGCTGGGCTCAAACTCCTGGGTTCAAGAGATTCTCCCACCTCGGCCTCCCAAATTTGGGGCAATACAGGCATGAACACCATGTCTAGCCTCCTGGATTTTTTTACTGAGAGATCAACATGATTTATAGAGGAGTTGTCAGTATTTTTAAAAAAGAGAAGTATTTTGTAATTATTTTATTATAGATTCATTAAAGATTTTAAGTACAATATATAATTCAGCAAAACCTTCATTTCTAGCATGTCAGTGTTAACAAGTAATTCTGTAACAAATTATTTAAAAAATATTTTATAGCCGGGCACGGTGGCTCAAGCCTGTAATCCCAGCACTTTGGGAGGCTGAGGCGGGTGGATCACAAGGTCGAGAGATCGAGACCATCCTGGTCAACATGGTGAAACCCCGTCTCTACTAAAAATACAAACAATTAGCTGGGCATGGTGGCACATGCCTGTAATCCCAGCTACTCAGGAGGCTGAGGCAGGAGAATTGCTTGAACCCAGGAGGCGGAGGTTGCGGTGAGCTGAGATCACACCATTGCACTCCAGCCTGGGTAACAAGAGCGAAACTCCGTCTCAAAAAAAAAAAAAAAATATATATATATATATATATATATTTATAGTATGCAAAATAATTCTTAATAAAACTATGAAAATAAACTATTAAAGTATAAAATAGATTTATTTTTAACAAACTTTGCTCAGAATAATTTATTTTTCAAGAAATTAGGTGTCTTTTTTTTTTTTTTTTTTTTTTTTTTTGAGGCAGGGTCTTGCTCTGTCTCCCAGGCTAGAGTACAGTGGGCAGGCTGATGGCTCACTGCAGCCTTCACCTCCCAGGCTCAAGTGATTCTCCCACCTCAGCCTCCCTAGTAACTGGAACTACAGGCATGTGCCATGACACCCAGCTAATTTTTTTTTTTTTTTTTTTTTTTTTTTTTGTAGAGACAGGGTTTTGCCATGTTGCCCAGGTTGGTCTTGAACTCCTGGGCTCAAACAGTCAGCCTGCCTCAGCTTCCCAAAATGCTGGGTTTACAGATGTGATCCACCATGCCTGGCCAGTTATCTTAGTAAAATGTATTATTTCTTTATTGAGAGAAAATATAGAAAGGTGTGATGATAAGCGAACAGGGACTTAGCCTAGTTCCTAGTATGAACTAGAGTAAACAAAATTCCCTTACACTGCATGAGGTGTTAATGAACTCTTTAATCAGACTCTCATTGGTTTTAAAAGTCAAATTAAAACAATAAACCATGTGAATTCTTACTTTTCTAATGGTTCCCATTTTCCCATTGCTTATGTTTTCTTTTTCTGAGATCTTAAACATTGTATTATTTAAATCACCTATCTTCTCTCAATTCTGTTTGCTAAGATCATTACATTACTTTTCCTCTATAGCTAAACTAATGGTAGTTCTTATGAGTAATGGGTAAATTGAGCTCTCACCTTTTTTTTTGAGATGGATTCTTGCTGTGCCTGCCTCCTGGGTTCAAGTGATTCTCCTGCCTCAGCCTCCCAAGTAGCTGGGACTACAGGCGTGTGCCACCACGCCCAGCTAGTTTTTGTATTTTTAGTAGAGACGGGGTTTCACTATGTTGGCCAGGATGATCTCCATCTGTTGGCCTCGTAATCTGCCTGCCTCAGCCTCCCAAAGTACTGGGATTACAGGTGTGAGCCACTGTGCCCAGCCAAGCTCTCACTTTTTAAATGAGGAGCTTTCCTACTTGGATCTAGCCAACATATAGAGAAAATTATTTTCCCTTCTAAACTATTCTATACCAGCTGGGCGTGGGCAGATCCCCTGAGGTCAGGAGTTCGAGACCAGCCAGGCCAATATGGTGAAACCCTGTCTCTACTAAAATACAAAAATTAGCCGGGCATGATGGTGTCCATCTGTAGTTCCAGCCACTCAGGAGGCGGAGGCAGGAGAATTGTTTGAACCTGGTACGCAGAGGTTGCAGTGAGCCGAGACTGTGTTACTGCACTCCAGTCTGGGCAACAGTGTGAGACTCTGTCCCAAATAAATAAATAAATAAACCAGCCTACATCTTTCACTGCACTGTTATTGTATCAGTTTTATTTTTTCCCTATATTTATGTTGTAAAATATAATCATAACAAGTATTAGATTGCAATGTATAGGTTTTCCTTTTGCTGGGGTAGTGACGAAGAACAGAGAAGTGTTTCTGTGTGTCTTGGTCTCAACAGCCTGGTCATAAGAGTTTGGTCTGTTATTCAGTTTCTGTATTACAAAGGTAGGCTTTACCTTAATTTTTTATTCTTTTTTTTTTTTTTCCTTTTGAAATAGGGTCTCACTGTCACCCACACTGGAGTGCAATGGCATGAACATAGTTCACTGCAGCCTTAACTTCCTGGGCTCAAGTGGTCCTCCTGCCTCAGCCTCCAGAGTAGCTGGGACCACAGGTGTGTGCCACCACGCCCATCTAATTTTTGTACTTTTTGTAGAGAAGAGATTTTGCCGTGTTGCCCAAGCTGGTTTTGAACTCCTGGGCTCAAGTGATCTGCCCACCTTGGCTTCCCAAGGTGCTGGTATTACAGGCATTAGCCACTTCTCCCAGCCTGATTGTTTTCTTAGTATGTTTCCTGAATATTGATATTGATATTGATATCAATATGCAACAACAAATATAAAGGACATATTTGGCTTATTTGAAACAACAAACATATTTCAAAAATTATAAATTTGAAAATTTACTATAAGTCATAACTAAATTACTTTTCAGTTGTATGTTTAAAAGCAAAAAGTAGAAATCTGATGTAATGTAATGATATGAAATTCTCATTCAATAGATTGAGGACATAAACAATACGGGAACTGAATCAACATCAGAGGTAAACGGACATTTCCTTTAATGAAACATTCACCTAAAATTATCTGATTCACAAATTATCTTTTAGTATAAGAAAAAATTAAAAGGGCTTTTATTATTTTTATTATAAATATAGCAGTAACAACAGAAAAGTATGTTCTGCGAAGCAAGATCATACTTTTGCACTTTCAAACACTATAGCTCAGTGTTTTTAAAGAAAAGTATGTTTTGTTTTCATAGTTAGGTTAGAAAGACAAGTCTTACTAGTCTCAGTTTGAGATACTCTGCCAAGACAACATATTTTTTGAACTGTTACTAACAGCTGTGATTGTTGAAAGCTAACATTTATAAAAAGGCGATTTTATTTTCATCATTTGTCTTCTTTCCTCAGAGGTCCTGAGAATTTATGTTTTGGTTTTCCTTTAATAGTATAGAGTGCAGTATCTGTTTCCATGAAAAAATGTTCAACCACCACAAAAATTTTAGTCATTTCTTTTATCTAACAGAGTAAGTTAAAAATCTTTCAATTTGATGGTGTGCCTAAAACTACAGCCCATAAATTGGGAGCAATTTTATCTCAGGGCCACGTGTTTCATTTCATAACTCTTCTTAGTTTTTAGAAAAGTCAGAGGCAACAATAGATTTTATAATTAAAATAAATTAAATAATAAATATAAACTATTTTAATACAATCAAATACCAGAGAGTTTTATCTATTATATAAATGTTTAATAAATCACTTGGAAATACTGTGTTTTTTTCTCACTAAATATTAGTTTCATTAAGTATTTAAAAGCTTGCATAGAGAAAAAAATCATATGAAGAAACTTTTTTGGGGTTTAAACTCAATTGATCCACCATCAAATTGATTTAGAGTACATTCACATGCACATTTTGTGAATTGGTGCACAAAAATAGCTTAATTCAGGCAACGTCACTGCAGTTTTGTTATCTGAACAGCTGTGTTAACTCCATCTTTTAGGAAATAGAATACTTCTTGAACCTCGTCAGCAATGGACTTCAGTAAGATTAACTCATAATGCACAAATAATTTAGATGAGATATTTAACAATAATCTGAAAAAATTGTTTGTTCTTCATAATAACATTGATGACAATGAAATGGAATTCACCTATTATGGAGCTAAAGTCCCATGAAACCCAATTTTGATTAAGAAGAAATATACTAATTATCTATTTTATAAAATAGGAAGGAGATGATTCACTACTTATAACTGTGGTACCTGTCAAATCATATAAAACATCTGGAAAAATGAAAAAGAATTTTGAGGATCTAGAAAAAGAACATGAAGAGAAAGAAAGGATCAAGTATGAGGAAGATAAAAGAATAAGATATGAAGAACAACGACGATCTCTCAAGGAAGCAAAGTGTCTTTCATTGGTCATGGTAATTTTTTTTTTTTTTTTTAAGAAACAAATCAAGGCAGTTGAGTTAAGTTAGCATTTTTCTTTATGACTGAAAGGTGAGTTTTCATAATGTTTTCTTAGGATGATGAAATAGAAAGTGAAGCAAAAAAAGAGTCACTTTCTCCTGGAAAGTTGAAACTAACTTTTGAAGAATTGGAGCGGCAAAGACAAGAAAACCGGAAGAAGCAAGCTGAAGAGGAAGCAAGAAAACGTTTAGAAGAAGAGAAGCGTGCTTTTGAAGAAGCAAGGCGGCAAATGGTAAATCTATATATTTAAACCTTACAATTAATATTAATGAAGGTAGCTGGCTTTAGGTAAGTTTCATTACTCTAAAATCAAAGAGATTTTTATATACAGAAGGGCTGATTTTCTTTTTTTTTTAAAGACGGGGTTTTGCCAGGTTGGTCAGGCTGGTCTCAAACTCCCAGACTCAGGTGATCCACCCGCCTCGTCCTCCCAAAGTGCTGGGATTACGGGTGTGAGCCACTGCGCCAGGCAGAAGGGCTGATTTTCAAATGGTATACATATTCCATATGTAAAATACCTCCAGGCCAGGCACGGTGGCTCACGCTTGTAATCCCTTCACTTTGGGAGGCCAAGGCAGTCAGATCACCTGAGGTTGGGAGTTTGAAACCAGCCTGGCCAACATGGTGAAATCACGTCTTTACTAAAAATACAAAAATTAGCCAGCTGTGGTGGTGCATGCCTGTAATCCCAACTACATGGGAGGCTGAGGCATGAGAATCACTTAAACCCAGGTGATGGAGGTTGCAGTGAGCCGAGATCATGCTATTGCATTCCAGCCTGGGTGACAGAGTGAGACTGTGTCAAAAAAAAAAAAAAAAAAAAAAAAATCTGTACTGTTTTCCAGTTACAACTCTGGGACATTTTACCCAATATGCTTTAAATTTTTATTTTATAAATTTTTATTAATATATAAATATGCAAAATAATTACTCAATGAACCTGGTTTCCTTCATTTGTCAGTGAAATCTGTGATGTACTTCATGACATGGGTGCAGTACATTTTCAAACCTGATTATAAGTGTAAACCTGGCCTCAGCCTTCCAGTTTTTCAATTGTTTGAACATATCAAAATAAGTTTACTATAGAATATGGTTTACCTTTTAAAGTGTATGTGTTTGTGTGTATGTGTGTGTGTGTGTATTTATATGCATGCTTCTTTGTGTGTGTGTGTGTGTGTGTGTGTGTGTGTGCGTGCGTGTGTGGTGTGGTAGTTAAGAGCATAGATTGTGGAGCCAGATTGTCTAGATTCAGATATCAACCATTGTGCAACCATGGACAAGTGTTTTAATCTTTCGCTGTGTTAAGTAATTAAATCTCTCTCTCTTAGTTTCTTCTTTTGTAAAATGGTAAAAATTAAAGTGCTTACTTCTTTTTTTTTTAACTTCCATAATGACTTGGATTTTTTTAAATGCCTATTTCTTAAATGGTTAAACAAGTTAATATCTAGGAAGCACTTAAAATGAGGTTTGTCATATATACTAAGTTCTTGGAAATTTTTAATTATTTTTATGGTATTAACAAATTTATCAATAAAAAGTAAAATTGAAATAAGAAAACACTGATTCCAAACCTCATTTTAAGATTTAAAAATGGGCCAGGCATGGTGGCTCATGCCTGTAATCTCAGTACTTTGGAAGGCTGAGGCAGGCAGATCGTTTGAGCCCAAGAGTTCCAGACCGGTGTGAGCAACATATGGAAACCATGTCTCTACAAAAACAAATGCAAGAATTAGCCAGGTGTGGTGGTACACGTCTGTAGTCTAAGCTCTCCAGGGTCTGAGGTGAGAGGATTGCTATGGTGAACTATGAATGAGCCACTGGACTCTATCCTTGGTGACAGAGTGAGACCCTGTCTCAAAAAAAAAAAATCTAAATATGGAATATTTATAATTTTAAAGTTATAGAACTTCCTTGATCAGCTTTCTTGAATGATGTTCTAAGAATTATATATCAAAAAATTTAATTTTCTAGATATTTGAAAATATTACTCGGGTATAGCTGCATAATATCTACACATTTTAGATATTTCTGGTGGACAATTTAATAAAGAAATAGTATTAAATAAATAATACATTTCAGTTAATATTATAATTAACTAAATAATAAATTAAAACTTTAATGATAAAATCATAAAACTTGAATTTTATATAAAATAGTTCTAGATAATCTTTCATCTGATTAGTATAAGGCACCATAGTTCACAGTAAAAAAAACTACACAAATTACAAAATGAGAACTTTATTTCGCTACCAAAGAGATTCTGCGTAAATATACTTGAACCCCAATTTAAGTACACACATATACATTTTATATTTATTCTGGGAAAGTTAACACTCAATAGTAACCCCTCATTGCAGCTTCAACCTACTGGGCTCATGTGATCCTCCCACCTCAGCTTTCCGAGTAGCTGGGACTACGGGCACATCACCACGCCTGGCTATAATGTGTTTTTTGGTTTTATGTGAGATGAGGTCTTGCTATGTTGCCCAGACTGGTCTTGAACTCTTAGGCTTATGCGATCCTCCTGCCTCCTAAAGTTCTAGAACTACAGGTGTGAGCCGCCACACCAGGCTAAAAATGTTTACATATTCAATTTTATCTATAGAAATTTGACTTACTTGAAAGTTTTAACTTGAGTACATCTTTATATGGAATTTCTCCATATTTGAATATTTTATCATATAAGACATCTTTAAAAAGGAAGGGGATTTTGGTCAAATAAATTAAGGGCATTGAAACAGTATTGTGTGAAGTGGCTAATTCTGTGCCTTTTGACTGAGAATTCATTCCATTTTCTGATGAATCTCAATTCTTAGTAATGAATTGTTTATTTGGTTAGGTAAATGAAGAAGAGGAAAATCAAGACATAGCAAAAATTTTTAAAGAGTACCGCCCTGGTAAACTCAAACTTAGTTTTGAAGAAATAGAAAGGCAAAGGAGAGAAGATGAAAAAAGGAAAGCAGAAGAAGAAGCCAGAAGGAGAATAGAGGAAGAAAAGAAGGCATTTGCTGAAGCAAGGAGAAACATGGTAAGACAGAAGCTAACTGGAGAATGCTATTAGAACTCGGCTTTGAGAGTATGTTAACAGAAATCATTAGGCTTTAGAGAATACCCTATTATTTCTGGAATCTGTGCCAAGAGTAGAAATGTTTTAAAGTCTCCCATGGAATAACACCAGTTGGTTGAAGGTATTTGCTTCAATTCGGTGTTCAGAAAATTCAGATTAAATTACCATGCTTGGCACAAAGGATTGAACACAATCTCCCTTCTCTGGGAAGCCATGTTTTTTAGAACTAAGTATCCAAGGAAGAAGGAGCGAGTTTCCTCCCCTCACTTTTCCTTTCTTCCTCACCATTCTTTCCCCACCTCCTTCCCACCCTCCCTTTTCCCCTCCTTTATTCCTTTCTTTCTTTCCTTTCCTTCTTTCTTTTCAATTTTCATCCCACCCACTTTATATTAAATGACCAGAGTCATTTAATCAGAATCATTTCTCTCTCCAAAATGCTCACTCATCACTATTGAGAATTGGGACCTAACTTAACTGTCACAAGGTTATGACTGTACTCGCTATACCAGTTTTATGTTTGTAAAATGCACAGTTATCTGACCAATGATTCTCAAGCAATTTGAGGCTTGAGCACTTCATCTCCTTCTTGAAACATTGTAATTGGCTTCGGTGATACCCTAATCTGGTTTTCTTCCTCTGTATGGGTGAGCTTCAGACACATATGTCAAAGTGTTTATTTGGTTTTATTGCCTATCGCCTACACAGATGCTCAGATCAGAAACCTGGACGCCTGAAACGCTTCCATCTTCTTATTCATGCCTGTCGTACAACCAGTCACTAAGTCTCATTTATTCTAGCTCCTAAATCTATCAGTTTTTCCTAAAATCACTCTAAAATCTATCAGTTTTTCCCCCATTTTCCACTGCCACTACTATAATCCAAGTTACTGTTAGGGCCAACTCCTAATTAATTTGCTTTCTTACCTGTAACCCATTCTTTCCTATAAGGCCAGGAGTAATCTTTAAAAAGAAAGAAAGAAGCCGGGCGCGGTGGCTCAAGCCTGTAATCCCAGCACTTTGGGAGGCCGAGGCGGGTGGATCACGAGGTCAAGAGATCGAGACCATCCTGGTCAACATGGTGAAACCCCGTCTCTACAAATGGTGCAAAAAATTAGCTGAGCATGGTGGCACGTGCCTGTAATCCCAGCTACTCAGGAGGCTGAGGCAGGAGAATTGCCTGAACCCAGGAGGCGGAGGTTGTGGTGAGCCGAGATCGCGCCATTGCACTCCAGCCTGGGTAACAAAGGCGAAACTCCGTCTCAAAAAAAAAAAAAAAAGAAAGAAAGAAAGAAATTTTGATTGTGTTTTGTTACTGTTTTGCTTAATATTTTCCCACTTACCTTAAGCAAAAATCCAAAAACTTCTAAAACAAATTTCTTTATAGTCTTGCTCTTATATATTGCTCCCATTTCACTTCTTGATTCTTCCTTAATCTGCTTTTTGTTCCAAATATGCTGAATTTGTTTGCATTTCTTCAAGGTGAGAATCTCTCAGCCTTCACACTGAAACATCCCTCACTCCTTTCACCATGCTCTGCTAACTCCAGTTCACAACTTTTCACCTTCTTCCATGAATTCTTACAGCATTTAATACTCTTCTATCATAGCACTAATCCTGTATTGTTATAGTTATGGCTGTCTTTTCCACTCCATGAAGCCAAGACTGTTCATCAAACATGTGGTACAATGCCAAGCATAACAGACCTCCAGTAAATGTTGATGGAACAAGTGATGTTGAAATCTTGGGTGCCGTAGGTAATCCCTGATTCATATATGGTTTCTAGATAAAAATCCTATAGACATTGCGAATGCACTTAATTTTTGGAAAATAAGAAGGTGTAGAAGCGGTAGAAGAGAAGTAACTGTGAAGATTAAAAGATCTAGTCCTGGGGGTAGATTTGTAGGCCCAAACTGCCTTTTTACCATGATTTGCTAGTGGAAGATATGCAGGGGAGAAAACTGCATTAAACCAAAACCGAGTTTCCTAAAGACATTTCTCTATCAAGAGAAGAGAGAAAAACTTCTTCTTTCATTTATATTGTTTTCTTATCCATGAATAAGTATTGTAATTTATCCAGGAATAAGTATTATAATTTCACACTATAGCTTAGTTCATGCATATATACAATTTAAAAATTTCAGGCAATCTTTGAATTATAAACCACTTAAACATTGTTTCTGAGTTGAAATAGTTCTGTGGTAAACCCTGGATTGCCTTAATAAAACTTGGAGCAAATGAATAGTACCCCTTGCCTCTCTCATTCCCCTATATCTATTTCAACCACGGAACCACGGGGTCACAGTTCAGGGCAGAGGTTTATGTTATACTGTGCCTGGCCTACAATCTTTTTTTTTTTTTTTTGAGATGGAGTCTCACTCTGTTGCCCAGGCTGGAGTGCAGTGGTGTGATCTCGGCTCACTGCAACCTCTGCCTCTTGGGTTCAAGCAATTCTCCTGCCTCAGCCTCTTGAGTAGCTGGAATTACAGGTGCCAGCCACTACAGCTGGCTAATTTTTGTATTTTTAGTAGAGATGGGGCGTCACCATATTGGTCAGGCTGGTCTCAAACTCCTGACCTCATGATCCGCCCACCTCAGCCTCCCAAAGTGGTGGGATTACAGGTGTGAGCCACCTTGATTCACCTATAATCTTACTAGAAAGATTTTGAAGTTTGAATCTCAGCATTGCCACATAGTATTTGTGTTGACTTTAGACAATTACTTTTCAGTGCCTCAGTTTCCTTGTCTGTAAAATGAGGATATTAGTAATAACTACTTCATAGGGTTATAGGATTAAATAAACACATGTAAAGTGCTTATAACTGTACTCAGCAGCTCTAAGTATTAACTATTATTATTTTCTTTTTTTTTTTTTTGAGACCGAGTCTTGCTCTTGTCACCCAGACTGGAGTGCAATCTCCACCTCCCGGGTTCAAGTGATTCTCCTGCCTCAACCTACCAAGTAGCTGAGATTACAGCTGCCCGCCACCATGCCCAGCTAATTTTTGTGTTTTTAATAGAGACAGGGTTTTGATATGTTGGCCAGTCTGGTCTCGAACTCCTGACCTTGTGATCTGCCTACCTTGGACTCCCAAAGTTCTGGGATTACAGGCATAAGGTGCTGGGATTACAGGTGTGAGCCACCATGTCTGGCCTTATTATTTCTTTAAAATTAGCCTAACAGCAAATAAACAATAAACTCATAGCACCAAGAGTGATTTTTGCCTGATTATGAAGAGATTGCGATGGGTTATGTAATTCAATGAGACAAAATCACAATTAACTGAAATTAACTCTCTAGAATGGAGAGTTATTTTAATCCAATTAAAAAATGTTCTCAACTTTGGAAATCTTAATGTCTAATTCAAAGTACTCATGTTATGAATAAAGTATTTGTCTACATTGTAATGGAGAATAGATGGTTACCATTTCCTTCGTAACCACAAAATATTTCAGTCTTATATTTTCTAATTCTTCGCCTTTTTTTTGAACACTGTGTTGAGACTTCCTTGTTTATTGTTAAATCCTCTTGTTCTTTCTTCAATGTGAAACCTCTCTATTTAAGAAATCTCAGTTTCTTCTAGAAATATTCCCCTTTTTAGTATGAATAATCCTGGGCAGAGTGATAAAATAATTATTTTAAATAGGTAGTAGATGATGACTCCCCAGAGATGTATAAGACAATCTCTCAAGAATCTCTTACACCGGGAAAACTGGAAATTAATTTTGAAGAATTATTAAAACAAAAGATGGAAGAAGAAAAACGACGAACAGAGGAGGAACGGAAGCATAAGCTAGAAATGGAGAAACAAGAATTTGAACAACTGAGACAAGAAATGGGAGAGGTAAGATTTTTAAGAAATATTTACTTATATTTCCCATATTTATTAAGCTAAATATTTTACTTATATCACCTTAGAATAATTTTGTATTATTATTCACCTTTAGGATACTTGACATACTCCTATGAGGCACTTACATGTTACAGGTTTCTGCATAATTATGTGTACTTTCTAGTTTGTAATAACTACTCCTTCCTTGATAGTTTAATTATAAAATGTCTAGGTTTGCAAATGACTGAGCTATTACTATTTATATTTTTAATAGTTATAAATATGCATGTTTATATTTAATATATATTATATATAGACTATACAGTGCCAGCTTCATGCTTCATGGGCATGCACCTTGTGCATTCGTAAGACTCCTCCGTGTTCAGAAGGCCCTGCATTTGTAGTTTAATGCTGAGGTTGCTGTCTTGAAATTCTTTTTTGTGACATGAACATGGCTCACTGCAGCCTCTACCTCCTGTGCCCAAGTGATCCTTGTGCCTCAGCCTTCTGTGTAGCTGGGACTTTAGGTGCATGTACCACCATGTCTGGCTAATTTAAAATTTTATTTTTTTTGAGATGGAGTCTTTCTCTGTAGCCCAAGCTGGAGTGCAGTGGTGTGATCTTGGCTCACTACAACTTCCACCTCCTGGGTTCAAGCGATTCTCCTGCCTCAGCCTCCTGAGTAGTGGGGATTACAGGCATGAGCCACCATGCCCCACTAATTTTCGTATTTTAGTAGAGATGGGATTTCACCATGTTGGACAGGCTAGTCTCGAATTCCTGACCTCAGGTGATACACCTGCCTCGGCCTCCCAAAGTGCTGAGATTACAGGCATGACTTATATTTATATATAGTTATAAATAAGCATATTTAAAACTGTATATGCATATAGGCCTAGCAATTTTTTTCATAGAGATTGGGGGGTCGCACTTTGTTGCCCAGACTGGTCTCAAACTGCTGGGCTCAAGCGATTCTCCCACCTGAGCCTCCCACAGGTCTGGGATTATAGGCATTAGTCATCACGCCCAGTCACTGTCTTGAAATTCTTAATTTTATCTTTGAATTAGTGCCTATATAGGAGCCTTGCCTCACTAGAGCTTCATACTGTCTTCCTGCCTCACTGGAAAGAGTTCTCAGCAGCCCCTTTCCCAAGGCCCTGCCTAACCTCCTTCCCTCTTTGGACTCTGCTGTCATCCGGCTGGGTGGCCTAGGTTGCATGGGCAGCGGAAGAGAAAGGTAGAATGGGGGCCTGTATTCACCATCAGCCTTGGCCGCTGCCAAGGGCCAGGCCATGCACATGAACAGGGTCAGGGTCTAGGATGTAGCCTCATGACTTGGACTGGCAATGCTATGGCATGTTTGGCAGGCAACTTGGTGGGGTCCTCTCACGAACTTATGACCTAGGAACCCAGTTGTCCCTACATAGAGGTTGCAATCTCTTTCAAGTTGCCTGTTATTTATGGGTTGGGGCAGTGGGCATGTGGGAAGGGAAGTTTTACTTCTCTGCCCCAGGTATGGCTGGCAAATTATCTAGCTGACCCTGAGAATATAAATATAAATGTATAAATAAATATCAGGAATGTACTGTAGGAAAATATTTCAAGGTCTACGTACCTTATGAGTTGTGTATTTTCACCCCACATAGTGGAAAGAGCATAAAGGAATGTTTCCTCTTACCCCGTGGTTGAGTCAAGAAATTAAAGCCTCATGTCACATCATCCCAGACTATGACACCCTCTGCCTTCACCTTTTAAAACTCTGCCTAGAACTTTAGGTCGTCTTCAGGAAAAGTATACCAGAAATACCTACAGTATTTTACCATTCCATATGGTGGGATTAGGGTTTAGTAAATATTACAAAAGACTAGAAATAATTGTGAAAAGTTAGGGGGAAAGAATCTGAATAAACAAGATAAAATGGTATAAAGAACTGGAACTGGCCAGGTGCAGTGGCTCATGCCAGCACTTTGGGAAACCAAGTTGGGCAGATCACTTGAGGTCAGGAGTTTGAGACCAGCCTGGCCAACATGGCAAAACCCTGTCCCTACTAAAAATACAAAAAGAGCTGGGTGGGTGTGGTGGAACCACCTGTAATTCCAGCTGCTAGGGAGGCTGAGGCAGGAGAATCGCTTGAACCCAGGAGGTAAAGGTTGCAGTGAGCCAAGATAGTGCCATTGCATTCCAGCCTGGGTGACAGAGTCATACTCTGTCTCAAACTAACGAACGAACTAACTAAATAATTGGAGCTCAATCATGATTGATTCCTTTTTTTTTCTTTTTCTTTTTTTTGGAGAAGGAGTTTCACTCTTGTTACCCAGGCTGGAGTGCAATGGCGCGATCTCGGCTCACCACAACCTCTGCCTCCTGGGTTCAAGCAATTCTCCTGCCTCAGCCTCCCGAGTAGCTGGGATTACAGGCACACGCCACCATGCCCAGCTTATTTTTTGTATTTTTTTAGTAGAGACGGGGTTTCACCATGTTGACCAGGATGGTCTCGATCTCTTGACCTCGTGATCCACCCGCCTCGGCCTCCCAAAGTGCTGGGATTACAGGCTTGAGCCACCGCGCCCGGCACTTTTTTCTTTTTAAAAAGGCAATCTCTATCAGGCTGGAGTGCAGTGGTGTACTCATAGCTCACAGTAATCTCGAACTTGTGGGCTCACGTGATCTTCCTGCCTCAGCCTCCCAAGTAGTTGGGACTACAGGCACACACCACAACACCCAGCGAATTTTTTTCCAAGATCAGGCGCAATCAATCAGCATGTTCAGGGTGGTATGGCTGTAGACCTAGTGAATTGTTTGATTGAAGAGATAATCTCTCGCTCTGTTGCCCAGGCTGGCCTTGAACTCCTGGGCTCAAGTGATCCTTCCACCTTGGCCTCCCAAAGTGTTGGGAGTACAGGTGTGAACCACTGTGCCTGGCCAGTTGACTCCTTTTCTATCTTTGCTGGCAGAATATATAATTGAGGATACAAGTGATATGTAGAGAAATGCATACATTTTACCAAACTGTATCTCCAGAAATGCTTTTAAGTATTGAGTGATATTTAACTTTATAAGACCATCATAAAATCAAAAGTAGGAAAAATTTTAGATACTCTGGATCTATTTAGAGATGAAGAAAATCAGGCTGGGCACAGTGACTCATACCTGTAATCCCAGCACTTTGGGAGGCTGAGTTGGGCAGATCACCTGAAATCGAGAGTTTGAGACCAACCTGACCAACATGGAGAAACTCAATTTCTACTAAAAATAGAAAA
Source organism: Saimiri boliviensis (assembly GCF_048565385.1). Taxonomy (NCBI): domain Eukaryota; kingdom Metazoa; phylum Chordata; class Mammalia; order Primates; family Cebidae; genus Saimiri; species Saimiri boliviensis. The sequence continues at coordinate 75,761,246 of NC_133459.1, forward strand.
ATTGGCTGGGAGTGGTGGCACATGCCTGTAATCCCAGCTACTTGGGAGGCTGAGGCAGGAGAATCTCTGGAACCTGGGAGGTGTAGGTTGCGGTGAGCCGAGATTGTGCCATTGCAATCCAGCCTGGGCAACAAGAATGAGACTCCTCAAAAAACAAAAAACAACAACAAAAAAACCTTAAATCCTACAGTCAGTAAGCAACTGGACAGAAGCCCGCACAGTACCAGAGCCAGGACTAGAACTCATATGACTCCTAGTCCAGTGTTCTTTCAATTATCTTTTTGCTTTCCCCTAACAAAGATTTTCCTACAACTCCTAGAAAAAACTAATCTTGTCATTAATATTTTAGTTTTAGCAGGTTATCAAGGAGTATAAGAGGATTTTAATGATATTCCTTAATGAAAATAGTACTTTAAGTAGAATAAGATGTTTTCAATAAAGCCTTAAATCTGTAGCACCATTTTGAGTTAGTAAATTTGGACACTGCATTTAGAGAAGAGGTTAAACTTTATTTTTGGTCTCAAGTAAGAAACAGTGCATACTTTTTAGATGATTTATTGTGCAAACTAATATGCTGATAACATACAATTTTTTTTTTTTTTTTTTTTTTGAGTCAGGCATGGTGGCACATGCCTCTAGTCCCAGCTCCTTGGGAAGCTGAGGCAGGAGGACTGCTTAAACACAGGAATTCAAGGCCAGCCTGGGCAACATAGTGAGACTCTCTCTAAAACAACAGCAAAAAACTTTTTTTTTTTTTTTGAAGGAAGAGGAAGAAAATGAAACCTTTGGATTGAGCAGAGAATATGAAGAATTGATCAAATTAAAAAGGAGTGGCTCCATTCAAGCTAAAAATCTAAAAAGCAAGTTTGAAAAAATTGGACAGTTGTCTGAAAAAGAAATACAGAAAAAAATAGAAGAAGAACGAGCAAGAAGGAGAGCAATTGACCTTGAAATTAAAGAGCGAGAAGCAGAAAATTTTCATGAGGTATATTACCTTTATTTTTTTAACATAATTATGGTATAGTAATGATAATAATTTTTTTTTTTTTTTTTTTTTTGAGACGGAGTTTCGCCCTTGTTACCCAGGCTGGAGTGCAATGGCGCGATCTCGGCTCACCGCAACCTCTGCCTCCTGGGTTCAGGCAATTCTCCTGCCTCAGCCTCCTGAGTAGCTGGGATTACAGGCACGTGCCACCATGCCCAGCTAATTTTTTGTATCTTTAGTAGAGACGGGGTTTCACCATGTTGACCAGGATGGTCTCGATCTCTCGACCTTGTGATCCACCCGCCTCGGCCTCCCAAAGTGCTGGGATTACAGGCTTGAGCCACCGCGCCCGGCCCAGTAATGATAATAAATTTAACAGAAGTAACACTGGCTTTGAAATAAGTTTTAGTACTTACAATTAATCATTGGTATATATAGAAATCTGGGAAGTAAATAGCAAAAACACATTTACATCTTAAATTTCAAAAGACTAGCATTGCTTCATAATCGCCTTTATCAGTTTTAAAACCTATAGTGAATGTCAAATGGTTCACACTAGCAAAAATGTTCAAAAATATTTTTTGGCTGGCTTACGCCTATAATCCCAGCACTTTGGGAGGCCAAGGAGGAGTTCTAGACCAGGCTGGGCAACACAGTGAGACTCCATCTCTACAAAAAAATTATATAATTAAAAAGAATATATTTTTTGGCATATGTTTTAGTTGAGTCAGTAGAACCAGTGTATATTCAAGTTAAACTCCAGATTATTCATACTTTGTTTTTTAGATGAAACCCATACAGTCTGTAATATTTGCTCAAAGTTACAGCAATAATTCATTGTGAAAGAGCCTAAATGAGAATTCTGATGACATGAATTTGAATTATCTTCAAACATAAAGAGGCAATCACTGACCTGCAATCTCCCTTCTAGCTTAAGGACTATTTCTGTGATTGTGAATACTGGTTTCAGTGAGATCTAGATTTTTTTTTTCTGCCAGAATTGCCATAATATTTAACAGAATTTAACCTATATTCTAGAAATACATTTTGATCAAATATTCAGCTAGCAAAAAGGGTATGGGAATTTGGGAGGGCCTTCAGAGGAGACTGGATAAAAGGACAGAATGAAGAAATTGTGTGCCAATTATTGGGACTCTAAAATTCATTATTATTGAAGCATGCACGAGTGCAAAGGACAGCAAAAGATAATGAAGATGCAAGCACAAGTGAGATGATCATGGAGTCTTAGATGACATGTGAAACGATTTTTTAAAAACCTGGATATTGGCTGGGCAGTGGCTCATACCCCTAATCCCAGCACTTCCGGAGGCTGAGGTGGGTGAGTCACTTGAGCCGATTTCAAGACCAGCCTGGGAACATGGCAAAACCCTATCTGTATAAAAAATACAAAAAAAGTATCCAAGCATGGTGGCGCACGCCTGCAGTCCTAGCTACTCGGAAGGTTGAGGTGGGAGGATCGACTGAGCCTGGGTGGTTGAGGGGCTGCAGTGAACTGTGATTGCATCACTGCACTCCAGCCTGGGTGTCAGAGCAAGACCCTGTCTCAAAAACAAAACATGGATATTGCCAGACAGGTATTGTCTATACAGCTAGATCATGCTGAAGCTATATGGTATTAGATACATGCATTAAAAAATTATTTGAGGCCGGCCGGGTGTGGTGGCTTATGCCTGTAATCCAAGCACTTTGGAGGCCAAGGCAGGCGGATCACCTGAGGTTGGGAGTTCAAGACCAGCCTGACCAACATGGTGAAACCCTGTCTTAAAAAAAAAAAAAAAAAAAAAAAAAAAAATTATCTGACGCCATGCGCAGTGGCTCACACAGTGGCAACCCCAAAACTTTGGGGGGCCAAGGTGGGCAGATCACATGAGGAGTTCAAGACCAGCCTGGCCAACATGGTGAAACCCCTGTCTCTACAAAAACACAAAAATTAGTTGGGCATAATGGGGGGTTCCTGTAATCCCAGCTACTCAGGAGGCTCAGGCAGGAGAATCACTTGAACCCGGAGGCAGATGTTGCAGTGAGCTGAGATCACACCACTGCAATTCAGCCTGGCGACAGGGCGAGACTCTGTCTCAAAGAAAAAAGATATTATTTGACTACTATGTCCACAGGACAACATCAGTTAACTAAATTTACAGTCCCTGTTCACATGGGTGGGTTGAGGGTCGGTGGAGGAATGGAAAACAGTTATCAGATGGTTAACAAATTAAAGCTATGAAGATTTTTTTTTTTTTTTTTTTTTGAGACGGAGTTTCGCTCTTGTTACCCAGGCTGGAGTGCAATGGCGCAATCTCGGCTCACCGCAACCTCCGCCTCCTGGGTTCAGGCAATTCTCCTGCCTCAGCCTCCTGAGTAGCTGGGATTACAGGCACGTGCCACCATGCCCAGCTAATTTTTTGTATTTTTAGTAGAGATGGGGTTTCACCATGTTGACCACGTTGGTTTCGATCTCTTGACCTTGTGATCCACCCGCCTCGGCCTCCCAAACTGCTGGGATTACAGGCTTGAGCCACCGCGCCCGGCTAGCTATGAAGATTACTAAAGCAGAGTAAGGTAAATAAGAGTACATGTTACTATTTTATACAGGGTGGTCAGAGAAGGCCTGAGGATTTGAAGTAGGGCTGGGATGGAAAGCACAGGTAAGTATATAGGAGTCAAAACTGGCAGGACTTGGGGATGGTGATGGAGAGGAAGAAAGAAAGAGGAAGGAATCATACTAACAAGTATACAGTAACAATATGGGAAATCAGTGTTTGGAAGGAAGAGGTTCCATAAGCTATTTCAGACAAATAGAGATGCTGCGAAACATCCAGTTATCAACCAATCAATTCAATATGCATTTGAGCTTGTGTTAACATACAAGCCCAGGGCCTGGGCTAGTTGTAGATAAACCATTTCATCACTGCTAAAAGCAAACACCATTTCTATTTTTTAATTTTTTTTAAAAATGGGGGTCTTGCTCTGTTGCCCAGGTTGGAGTGCAGTGGTGCAATCTCAGCTCACTGCAACCCCCTCTAGGGTTAAAGTGATTCTCCTGCCTCAGCCTCTCGAGTAGCTGGGATTACAGGTGCCCACCACCACGCTCAGCTAATTTTTTGTATTTGCAGTAGGCACGGGTTTCACTGTCCTGACCTCATGATTCACCTGCCTCAGCCTCCCAAAGTGCTGGGATTACAGGCATGAGCCACACTGTGCCTGGCCGCAACCATTTCTATTTTTTAACATCTAAAAAATGTTGAACACTTTTAACATGTTGGATCTATTGTTTTGAGGATATATAAGTTGATATGTCTTTAAGTTCAGTCTAAGTATGTATAACTGAAGAAAATTCTAAGTATTGTAAATGCTATAATAGAAATTGTATACTTAGTGTTACAGAATCAAATTGGGTAGAGTCAATATACCTAGGACATGTTTAACAAGCCCAAGAAGGTGAGATTTAAGCTGAGTGTGAAGGCCGAATAAAAGTTGCAGGTAAAGAGGAGAAACATTCCAGATAGGAGAAGCCTTTCAGATTAACTCAGAGGTTGTAAAAATATATCTGGGGAATGGAAAACAGGTTCAAAGGACTACAAGGCAAAGTTCACAGAATAAGTGATAGGATACAAAGTTGTAAAAGTAGGTTGTGGCTAGTTAATGAAGGTCTTTTTAAACCTTGCAGGCACTATGATCAGGAGAACAATATTAATCATCAACTTTTTAGGTCAGAGTAAGAAAGGATTTATGTTTATGCAAGAATTCTGGGACCACGGAGGATGAACTGCAAGACAGGCATCAAGTTGGGGCCAGGGGAGAAAAACAGACCTAACTAACAAAACTAGGTTAGACTCAGGTATGGATAGGAGTCAAACATACAAACAAAAAGGATTATAGGTACTTGGTTGCTTTTTGGGTACTTGGTTGCAGATGGGGCTACCATTACTTCCGGATAACTAGATGATGCTATAGAGAAATCACTTCTGGGGAGGTGGGGTGTACAGTTTTGGCGATAATTGGGTAAGGTAAAGGTAGTCTAACATAGGTCCTAAACTCAGGTGAGGCGCAAGAACTACAGATTTTTATGGACAGAAAGTACAAGTAGATAAAGCTGCTTATAAAGTTAATTGTTGAAGGTGAATGATAAAACCCTGGAGAACACCAATATTTAGTGGATGAATGGCCAAAGATGAGTCTTTATAGGTGTATCATGGAAAAGTTAAGTTCAATCAGCATGCACTTGCTTCCTTTTGTTAAGGGTAGTGAAACCTTAGCAGTCATACCCAAACCTACAAAATATGTAGTAAAGAATAAAAATGAAAGATAGGTGATTTCTTGTTTTATTGCTATTAGTGACTCTCTAGCATACATGGATGCGATATTTGGACGTGGCTCAACTTCTATGACCCAGAGTATCCTGAATGGAGTTTCCTCTGGAGGACATTGAAGTCCCTCCTATCTATCATACTTTCTGGGTTAAAGGTGATTGAAAGTCTAAAAACTTAGCAGCTGGATGCAGTGGCTCACACCTGTAATCCCATCACTTTGGGAGTCTGAGGCAGGTGGATCACCTCTGAGGTCAGGAGTTTGAGACCAGCCTGGCCAACATGGCGAAACCCCGTCTCTACTAAAAACACAAAAATTAGCTGGGTGTGATGGCAGGCGCCTATAATCCAAGCTACATGGGAGGCTGAGGCAGAATTGCTTGAACCTGGGAGGCAGGGGGTTGCAGTGAGCTGAGATTGCACCACTACACTCCAGCCTGGGTGACAAAGCAAGATTGTCGGGGGGATGGCGGCGGGGGAAGACAAAAAGAAAAATCAATGTTCAGTGTCTTTGAAATGTTTATATTCTTTCAAGGCTCAACTCATTTATATAACCTTATCTAATCAAAGAATTCCATCCCAGGTCCTGTAGCACTTAAACACGTACCCTTGTTTGGTACTTAAATGCTTTATATAATGTTGAATTTCTAGTTAGATTTTCCAATAAAGTCTACTCCAAAACTATCTTAAACCTTATTGTATCTCAAGGAAGATACACTGCCTAACTGCTGACTTATAACATGTTTTAACCTGGCTCTTCAGGGGCTCAAAAAAAGTTGACAACTGTACTTGACTGAAGGACTGTTCATAACCTTTCAGCTCAAGAGAAATTCTTCTATTTACTCAATTTTCTAAATGCAGTTTTGAGGTAGCTAAATGAATAGTTATGAATTTTCATCAAGAGGCTAAAATCTGGAAGGCAAGTCATTAACTGGGAAGGACTCAGAATAGCAATTATTGTACCTGCTGGAATATTCCATCTTAAAGGTTCAGTTTGTAAACAACAAAAAACAAGTGTATACTGTGAACAAAAAGGTCCTTTTATAATTTAAGTCTCAGAAGTCTGTTAAAACTACAGTAAGCAAAAGCAAAACATGGTTTAATCATTTTTTATACTCTGTCTTTTAAGTATAATAATAATGTTAAAAACCTCTGTACCTTCATTTGCAACAACCAGTCAGGCATTACATTTACTAAATGAAGGTAAATAATGGCACAAAATAGAATTTACACATCAGATAGTAGGTTGTCCCATGATTTTCCAATATCAAATAAAAATCTAATGCAGAACCAGGAAAACTATTCAAACATTTTAACCTCCTTCTACTCCTTTCATTGGAAATGAGGTAGGTACGAGGTGCTTGAAACTGAGTGAAACACCCAAACCAGGATTTTTCTTATATAAGCAATTAAACTACTGCTTGTTTCAAATTTCTCTTTAGTTGGGTGTGGTAACCTGGAACAATTTCTTCATAGTACCATGAAAAATAAATGGTGAGATTTCCAACTGGATCCACAAATGCCTAAGTAGTCTAGAAACCAAAAGTCAACTACAACTGAAATACTTTAGAAACCATGGGCCGGGCGCGGTGGCTCAAGCCTGTAATCCCAGCACTTTGGGAGGCCAAGGCGGGTGGATCACGAGGTCGAGAGATCGAGACCATGCCGGTCAACATGGTGAAACCCCGTCTCTACTAAAAATACAAAAAACTAGCTGGGCGTGGTGGCGCGTGCCTGTAATCCCAGCTACTTAGGAGGCTGAGGCAGGAGAATTGCCTGAGCCCAGGAGGCGGAGGTTGCGGTGAGCCGAGACCGCGCCATTGCACTCCAGCCTGGGTAACAAGAGCGAAACTCCGTCTCCAAAAAAAAAAAAAAAAAAAAAAACAAAAAACCATGAATTAACTACCCACATTAACCCCACTCCACCCAAAATGCTCTAGAAGACATTATTACCACCAAATTGTTATTTTCCTAGACACACTATTTGACAGTTGACACTCTGCTCTTAAGTCACTCCCTTATTTCCATGGCTTTCAACTCAACCCTCAGTAGATGTCTCAAACATATAGATTTCCCCATTTTTAAGTCCTTGTCTCTTTCAACAGTTGTCTCTTCCTGTTTTTCTACTTGTAAACACCCTTACCCGGCCATTTCACCATCGTTACATTATTTGGATGGAATTCATCAGGGACATAGTTCTAAGTAGAGTGAAGAAGGGAAAATCACCAAGTAGAAAGAACAGATTTCTCATTATGTAGTAGGGAATGGTATGTTTTAACAATTATTAGAATGTATAGTATTCTGACCTTTTCAATTAAGTGCTGTTAACACCAAGTGGAGTTGGTTAGACAAACAGGCTGGGATTCCAGTGATACTGTGATCTTTACATTCAGAAAAGACTATGTAATCAAGAGAATGGTTCATAAATATATCTATCACTTTTCTTGAACTTAGGAGTTAGAAAAATCTGAGTGTCTGCAGTGTAGTCCAAATATGCATTACAAACATGTTTATCATTTTGTGCTTATAAACAACACCTTTAGAACTAGTAACACTTCTGGCCAGGGTGGCTCATGCCTGTAATCCCAGCACTTTGGGAGGCTGAGGCGGGTGGATCACGAGGTCAAGAGATTGAGACCATCCTGGCCAACATGGTGAAACCCCAACTCTACTAAAAATAGAAAAAAATTAGCCGGGAGTGGTGGCAGGCGCCTGTGGTCCCAGCTACTTGGGAGGGCTGAGGCAGAATCGCTTGAACCCAGGAGGTGGAGGTTGCAGAGCCACCAGTGAGCCGAGATTGCGCCACTGCACTCCAGCCTGGTAACAGAGCAAGACTCTGTCTCAAAAAAAGTCAGAACTAGTAACATTTCTTTGTTTTTAGAAGGCAAGCTATTTTTGTTAGTCTTGGCCCATTTTCTTGCAGGAAGAAGATGTTGACGTTAGGCCTGCAATAAAAAGCGAGGCTCCATTTACTCACAAAGTGAATATGAAAGCAAGATTTGAACAAATGGCCAAGGCAAGAGAAGAAGAAGAACAAAGAAGAATTGAAGAACAAAAGTTACTACGAATGCAGTTTGAACAAAGGGAAATTGATGCAGCACTACAAAAGGTACCAGGCTTACATATCCTTTATTTTCCAAAGATGCCCTCTTGAAACCCAGTCTAATTAGATGAGTTTAAAAAAATGTTTTAATAGCTTTCTTCAAGTCACTAGAATTTTTTTTTTTTTTTGAGATGGAGTTTCTCTCCTGTTGCCCAGGCTGGAGTGCAATGGCGCACTCTCAGCTCACCACAACCTCTACCTCCTGGGTTCAAGTGATTCTCCTGCCTCAGCCTCCCAAGTAGCTGGGATTACAGGCACGAAACACCACAACCGATTAATTTTGTATTTTTTAGTAGAGACATGGTTTCTCCATGTTGGTCAGGCTTATCTTGAACTCCTAACCTCAGGTGATCTGCCCACCTCAGTCTCCCAAAGTGCTGGGACTATAGGCGTGAGCCACCGCGCTGGGCCTGGATGTATTGTTAAGTACACTTTGTAGTAGGCATACTTGTATGCTCTTTACTTAAAAAAAATTTTACTTCAAAATTGTTACTATATCGCTGTAAATACTGTATTATAAATGCCAACCTGAATACACTTATTTTAACATAGAAAAGAGAAGAGGAGGAAGAGGAAGAAAACAGCATCATGAATGGCTCCACTACTGAAGATGAAGAGCAAACCAGAACAGGAGCTCCATGGTTCAAGAAACCTCTTAAAAACACATCAGTTGTAGACAGTGAGCCAGTCAGATTTACCGTTAAAGTAACAGGAGAACCCAAACCAGAAATTACATGGTGGTTTGAAGGAGAAATACTGCAGGATGGAGAAGACTATCAATATATTGAAAGGGGAGAAACTTACTGCCTTTACTTACCAGAAACTTTCCCAGAAGATGGAGGAGAATATATGTGTAAAGCAGTCAACAATAAAGGATCTGCAGCTAGTACCTGTATTCTTACCATTGAAAGTAAGAATTAATTACTCTTTTCTTCTTTTATTCTATTAAATTTTTTTTCCTTAAAATCACTTTTCTTCTTCTCTTTTTTAGCTGGTGACTACTAGCTCCCCTCCCCTCTTCCTGGAACTTTCTCTTTCACTCCAGCTTTCTTATTACATCCATCTTTTCTGTGGCGGGGCCAAAAAAGGAAACCAGGAGTGCCATTATGTTGACTTCTTACTCCTTTACATACGTCTTCAAAACACAGCTCATCTAAAGAATGCCGCCTTCTTTTCCACATGAACATCAGATTTATCACCTATTATGCAGTAACAGTCGGTAAAATGTACTTAATTGTGGGGTGGGAAATTACTCAATTATTCTATCAGAACCTATTATAAAGGCTGTGTATTTCCCATAGATGTTTACGACAACTGTTAAAAAAAACCTACGTAAAATATATTATTTTGCATGAATGTCATTTCTGAGCTTTTTACACCTAAAATTAGGTTGAAATAGCTGATTAATTTGGAACCTATCAATTTGAGTGGGCTTTTTCTTTAGTAGTATATCATTCTGGTTGTTGTAGTTTCAAAGTCTTTCTGAAGCAGATATATTGGGATTAGAACGGGGTGGGGAGGAGTGATACTCCTTTCACAGAAAAGTTGGAGTATAAGAGAAAAACAATAATTAAAGGACTTTTAAGAAACACTGCTTATACAGTGTTGAGTGTTGAGGATATTACACCTTATTTTTCAAACATATGTAATATATAAAGCAAATTTATGCTGTGATCTTGCCTGAACAGATTATATTTTAATGAAAAAAACTTTGTATTAATAGTTCATGCAAGAGAAAACACTTTCAGCATAGTCCAGCATTTCAAGATCTGTGTTAGATTTAAGAAAAAAGTGGCACAACCTTCAATTTAAAATTCTAGTCTTTAAAACAAGTTTGTAAATAATTAGCTATTATGTTCTATTAAGTTGTTTTATATATTAATTTTCTGGAATACAGTTTTATTTTACAATGTGATCTCAAATAAAGTAACTTCTGTATTTAAAAAAGTCTTATTTCTGTATTTTAAGACTTGTGCAACCAGATGTTACCCCTTTATCATTAAAACTTTTTTTTTTTGAGTCAGAGTCTTGCTCTGTCACCAGAGCTGGAGTGCAGTGGTGCAAACTCAGCTCACTGCAATCTCCGCCTCCCGAGTAGCTGGGACTACAGGCATGCACCACCACGTCCAGCTAATTTTTAGTAGACAGGGGTTTCACCATGCATTAAAACTTTTAAAAATCGTCTTTACTCACAGTAAACATTAAAAAAGTCAAGTAGAAAATTTTACCAATATATGTATAAAAAACACAAAGCACTCCCTTATAATATTCATCAATGTACATTTATTTATTGAGGAAACCATAATGAATACAAAATTACAGCAATCATGTGACCTTTTACATACAATGTCATTAAAGCAAACTCTAAACCACAGTTTGTAAAGTATTCAATTTACCTCAAGTCCAAGCTGCATCTCCCTAAGACACTGTTCCCATCACAGTAGCCATTTTAAGCCAATCTTCTTTTTACACACGGGTAGTTTCTGTAGAGAACATTTTTCTCAGGACGAAAATGCATCGAGCATGCATAAGAAAAAATATATATATATGTGCAAATACATTTAAGAGTTTTTTCTATAGGGGTATCACTGAAGAAAATAAAACCCTGGGATTCATTTGCTTATTAAAAGCACCAATTAAAAAAATCCCTCAAAAGTTTATTTGTGGCAAGAAAAATGAAGTCACTAACTCAACAAAAAATAAGGTTATTTTCAGAGCCAAAATTATCTTTAATTAGCTATTGTTAAAATGCATTTTAAAATGAGGCAGAATTTGCAGAAAATAAAAACAAGACATCCTCACTGATTAGTAAACTCTACATCATTATTCTACACAACAGATAACTTTCTAAGTAGAGCTGATTTTACTGGCAGAGTATTCAAATAAAATGCTATCACTTCTGAATTACTCCCCTTTCCCTCTGAAGGTACTCTGCTATTCCTACCCAACCCCACCCTTATGAATTAACTACCAAGATAATTTGTTTAAAGATATATTTTACAATGTTTAGAAACAACTAGTATCAAATTACTAGTTTTAGTATTAAAAGCATTTTTGATATTAAAAAAATAAAACAATACTTCTCATTTCTAAAAGAAACATCAAACCACAGAATTCTAAGTATCACCACACTAAGCTGTCTTAAAAAAATTAAAAAACATTGTCAAATTTTGTTTAAGTGTTAAATAAGTCAGTTCAATTTCAGTCTAAACTAAACATTGTTTCTAACACTAATATCCAATGCATTCAAATCAACTGGCTCACCTTTTCTGCTTTCCATTTATTTCAAACTTAAGATCAGCGTCATTTAAAATAATGCTTATAGTATCAGTGAAGGCTTATGGTAATGAATAAAAGAATTCTTATGAGACAGAAACAATGCCCCAATATCTATTATCATTCATCTATCTGTTTTTTTTTTTAAATAAAAATGCAATCTACAACTAACCAAACTCAACAGGCTCATAAGTTTCAATGAGCCCCTTTAATTATCAATCTTATATACCTATCATTTACTATTAAAACATACACACACATAAATGTGTAATAACTATGTAACTTAAGAAATTTAACAGTTCATGGAACATTTAAGATCAAGTGAATAGCACTTTAAAATGAAAAGTGATCAAAAGCAGGTACATTACACCCTATACCATATGTATGGGAAATACATTTCATATTTCTCAATTATGATTTGCCAATTTTACCTTCTACATTGAGCCCTTCTATGGTCCATGCTCATCGGCTCACCAATGGCATACACTCAAAGGATTCCTCTTTATGGGTAACTATCTCAGGACCTGATTTTATGAGCTATGATTTGGTGCTTGCAGCATCTTCAGCACTGTGTGTGAAAATGAAGGCAGTATTTTTGAATATTTTTCTTTGTTGCAGAGATAAGCAGGAGTTTTAAAAGGATCAGCACATTTTAGAAATAGAATAAACAAAACTGATAAGATGCTGCTTTCATACATTCATCTTAACTCAAAATATGTACCAGTTAAAATCATCTATAAAAACACACAAACATTTTAAACTGGCAAAAAAAATTAAATTAACGCAGCGTCAGTTATTAAAATATTATTAAATCAGAAAAATACTGGTTGCTACAGATTATGAAAGGTTATTTGCTATACAGTTAACATTTCACTGATGCACATGCCTTTTATCAAAACATACTGCCTTATAACTTTTTCCTTTTTCAGCATATAACTTTTGTCTACGAAAAAAACCATAATAAAATTCTAACCCATAACATCCTTACTGAATTATTATAGTTTAAGAATAAGAAAAAAAAATTAAGAAATTATAGCTTTGGAGGGCAAAGAAATTTTCTGTCAATCATATAAAACAGATTGTGAAGGCTGTTGAAGTTTCTAAACAAGTGATTTCCTAAATCTTGAAAACTGTGTAACTGTCCTTTCTTAATCTTAACACTTCTATATTTGGGAAAAAAATACAAAAAGATTTGGATGTAGTACAATTACTGCAGCAATCTACTCATCATTTTCTTGTTTTAATAAAAAAAAAAAAAGTAAAATAAAAAACATTACCCAGAAATGTAAACAGTTGCTTTAACAACTTACAGACTTTCCACTAAGTTGGTAGCATAAAATAACAAAATACATTTTGGGGAAGCAGTAGCAGATTGCCTTTGAATACACAACCACAAAAACCTCACAGGGACAACATTAATGTACTGAAATATTTATTTATATATGTCCTTAGGTTGTGCTTACCTGGTGCTTTTTGCAGCAGAACCTAAGGTGGAAGGTCTGGGAAGGCACTGTGAAGTATAAATAATTGCACTGTTTGCAATTAATAAAGATTTTAAACCTTAAATGAATAAAAGTCAACAGCCTCCAATTTGTGAGTTATGATACTGAATTCAACTGAACTAATTCTTCAGTTCAATTAATAAACGCACCACTTTCCTAAAAGGTCATCTATAAAACAGTATCATGCAAAATACTGCAATTGTTCACATCAATACCCTACTCTTAAAGATAATAGATAGCTAACTCCTTAACTATTAAACTTCAAACCAGAACTAAATATCCCGATCTAAATAAGGGTAAGGGAAATCACTCTAGGTTATATAAAACAATCAAAAAACATTTCAAAGTATCTACAATGAACGGTACACTGTACTGCTATTTCCATTCTGCAGGTAATCTCAACATTTATGTCCTTGTATTTCTTCCTTTAAAGTATATTTGAAACAACAAATGGTGCTCCCCACCAATGACAAAATACATATTTATGAAATGTGTTAAAATTGCTACATTGCTCATTATTTGCAAACTGAAATCCCCTGTCTAATACATTTCAAGATTTTCATATTAAATATAGAAGATATGCATATTTTACACTGAAAAACAATATTGTAGGAGCACCAGTGAATAATACTATTCAACTTTGTTAAGTATCAGTTTTCTTTAGCTATAGCTAAAGCACATAAAAAAAAATACTTACCCATTAAGCTCACTTTAAAAAAAAATACAGAACTATGTATTATTCTATGTTAAATTAAGAAGCAGTTATGGTTTTCCAAGATATCAGCACTGTATTCCAACATAATATTCACACAAAGTATGGCATTTGCATTATGTGGAACATTGACAAAAAGATACTGTTGCAGTTCATCAATTTGTCATTCTGATGTACTTACAGTGCAATGCTCCTTGAAGGAACACAATCAAGGATGATACACAGCACAGTCCTCCTCACCCCTACAGAGCTAGTTCTATACTGGCTGGATCAAACCTGCACTTCAACAGACAATGGCAAGACAGACTGTATTTGCATGTAGTCTAATATATTAATATGCAAAGAGCCAACAAATATGCAAAGAGTAAAACAATGGATTTCAACAAAATATCAGAACTTCAGCATGAGTGTTAAAAGAGTAATAAAATGATTTCAAGTACATAAAAAAATTAAGTTGATTCAATGATTGGACTTGTGCATTTACAAAACAAAGCTTATCTATACTGCATAAAGAAAAAAAAAAGCTTGAACGTTTCCATACCCCATTTATGTTTCAATGGCAGATGCAATGTAGCTATACTTTTTGCACACTATTCACTTTTCTAGCCTAAATTTAGAAAGAAACACACTAATATTATATACATTGAAAGAGTTGCTTTACATGGAAAAAAAAAACTGTTCTTATTAGACTACTCATATTCACTATCTGTAAACTGTTTAAAATTAGTTATGCTGAAACAGTCTCGGAAATCAAGTATTATCAAATTAAGAACAGAAAGGTTAACTGTTATAGCAGCAGTACAGGTCTGAAACAGTGGTCATGTATAAAAGGAAATTTCACTGTTAATGCAATGGAAGTATGCCAAAAGATCATTGTACACACATGCAGTTTTTAATCAAACAGAAGGGAAAAAAAATAAAGATACCAGGATTACTTGTGCTGAAAGAGCCAAATACAATAAATGGAAAAGATCCTCCAATCTACCACTATACTGCAAGGGGGGAAAAACATGCCAGTGTTTAAAAACTCAATATTTCATGGGGAAAGCTTATATATTTGTGTATATGTATCTTAATTTATCATTGCTAAGAAATTATGAATCCTTTAAATACCCACATATCCAACTTACCGACACAGGAGGTTTCATATCATTTATTGTAAAGCACAAAACAGGCATTTTAAAAGTGAAAGTATACATTGAAAAAGTACATTTATATCACAAAGCATCAACCACATAATAATTGCAAATACATTTGCTGGAATGTGTACATCTACACTAAATACTAAAAACAAACCAATTTTCATTTCTACACAGAAATATTAACCTCCTATCAGTAGTGATAGATATTTTGTACATTTTCAAAAAAAAAAAACAAAAAACAAAAAACAAAAAAAAAACACTATTTTAAACCAAAAACAAAATTAAGATCTTCATCAAGTCGTCTGCATCCATATATTTAACAAAGGTTTTTTTCCCCCACACAATGAAGCAAATACTGTATTGTCCACTTCTTATTATTGGCCCTGTGCAGAAGAGATACATAAGAAATACACAAAAAGTTAAAGAAAATCCTTGAAATGGAGCTAATTCAGGAGTGAATCCTTTAAGAAAGAAAAACTGGTTAATATATATGGTGGTGGCTTCTTGAATGATTTGCAAATCCCTGGGGGAAGAAAATTTATTTTTAAAATCAAAGGCATTGTAGTAATATTCAGCACTCAGAGGCCAGAAAGCATTATTAAAAAAAAAACCCAAATAATACACCATAGTACTTCAATTCATTTAGATAGTTACACTTTGCCAGATAAAAATTGAAAAGGCAAACATACTCCCAAACAGACAAACCGTAAACATGCAAAAAACATGACTGAAGTAGGAATCAACAAATTAGCAATTATATTATACCTGAGGTGCTGGAGGATGCTGTGGCATTCCCTGGGGACTTGTCTGGGCATAGTAGGCTGCTTGTTGTCTATAATACTCAGCCCAAGCTGCACTATAATCTGGCTGACCACCTGGAGGAGCCCCAGTTGGAGCAGGAACTGCTTGACCTTTGGGAAAAAAAAAAGAACTTTGTTGTTTTAACCACAACTAAAAGCCCAAAATAATCTCATTTCTAATAAAAACAATACCTTGCTTCTTGTAATATTCCTCCCAAGCCTTTGAATAATCTTGTGTCTGCCCTTGTTGACCTAAAAAAAACCCCCTAAATTTTAATACAAAATTGCATCCACTGTAATAAGACAAAACCACAGAGAGTCAGAATTGCTCCTGTTTTATTTAAAATATTCATTAGTAGTGTCAGCAAACTACTCTTCCAAAAAACGAAAAACAAAAAACCTCTGTCTTTTTGCCTTATAATTAATCATAACTTTTAGTTAGTTCTAGAGCATCATTATTAGTAAAAAACAAAATCAACCCCAAATCCACACTGCTTTAGCTAAGGAAGTTAAAAAATTTAGGCATAATATTGATTCAATTCTAGAATTACAAAAAGAACATTTTTTTGGGGAAAAAAAAAAGCCCATTTATAAAGGCAATGATTTAAAGACTTTATTAAGACCTAGCCAAGACTTTTTCCTGATTAGTAACCTATGAAGTGTATATATGTGTGTGTGTGTGTGTGTGTGTGTGTGTATACACACAAGAACTAGTAATAAGGTGGTTAAAGTATTAATACTGTACTCCAATTACAACACAAAGTTATTAAAAGTAACCTGACACGGAATAAAGAACAAGATCAATGAAACGTAACTCAGCTTTCATATCAGGTCTTTTTCCAAACAGATTGACTTTGCTGAATAAGAGAATAAAGAAATATAAAAATGAAATGCAATGGATGAATCTTAAATATAGTCTTTAAATAAACGATGGAATTTACTTTGAGAAAGGGTCTCACCCTGCTGCCTAGGCTGGAGTGCAGCAGTGCAATCATGGCTCACTGCAGCCTTGACCTCCCACCTCAGCCTCTAGAGTAGTTGGAACTATATAGGCCCACCACCCCTAGCTGACATTTTTCTACTGTTTTTTGCAGAGATGGGGCTTTGCCAAGTTGTCCAGGCTGGTCTTGAACTCCTGGGCTCAAGTGATCCACCTGCCTTGGCTTCCCAAAGTCCTGGATTATAGGTGTGAACCACCATGCCCAGCCATTGAGTGTAATTAGAGCAAACGGTCTTGTCCGCAACTTACTTTGAAATGGTGCACACACAAAAAACATACATATAAAGCACATACGTCAAACTTTTAAAAAATGATGAAGCTTAGTGGTGCCTTATTTCCCCAATTTCTGAAGGTATATAATTTTCTAAATAAAAAATCAAGAAGAGAGAATGTGTTTTCCTATTCAGTTTCTTTACTTGAGCACTATTTTATTTAGTTTGTAATTCACTTGGCTTTGTGAGATAATTACCATAGACAAAAATACTGGAGCATGGACATACAGGAAGCTGTTTTTATGTTTGTAATATGTTGCCAATAAGACCAATTTCATAGTTTCAGAAAGTGGTCTATCACCATTGTAAAACAGGTCACAGAATCAAAGTAACTGAGTGAATAAAAATTTAAGATTTTAAAAATGATTCTTTAAAAATGCATCTTTAAAAACACTCTTCTTGGGTAACAGAGAACTCTCATATGCTATTAAAAATTCTCTTATTTTCCTGGTTTCTATAAATAACTCTTAATTCAAGCAAATCTGAAACAGGTTTCAATATTTTAGAAACTGCCAAATACCCCAGTGTAACAATAGCAGTAAAACCATACATCGTCTCTTACAAGCTGCACACTTGAAACCAAACCTGATTAAGGTAGCAATTCTCTTCAGGTTTTAAATCCCATTGTAAGAGTTACTCATTTTAGAGGCAAATTAACAATTTTAGATGGCAGAAACAGGCATATGCATCAAGAAAATTCATCAATGTTCCCTTAAAAAACTATAGCCCCTGCAAACTCTTGTATCCCTGTGGAAAGTTAATAGTAAATATTTTAGAAATACTTTAGACTTTAGGGGAAAAACCAAATACTTGGTAGATAAGTTGTCAATATTTCAAACTCCAATCTTAAAAGATGTTCAAAAAAAGCTTATTTCACTCTTTCAATATAAAGGGCAAATGTGATTTATTTTGCCCAGCTGAAGTAGAGAAAGAACTCTTTCTCTGCTCCTTCAAGCATGTACTTCCTTTCCTTGCTCCCCTTATTCCTCTCTTTAGTTACTAGACATTTTGTTTTTGTTTTGAGACAGGGTCTTGCTCTGTCACCCAGGCTGGAACATAGTGGTAGTGATGCGATCATGCCTTAGTTACTGTTTGATGCCAGATAGTTCAATCTATACTTCAGCTGAACATTATCTAATATTTATTACAGTTTTATAATTATAATGTATAAAGTTTAACCTTAAATTTCTTTCATCCAAAAGAAAAAACTTTCTCTAGAGTTAGCTTGTAAAATTCTATTAGAGCCCAAGAGCCAGCCTTGCTTGAATAGACTTTCACACTCAGCTGTCTTCCTATACACCTGCGCCTTTCCCAAAATCCTCACTCTACCCTCTTTTAGGCTTAAGGTACCAGATTCTTAAGGGTTCAGAGTCTACCACATCAGTCCTTATCATAAGGGCCTTCCTTAAATCAAACTTTCCCCAAATGTCTTTACTTCTCCTCCAAACAAGAATTACTCCTTTCTGCTTTGAAACCCTGTTTGTTCTCTTAAGGGTCTCTTATAAAAATTCCCTCTTTTCCAGCTTCAAAAACGAGTACTCATCTCTAGATTGCTGCCATTCCTTATAACTCCCTTTTTAAACTCTGAAATCTTATCAAGATTTTCTCTACTTGGGAGGCTGAGGCAAGAAAATTATTTGAACCTGCAAGGCAGACACCGCAGCAAGCTGAGATTGTGCCACTGCACTCCAGCCTGGGTGATGGAGAGACTCCGTGTGGAAAACAAAAAAAAAATTTCTTGGTTTGGTGCTATCCTGGGGAATTTAGAATTGTTTTAAAAAATAAAACTAATTTTGGAAAACTTAACCCACATCTGTTTTCAATAGTTTTTTATTTTTATTTTATTTATTTATTTTTGAGATGGAGTTTCGCTCTTGTTACCCAGGCTGAAGTGTAATGGCGCGATCTCGGCTCACCGCAACCTCCGCCTCCTGGGTTCAGGCAATTCTCCTGCCTCAGCCTTCTGAGTAGCTGGGATTACAGGCACGCACCACCATGCCCAGCTAATTTTTTTTTTTTTTTTGTATTTTTAGTAGAGATGGGGTTTCACCATGTTGACCAGGATGGTCTCGATCTCTCGACCTCGTGATCCACCCGCCTCGGCCTCCCAAAGTGCTGGGATTACAGGCTTAAGCCACTGCGCCCGGCCCCAGCAATATTTAATTAAGTTATTTCTATGTCACATTTCCCCATAAAGGATTCAAAACCATCTAGCACAGTATCTCTAACTGGCAGGGAAATGGTAAAAAAATAAAGACAAGGTGAAATGTCTTCCCTTAACAATAAAAATTAGAATTCAACACACCTACTCAGTTTTAGCAAGTAAAAGGTAAGAAGACTAAACAGTAAACATATTAATGGCCATATTACAAATAATCAATAAGGTTAAAAAAAGCACAGAATCCAAACTCATTCCTCAGTAATTAACTAAATCCATTAACAGACCTTTGTTTCTACCTACTTAATAATAACTAGGGATATATCTAGGCACCATTACCCATTGAGAAAACAGAAGTTGAAGCTAATGATTTTTAACCTCAACATGTGACCAGGTTTCACTACGCTGCCAAGGTTGGCTTCAATCTCCTGGGCTCAAGGGATCCTTCCATCGTTAGCCTCCCAAGCAGCTGGCGCCACTGCACATGGCTCATGCCAAAGTCTTTTAAAATGGTGATGTTATTTCATTAAAGTTAAGTTGATTAGAGGTCAGCATCCCTATTCATTCTAAAAAGGATCCCAGTTCAGAAAATAAATTATGTAACCAACCTTAACCAGAGTATGCTGTTTTTAAATTAAAATTTTCTTTTTGCAGAATTTTAGCTACTACAGATCCGCCCAAGCTAGGTCACAAGAACATAAATTAATCTGTTACAGCCTCAGAAATAGAAGGAACATGATTCTCCTAAAAAGCCATTCTAAGAGGAAAAACATTTTTTTCTTTCTTTAAAAAGAAACCAGTTAGCCGGGCGCGGTGGCTCAAGCCTGTAATCTCAGCACTTTGGGAGGCCGAGGCAGGTGGATCACGAGGTCGAGAGATCGAGACCATCCTGGTCGACATGGTGAAACCCCGTCTCTACTAAAAATACAAAAAATCAGCTGGGCATGGTGGCGCGTGCCTGTAATCCCAGCTACTCAGGAGGCTGAGGCAGGAGAATTGCCTGAACCCAGGAGGCAAAGGTTGCGGTGAGCCAAGATCGCGCCATTGCACTCCAGCCTGGGTAACAAGAGCGAAACTCCGTCTCAAAAAAAAAAAAAAAAAAAAAAAAAAAAGAAACCAGTTATGCAGAACATTGCTATCACCAGGTATATGTAATTTTACACCTAGAAGATTAAAATCATCACCCTTCTAGAAATTTTTCTTTCTGCGGAGAATAAGAAATATTCTTTGGCAAAGAAAACATTGAAATTTACAATTTACATTGAGAATCAGAAGAAGACCATTATCTGATGACAAAACTCTACCTAAACTATAGATTCTTTTTCTGCTAGTGAAGGATAGGCAACTTCACCAATTTAGCTTTCATTTGTGTCATCTAGCTGTAATATGTGATAATTTTAAATGACTAAGAGCAAAAGCAGCTGAAACATAGTGATCTGTCCAGAAATAAAGTATCAGGTTCCAAATGGTCCCTAAACAGACAAATCTGGGAGACAAGCTTGGGAAGCAGACCCTCTTGGAAGCCAAATTCTGGTTCCATCACTTAGTAGTTTGTAACTCAGTTTTGTATGGTTTCTAATCTGTATATGTGAAATATCAGTGAAGATACAGTTCTCTTCCTTCACAGCAGTTTGTAGTTTGCATATTACTTAACATATCCCCCCATCAGCATTTAATACCTGAAAGGGCAGTACTCTTAGCCAATATGCCCATAATTGTAGTCTCAGCATCTATCATTATGCTCGGTATGTGCTATATAGTTGCTGAAAGAACATGCAAATGTTAAGTAATTTACTTTCCACCAATGCAGGTTAATTCTTACCTGCTTATTTTGCAGCAAAAATAATGGTATAAGACACAATCAATTTTTGCTTGACACACTAAAATCCAACCTTATGCGATTTAGACTAATAATATATATAACTGTCATTGTCAAAAGTATTGTAATGTCCAATAGTGTATGCGCCACTGAGGAAATTTCTAGTTTCAATTAATAACTGGTTGAGAAATGCAATTAGAAATAAAAAGACTTCCTTGCTATGTAACCACAAATTTAAAACTATCATTTGCAACTGTCTTGATATGTCTATAAGTCCAGTGATTTTATTCAATTATTCTCTTCCTGAAGGTTTTAAAAGTTAATAAATGGATGAAAGTCATCTAAGGTAATACAAATATGCTTTTAACAAATCTCCAAAGTTCTAATATATATTTGCTAAGTGTTTCAACCTAATTATGTATTTTCAAGAAATGTATAAAACATACCCATTTTCTTGTAGTATTCTTCCCAAGCCTTAGTATAATCAACCTGTCCAGCTGGGGCTGGATTCTGCTGATCTCCTTGTTCAAGCAAAACAAAAAAAAGAATGGAATTAAAGTTTTTAAAAGGCAATTTTAGGCATTTCCTTCTGATCCTTGGGTGTAGGAGCTGGCAGATGCCTGCAATGTGACAGTGAGGGTAAGAAGGAGGTACTCTGTGGTAGTGGCATTGTTACTGGTGCCAAAGATAGAACGTACTGGGGGTATAGAAGTGGTGGACAGAGAAGAAAACCAAACTATCTGGACGACTGGTTATGCTGAACATGTCTTATCAAATAAGGAAATACATTGAGGATGCCAGGTTTCTCACCATTTCTAATTACAAAAAAGGAAAAGGCTTGAAAACCCCAAAATGCTGAAATGGATGTGGTGATATGAACGTAGTTTTAAAAAATATATACAGTTATCAATGTTTATGTATTTTTTGGTTTGTATATGTGAGTATGCATGTATGTAAATACATTTCCTAGCTCTGTTGAAAGAAGCTAGAAGCAATGACACCTCAGTAGCAACGAGCATACTCAGTCTTGTTTTGAACCACCATATTCTACTAAAAGGAATTAGAGCTCCTCGAAGCAATGGCTGTCTCAAGGGCTGGAGCCCAGAAAGCAAAAAATCACAATCTTACTGTGCCAGACAGTAAAGTGCTTACAAGAAAGACAGGTATTTCAAAAGGATATAGGCAGCACCCTGAATATACTCCCTGACTGGACAATTCAGGATAATCTGATTATCAAAATTATAAGTACTTTAAAAATATAACCCATTACAAAAACCAGAAATCCACAATGATGCAAAGAATATATCAAATTGATTTACTGATTTGGAGGTCTGTATGATGGTTATATATTTTTGAAGAAGTACCCAACAGGGCATCATGTCTACAGTTTAGTCTTAAATCAATTTCTTTCAGATTATATTGGATATAATTAGTTTACTTCAGAACTAATTGTAATGGATAATTTAAATAAATACACACAGACACAGATATATGATATAGATGGTAACAGAGTAAACAAGGGGATAAAACATTAACAGCTGGGCTGTCTGGGTGCTCCTGGAATTGTTCTTACAACTTTTATGAAAGACTGAAATTTTTTTTTTTTGAGACGGTGTTTCACTGTTGTTGCCCAGGCTGGTGTGCAACAGCAGGATCTTGGCTCACCACAACCTCAACCTTCCGGGTTCAACTGATTCGCCCAAGTAGCTGGGACTACAGGCATGTGCCACCATGCCTGGATAATTTTTTTGTATTTTTAATAAAGACAAGGTTTCACTGTGTTAGTCAGGATGGTCTCAATCTCCTGACCTTGTGATCCACCCACCTCTGCCTCCCAAAGTGCTGGGATTATAGGCGTGAGCCACCACGCCTGGCTGTAAAGTCTGAAATTACTTCCAAGCAACAATTTAAAAAAGGAAAAGTCTGCTTCAATTATAATTAAATGTTAGAAATTTTACGTATTATACAGTGATCTACTTCATACATAATTCCAAACACAAGTTTTGACTTTCACATATAGTAAGTTCTTTAGTTACCTTGTCCATTAGTTTGAGTTGTAGTTGGTGCACCTGCAGGGGCTGCTGGTGGTGGCTGTGCTTGCTGTTGGTAATAGTGAGCATAATAAGCAGCCCAAGCTGCTGAATTTGGATCCGTTCCTGCCTTAGCTAAAATAAATAAATGAAAGTTCAAGATTTGCTTGTGAAGTCTGCAATTCTCTCTCTCTCTCACTCACACACACACACACACACACACACACACACACACACACACAAACACCCAGCTCTCTGGCAAATATACAGTCCCCAAAATTAACTAGAACATTTAAAAAAGTAAATTAAAACTTTAAATTTTTCTATTATTTTTGTTGTCACCATCAGCTTTTAATAAAGAAAACCAACGCTCAAAGATCAAGTGACTTTCCTAGGTTAAAAAAAACTACTGAGCAGCATAACTGCGATGTGAATAAAGGTCTTTTGGCTCCAAATCCAACGCTCTGTCTCAAACCATCCTGTGCCCTTGTTTTTTTCTAAACTGGTTGGTTTCGCCTCAAGCACAAACAGCTCTATATGGCAGATGACTAAAGAAAAACATTTCTAGGGGCTAACCTGTATGAGAAAGAAACAATTATTTTAGAATAATGAACTTTGTCCTTATTTTCAATGAAAATACAAAAATCTTAAAAAAAAAAGTATTAGCCACATTTCATCCTATTTCACATTGAATGTTATCAACCTGATATTATCTTACTTGAAATTCTTCATTCTCTAGAATCTTCAGGATAGTCAAAGCTTAAGTATAGCCTATCATCCAGCATCTTTAACAGTCTGAACCCCTTAGCTTATCCTTTCAATTTCACCCTCATCTCTCCTTGTCATATCTCTTCAACACCCAAGCTCCAGCCACAACACAGTGAGTATGCACTTTTCAGAAATCACTATGTCCATGTCTAGGCTTTCAGCTATGCTGTATCTCCTCTACACTGGACTGACCCTCACTTATCTCCCACTTATCTCAAACTGATTTATGAACAGTTTGAGATGTCTCAATATTCTAGAAACCAGAAATAACTTGATTCTGTCCTTTATACTAGGAATACCATACAATCAGAACTTTTCAATTTTCTATCATGTCTTCATTCTGAATAGTAGCAATTCTCAGCTGCTTAACAAAGGTTAGTCAAGTTTGAGAAAAAGGAGCAAGCATTTCTAGAAAAAGAAAATTACAAGGTAATATAATTACAAGGTGTTATTAGGACACCCTCCAAGCTTTTCTCAATTGCCCAATGTACTGCTTTCCTATGTTGAATATTTACATATCTCAAGTGTCATTAAATATATATATATTTAGGTAGCTATATTGTATATATGTTTATATATTTATGACAGAGTCTCACTCTCACCCAGGCTGGAGAGCAGTGGTGCGAACTCAGCACACTGCAATCTCCACCTCCTGGGCTCAATCAATTCTCTGCCTCAGCCTCCTAAGTAGCTGGGATCACAGGTAACTGCCACCACACCCAGCTAATTTTTGTATTTTTAGTAGAGACAGGGTTTCACTATGTTGGCTAGGCTGGTCTCCAACTCCTGACCTCAAGTGATCCACCCACCTCACCCTCCCAAAGTGCTGGGATTACAGCAACATTAAGTGTGAGCCCCAGCACCTGGTCATTATCTGTATATTAATCAAGAAATCTAGGCATTTCACTTGATGCAATGCCTGGATAAAGAATTTGAGATAAAACTGACTTTAGGAAGTGTTATTTCTACTCCCAAATGTGTAAACCACACAAAAAAACCAGTCTCAGTTATGACTAACTAGTATGTAGTAAGAATTTACTAAATATTCACTCAACCCAAGATTCATTTATCACCTTATAGATAAGAAAACAAAGCTTAGAGGAGTTCAAAAACTTGCTTGACATTCTCACAATTAGCAAACTGTAGGACTAGGACTGATCTAGGTCCATTTGACTCTTAAGTCTAAATTCTTGACCACTATACACAAATCCTTAAGACCCTTTTTTTTTTTTTAAAGTTTTAGTTCAGGTAATATTAAAACATTACATTATTCTAATGCAAGCAATACCTACCGCAGATACCCAGTAATCCTTTGATAAATCTGAGCTGGGCCAGCCAGCTGGTTTTAGTTAAATGGGTTACTTCTTACCCAAAGACCATGCTGCAACCACATTCACTGACCAGCTTCTACAGTGGTGACTTCACTACTACTCCCAGTGGGAAACTCAACTTGCGATACAAAGGCCACTTCCACTTCTTATTCCCATTATTTTTTCCTCAATCATGCTACCTATCCAATAGTGCTCAAGACACAATCCTGGCAGATCCAAGTTACCCAATATAAATCTTCCCCTTAACCTACTCAAACTCTTGAATCTCATTACTAGCTTACTTATACTATCCCAATTAGCTGACATCAGGGAAAGAAGAGCCCCTTCATTCTCCAAAAATTATTATATTCCGTACCCTGTGAACCATTCTATCCTAAGTGTTGTTTATGCCGGGAGTGCATTCTTTTGCTATAGAACACAACCCCAACTTTGCATACTCATTTCCTAGCACAACTCAAGTCGTTCCCTGAATTAATGGAAGTTGTGGTTATTTGGTAACTGCCATGACATCATATTCCAAACAGCACCCTTCCTATGAAGTAAACAATCAGGCAATTTCCTTGACATTAATTCCTTCAAGTTTTTTTTTTGGGATGAACATATGTGTAGAAAGTAATCCATAATTGAATATACCTTCTTTGAAACTACTCCAGTGAAAGAGGCCTAAAAAGTAGGTAGCAGGTGAGAAAAAAGGGATCATAAATAAATGTTAATTGGTTTCAAAGAATGACTCTTTGACCAAGATGGAAAGCAAACTACAGGGTATGGAAAAATCCAAGAACAGAACAGGATGTAATATATATGCAGAATCCAGATCCGAATATAGAAAATAATTACATGTATTTGGGTTTTAGTGTGCAGTTATTAAACACAGGCCTGATTTTTACTCACATGAAGCTGTCACATGAGGAGTACTAGAACAGACAGTTTATCTTACTTGACAATTTGGAAGTTTAATGCACAAATACTTAACACTCTGTTAGACTGTAACATATATATACATATATTTAAAGAGATGGGGTCCCATTCTATTGTCCAGGGGAGTGCAGTGGTGCACCTACAGCTCGCTACAATCTAGTACTTCGAGGCTCAAACAATCTTTCTATCTCAGCCTTCTGAGCAGCTGGAAGTATAGGTGTGTACCACCCTGCCCAGCTAACTTAAAACAAATTTTTTAAGAGATGAATCCTGCCATGTTGCCTAGGCTGGTCTCAAGCCTCAGCCTCAGTGCCCGGCCTCTATCACATAATTTTCTAAGTGTAAAAACTATTTTTTCATAGATAATGCCACAATTAATACACTACACATTTGACATCACTGGTTTCTAAAACCTATTGCACTGTACTCTTTCTGGTAGCTTTTAGCTTTTAACATTCTGCTATATCAACTCATAAGAAAGTCAAATGCAAGCAGAAAGAAGTTCCATAAAAGCAAAGATCATATACATGTCAGTCCTATACACTGAGTTGGCGGCAGTGCCTAACACTGTTGAAAGAGTAAAGTGAGTGAAGGTGATGCATACAAATGTAGACTACTAGAAAATTTAATAATGTAACAGGAGTGGGAAATAATACAGATAACACACAAATGATAAGCATCTTGTACCTGGATCAGGAGGAGCCTGCTGCTGCCAGTGTGGATATGCATTTCCCCATCCCTGGGGAGCATATGGGGCTGGGGGACCACTGAAAAGAAAAATCAGTATAAAAATACAGTCCATGAACTAGAATCTTTGGGGAAAAACCCACAACTAAACCCAATACTTACTGAGGAGCTGGGCCTGGTGGTCCTGGATTATAAGGTGCAGGATTGTATGGTCCCATTGGAGTTCCAGGCCCTGGAGGCCCAGGAGGCCCATGGGGGCCTGGGACACCATGGGGCCCATGGGGTACAGGTGGCCCTAGAGGATTTACTGGGCCCTACAGAAAAAGGAAGACAGAAAAATCAGCAAAACACAGTAGTGGTTAAACAACTCTACGGCTAAATAATAATCCATTTCTACCCTCTTATATTCACAAGCAACAAATTTTAGGTTTTCCTTCCTTTCCTCATTCATTTTGCAAAACCTATTTTATCTGCCACAATAATGAGACATGCAAAATTTACTAAAATCAACGGTAGCAATTAAATACAATTTAAATTCATATTAGCAATTAAATTTCCTTTAGCTTGTTTGTGAACAGCAGTAGTTCCCTTTTCTTTTTATAATTCTTACTTTTACTATCTCTTTTTCATTTCAATCACATAAATTAGGTCCTTATCTTCAGCTCTTCTCTCTATATCTACTCACCTAACATGAGACAACTATCTTGACAATATATTCCCAAACTGCTTGGGTCTTGTATCAATTGCCTTCTGAACACCTCACTGATAAATGTGACAGCTAGCTGGTTCACTATCAAACTGAAATCCACCTCACAACCTCTTTCTGTCACTGGAACCCCATTCAGATCTATAATTTATATCCTTTTTGGCTTTTCTGGTATTATAAATTTTAATAGCACAAAAATTCCCTTTTTAATTCATTCAACAAATCAGGGTATTTTATATCTTTATCATGCATGCAGGCCACATCATAATTAATAATGCTTAATCGATTTCTGTTTCGTAAAGCCAACTTGCAAAGACATTACGCTTAACTGTCCTAAAATGCTCCGAGTAGTAAATACAACCGGTTGACATGTTGGACAAAATGCTAACACTACATTTCGTTGTCAGTTTCTCACAGCAAAACAGGGAAACTAAACATCACGACCTTTAAAGTTATTTTTATTAACTTGTCTCTTTAAATATTCAATTGCTGTCATCTCTCACTTATTATCCATGACCTATTCTTTCCAAGTAGTAAAAATAACACTGAAAAAGTAGCAACAATTTTAGGGCTATGTGCCATTCTTTTAAGTGATACACACATGAACATTGATTTAATCCCTACAACTCTATGAAGTAGATACTATTACCCTCATTTTACAGAAGTAAATCAAGGCACAGAAAAGCATGAGTAAACTTCAAAGTCACACAGCCAGTAAATGATTCATATGATTTTAAACCCAGGCAACCTGCCTACAGAATTCATGCTCTTAATAACCATACCAAATTGCTTCTCTAAAACAAGCTATCTTGTTTCTCCATGAATCCAACAGAAATACTGATCCATGCATGTGAGGCTAATCAAAATCCAAGATGTGCTATTCATATTCACTCTTTGCCATGGCATCAACCTCTATCATTATTCCATAAACACATCATTTTTTGAACAATTAAAATAACTGTCCATACAAAAGAACTTACAACTTTTGTGTATATTTTGTAAGATGTTCCTTACATGTCTTTTGTACATCTATTTTTGTCTTCCCAAGTAGACAGAAACAGTATCAAACTTGTTTTGCATCCCATTTACAACATGGCAAATATCAAAAAGAATTTTCCTAGAAAATTCTGATTATTAATAGTTTAAGATGCTCCCGTACACTTTGTGTTAAAAATCCCAGTAAGATACCATCTGCCTCATTTACAAAAAAGCAGTCAAAGCTTTTCATACTTTTTTTGTTCTAACAGAAAACTTTTATAGAGAAAAAATTTTCACATTTGGCTGTGCATCAGAATCACCCAAACAACTATGTAAAATTAGATGCTGGGCCCTATCCCAGACATTTTGTCAGGTCTGTCTCTATAAATTATGTGTAAGAGTAAGAAGCACCCAAATAGTCTACACTGTAAACCAAAGAAAATTTATGAGCCAGTCCAAAAGCTAGGATTTGTGAATTTCTACTGGAGAGTCGGAGATACATCTGATTTATCTTGTTTGCTTCACTGGGGTTCAGTATAGTAAAACCTTAATAAATAATGAATTCCATTAACTATTTCCTTCAAGTATGTTCCACAATCCTACACCAACAATATCATCATTCCTGCAGGTAACACTACCCTCTCTTATCTATCCACACCCAAATGTAAGGTTGTTCTCAAAACCTGTAACTGCATATTTAATAATGTTATTTTCATTGCTAAAAAATCTACATGTTGTACTATATGTATCAAAAAATCTACAAATGCAGACTAATACTTACACATATTCCTCTGATGTATTTGAATAAACGTCTTATTTAATTAACTACAGTCTAAGGGTCTACACTATAAACTAAAAGTTTAGCCGGGAGACTGGAGTCGAAGTCCGTGAGTCAGCCATAATGGCAGGTGAAGAAATTAATGAAGACTATCCAGTAGAAATTCATGAGTATTTGTTAGTCTTTGAGAATTCCATTGGTGCTGTGGATGAGATGCTGAACACCATGATGTCTGTTTCTAGAAATGAGTTGTTGCAGAAGTTGGACCCACCTCAATAATCAAAAGTGGATTTGGTTTCTGCATACACATGAAATTCAGTGTTTTGGGTTTATTTGGCAACTCAAGGAGTTAATCCTACGGAACATCCAGTAAATCAGGAATTGGAAAGAATCAGTATATATGAACAGAGTCAAGGAAATAACAGACAAGAAAAAGGCTGGCAAGCTGGACAGAGGTGCAACTTTAAGATTTGTAAAAAATGCTCTCTGGGAACCAAAACTGAAAAATGCATCAAAAGTGGCCAGTAAAGGAAAACGTAAAACGTAAAGTTAACTTTTTGATTTTGATGTACGCATATTCAAAAAGTACATCATTTGTTTCCACAAAATAATTCTGTGGCAGTGCAAGGTTTAAATGTTTCTTATTGAATTTATACATATATTTACAGTAAATTTGTAAAGCTGAATACTTTCCAAAGATTGTTATCTTTACTGATTCGCACTATGAGGATTTAAACATTGTGATATATTTTATATTTATAATTTACCATCTCTTTTGATGAGATTCTTATTTCTTTATATAGGTCAATCTTGCAAGTACCATTTTATAAGCAACTGTGAAATTTAAGTAAAACGTTCTTCGTAAACATTTTTACTATTTTAAATGAATAATGACCTTATGAAGTACGCTTTCTGTAGACTGAAATGATAGGTATATCTATTTTCACTATATGACATTAAGAAAGCATGAAACGACCTAAACGTTCATTGTTTTCTGTATAGTTACTTTATCATGTTTTCATGATCTTAGGAATTACTGCTTTGTTGATATTCAGAGTGTGAAACTAAAACTTTATAGTTGTACTTTAATTCTTGGCATGTTGCCTCTATGTCCCATTTAAAATAAAATACATTCTCATTAACTTTAGATGGGAAATAAGGTTGTATGTTGATGGAAAAATTTTGGCATGATGACTATACTCTCTCAATAAAGGCTGAAAATGTTAAAGTTTAAAGCATACTCACACCAATCTTTTCTTCTATGAGTTGCCGAGCATAGTCTATCTGTTGTGGAGTGCCACGGATTGTAAATAACTTCATGTTAGGATCTGCATTTGGTGGAGGATTTCTCTGAAGTTCTATTCTTGCACCAGACTGTTGGCTTATGCTTTTTATGGTTTCACCTCCTAAAATATAAAGACAGTAATTCCTCTAAAGGTTTCGAGGATATACTAGGAGCTATTTAGAAGAAAATGGTCACAATTAAATGGGCTATTAAAAATATGGTTTGGTCAGTATTCTACTTGACAATATTCTATTAAGATTTTTCATTTAATAGTCTACACTTTAAATTTTAGGAAGCAATTCACGCTTCTCTTAAAATACATTTACTTAGTATGTTTATACAAAGCCTTAAAGTGATTACCACAAAATATCTGAATAAACTGCTTTTAAAAGCAGTGTAAACATAAACTAATACAATTATAAACATTTGAATTTTAAAAATGAGTCAAGAAAAATGTACAAACAAAAACATTCCAATCACTTTTTGGGTCAAAAGACATTTCTTACATCAATAATTGCCTCTCAGTCCCCTTTCTCTAGAAGCTAGTAAGATTAAATTCCTGCTCTTTTCATAAATAGACATGATATCTTTCATCTATGTTTTACTTGTTACACATGAACATAAAAATGCTTTCGGCTAGGTGTGGTGGTTCATGCTTATAATCCCAGCACTTTCAGAAGCTGAGGACAGCGGATCACGATGCTAAGAGTTCAAGACCAGCTTGGCCAAAATGGTGAAACTAAAGATAGTCTGTACTAAAAATACAAAAAATTAGCCGGGTGTGGTGGCGGGTGTCTGTAATCC
Source organism: Saimiri boliviensis (assembly GCF_048565385.1). Lineage (NCBI taxonomy): Eukaryota > Metazoa > Chordata > Mammalia > Primates > Cebidae > Saimiri > Saimiri boliviensis. The sequence goes on from NC_133459.1 coordinate 75,792,625, forward strand.
CAGCTACCTGGGAGGCTGAGGCAAAGAACTGCTTGAATCCGGGAGGTGGAGGTTGCAGTGAGTCAAGATCGCACCATTGCATTCCAGCCTTGGTGATAGAGTAAGACTTGGTGTCCAAAAAAAAAAAACAGCTTTTCTACTAATATACAGCCAGAGAAAAAGCATTGCCACTTGTTTACAACAGCAACAGAAAGTGTCCAGAAAAATGAATGTGTTATTAAGAGTTTAAAATACATTGCCTTTTCCTATTATTAATCCAGTTTTCCCAGTTGGCACAATAAAATTAAATTCCTGTAGTCCACCAGGTGGTCCCATGTTCCAGTTGCCTTGACCTCTACCTCTTCCTCGACCACCAGGTCCGGGTCCACCAGGATTACCAGCCTATAGAGGGAAAGATAAGAAAGAAAGAAAATCAGCACAGAAATGCTTCTTTTAGAGATGAACTGGCCCAAATAATCATAAGTAATAATGTGTGTAAAAATACAAGAGTAAATAAGGTAGCACTTAAAGCAGTACTTCTTCCTGCTCCAAGATCTTTACCTTAAAGCAATGTAAACTTTCTCCATTATTAAAGCATCATGAGGTAGACTCTGATATAGAGGAAACTTCAGATTTGATGAAGAAAAATACTTTTTCATGAAAGCAAAAACTGAAAATGTTAACTTTCTATCAAACCTGAACACTTCGAAGAAGATCTGTAATAATTTCTGCAGCATGTTGACATCGGTCTGGAGGTCCTGTTATTTGTGCTATTCTATCAGGTGTTGTCCCATCATCTTCGAAACAAAGAAACAAAATTAAACAATAAATGTATGTCAAAACTAACTGCTGCAACACTTGCAAGATTATTATGTGTACCCACCTGGCTTAAACTGAATTCGAACACCAGCATCATTTTGAATTTTTTTGATCATCTCTCCATTTCTTCCTATTACAATGCCAACAGCAAATCTCGGAATGGGGACCTTTTGTAAAAAAGACTAAGTGTTAAGACAGCTGGTTTCTCAAAATTCAAAGTTAAAAAAAGAGGGATAAAAAATAAGTCATTTCCAAGGCCAGCCATGGTGGCGCATGCCTCTAATCCCAGCACTTTGGGAGGTCAAGGTGGGCAGATCACAAGGTTAGGAGTTCAAGACCAGCCTGACCAAGATGGTGAAACACTGTCTCTTTAAAAAAAAAAAAAAAAAAAAAAAAATAGCCATTTCCAGAAAATCTGCCTCAAATCATAAAAGTACATACAATGCTATATTTATAGCAAATAGGGTAATAAGAAATATAGAATTCTGTATTCTCAAGTACAAAGGAGAAATAAAAGGATACAATGTTAGAGAAAGCTACTTAACACAAAATAGAAAGCACTATTATATTTATGAATTAGCATACAACCATTTCTGAATGGGTATTTTTTACTTACGTCTATCCCTTCATTTCCTCCTATTCTTGACCCATACTCATTCCGAACTTCTCTGAAACCACCTTGATCACGAATTAACTCTAACACCATTTCCTTGGCTTGCTAAAGTAGAAAAAGTTAGCCAATTTAGAAAGAGTGTCTCAAAACATTTTAATTACACATGCATATTTTGCCCAACCCCATTCAACCCAACTCCTTCTTTATAAAATATAAAGTTAAGTTTACTTGAACTTTATATGGGTCTCCTGTAATTCTAAGAGGTTTGTCAGCACCAGTGTTCTGAGGCCCGTCTTGGATCATAACCATTTTAACTCCAGCCCGTTCCTGTTATAATCATAGAAATAATATATATTAACAAAAGGGAGTGGAAGAAAATGGTCATCAAAACAGACCAAAAATAACCATTTTACAAACATAACCATACCTGAAGCTGTTTAATAGTTTCTCCCCCCTTTCCAATGACTAATCCTGCCTTGCTAGCTGGAATCATGATTTCTTGAACTGCATTTCCCGGTCCATCACCATGATGGAAGCCAGGAGCCGGTCTTCCTTTTTCAACAATCTGGTCCAGTAACCGTTTTGCTGACCTGTTAACATATTTGAATAGTAAGTTGTAGCATATCCAAGCTCATTCAAATAGAGAAATATAAAACAACATAACCAAGTACTCCTATCCCAATTCTGGATTAGGTGCCTTAATGCTAACTTTAACAATGCTTTTACTTTAAAAAATTTTTTTGAGATGGAGTCTCACTGGGTCACCCAGGCTGGAGTGCAGTGGCATAATCTTGGCTCACTGCAACCTCCACCTCCTGGTTTCAAGTGATTCTCCTGCCTCAGCCTCCCAAGTAGCTGGGACTACAAATTCGTGGTACCATGCCTAGCTTATTTTTCTATTTTAGTAGAGATGGGGTTTCACCATCTTGGTCAGGCTGGTCTTGAACTCCTGATCTTGTGATCCACCCGCCTCAGCCTCCCAAAGTGTTAGGATTACAGGTGTAAGCCACTGTGCCGAGCCAACAATGCTTTTACCTTTAACTGAAAAATTTTCTAGATACACAATTTTTATTTTTAAGAGTAATCAAAAATTTCCAAGAACATTCTAATGCTATAGTTATCTCAGAATTAAACTGATTCCTCCAAGATCTAAATGATTTACTTACATTTTTAAACTACTACTTTGCTTACTCATATGCTACAATTATTCATTCAACAAATATTTAGATATCAGCTATGTGCCAAGTGCTATTCTAGGTAATGGGGTAATAGCACTGATTTAAAAAAACAAGAGTAGCTTCATTTCATTAAATAAGTAAAAATATGCAGGGGCTACTTGCTGATAATTAAAAAAAACAAAAAAAGGAAAAATAACTTGTCAAATGAATAGCACATTATTTGTTATGTGCTATAAAGAAAATCAGGCTAGGTATAGTGGCTCATGTCTGTAATGCCAGCACTTTAGTAGGCCGAGGGGGGTGAATCATGAGTTCAAGAGATAGAGACCATCTTGGCCAACATAGTGAAACCCCATCTCTACTAAAACAAAACAAAACAAAGACAACAAAAAAACAAATGTAGTGCATGCCTGTACTCTCAGGTACTTGGGAGGCGGAGGCACGAGAATTACTTGAACCCAGGAAGCAGAGGCTGCAGTGAGCTGATATCGTGTCATTGCACTCCAGCGCCTGGGCAAAAGTGAGACTCCGTCTCAGCACGCGCGTGCACACACACACGCACACAGAGTCAGTCTCTCTCACACACACACACACACACACACACACACACAGTCTCTCTCTCTCTCTCTCACACACACACACACAGAGTCAGTCTCTCTCTCTCTTTCTCTCTCTTTAGTAAAGGCGGGGAACTAATAATGCAGAAGGAATTTCAACTGCAGGCACACCGACCTTCAGTAATAAGAAAGCACTGGCTTTAGGCACATGAACACAAAGAAAAGCAATTATCTAAGTACTACGTGAACTGAGAAAAAAATGAAGGCTGGTAGTTTCAGTGGTAGGAAAAAACAAAAGCTTCTTATGATTTGCGTTTTTTTTTTTTTTTTTGAGATGGAGTCTCATTCCGTTGCCCAGGCTGGAGTGCAGTGGCAGTATCTCCATTCACTAAAAACTCTGCCTGCCTCAGCCTTCTGAGTAGCTGGGCCGCGTGCCACCACACCTTTTTTCAGTAGAGACGGTGTTTCACCGTGTTGGCCAGGCTGGTCTTAAACTTCCTGACCTTAGGTGATCCACCTGCCTCAGCCTCCCAAAGTGCTAGGATTACAGGCATGAGCCACCGTGCCTGGCTATGATTTGCTTCTATTTTTCTAACTAAATAAGCTTACGTCGGAGAGAGGTGGGGTTAGATGCTGAAGATTTGGAGGTGGGGAGATGTAGGATTAAAGAGCCTTGGAGAGGAGTGGAAAAGTCAATCAACCAGGGAAATGCAGGCAACACAACAGTCCATTTGAGTTTAATGTCTATAAGTTTTAGGTGTCACAAGTCAACATGACTGTGCATTCTTCTCTAGGTTACACCTGACTTTGCTCAAGCAGAGACTGGAATAGATATGAAGTTGTTTCCACCATTTTGTGTGTTTAATTACTCAGATAATGAACCCTAATTGAGAAAGGCATGAGGCATAAACCTCAAAACTTTGAGGGGAGGCGGCAAAAAGACAACAGTGTAAAATAAAGCAGTAATGAAGAGCAGCGACAAAATTTAGAGTTCTCCTGTTCTTACTTTGACTTTTAAGACTTTCAAACTTACTGGACAGATTCAGGTGTTCCAGTTAGCATACAGGACCTTTCTGGAAGTCCACCACTATCTACAATTAAAAACAAAAAAAAAACACTTTAGGTCAAAAATTAAAGGTAGCATTATTATTACTAGAAACCGAAAAAAGAATGCTAGTTTTCCAGCCACTTTGAAAATATCAAGAGAATATAACATTACCAGGAGCTATCTGTATTTTGCATCCAGATTCCTGTTGTATTCGTGAGATCTGTTCACCTCCTCTGCCAATTACTAGTTAAAAAAAAAAATTTTTTTTTGGTTGAAAGATTCTAAAGTATGTTTTGATCATGTTTTCAAAACTTTAAAAATTAAGTTACTTACTAAATCCAACCATTCCATCTGGAACTTTGTATTCTTCTGTCATTACAGACCTGCTAAGAAGTAACAGAAAGTACCATTTTCCTTCAGTGAAAGATCATTTGTTTACAAATAAAAGGTAACCAACCTATTAATAAAAATGGAAGTCCAATGTCTCCCAATGGCTTAAGCTAAGGTTCTAGGCTCACTTAAGTCAGAAAATATGAGCCATTAATAATTTTAAGATGACGTATCAAGTGAAGAAGGGATGATGAATGGAACAGTCTGAAGGCATGAACTGTATAAAGAGCTGGACGAGTTTGGGGAATGTCATCTCAACAGTTACTCTAACTCACCCCTGTTCTAAAACGTGGCTAATTCCACCTATCTTTCCAAATCACAAATTTATTTCACTCAAAAGAAAAATAATCACTCTATGGCACCTTCCCATGGGGGGGTGACATGAACTGTGTATACCAAAAATTACAGACACATATTCAATATACACCAATGTGGTTGTGTTTTTACAAACAGCTCAACCAAAACTTGCAGAGTACTTTTTGAAAAACTTGTGACTCTACCTTTGCTGCTGATGCATCGGTGGTAACTGTGTTCCAAAAGCTATCAAAAAATTAAATAGAAATAAAATGAAAATTCAAAATTTAAGTTTACTTATATATTTAACAACACAATCTCATCAAACATTAGAAAACCTTTAACTAATGTACAGACAACACCTTGAAGAAAGTCAAATTTTATACAGAGTGCTTATATCAGCATTGACAGCAGCAAGAAAGCCAATGAAAGGTTAGATATTATATTAGCAATGGCTCAGAACAATTTCCTTTTTCAAGTTGTACAAGCATAGATCAAGAACTGAAATTGTTAAATATGTAAAATAATTCAGCAACCAATCTTTACATATACCTGGCCACCGTTAATAGGACAAATTGTAAAATAGAAAAAAAAGGTATATAAATTTTGATCCAAAAGGCTCATAAACCAACTAACTTCAAAGATATCCAATAATATGAATAAAATCTTAATATTAAAATTCAGTTAACTTTTAACCCAGTTTAAAACGAATACTTACAATCATTTTGAGGAGCAACTTTCTTAGCATCTGGTTGATCTGGAAAATTAAGTGTCTTTTAATTTGTTGCCAATTAAGTACAAAACTTCTCCCCCTCCCAAACAAGAATAAATAACAATATAAACATTTATTGAAATATCCGAACGTATGGTTTAACATTTGAACCATAACTGCCAAATTTCAACTCAAACTCAGAATCTAAAAACGAAACTATACTTCATTCTTTTCACGTTCAAAAGATGCACAGACATTAAACTAGTTATCTGAGTTTAACAAATCACTGACTTTAATTTATGTTAAGCATATTAAAATGATACAAGACAAAGTACTTTAGGTCCATTACAGGCGAAATATCACATGCTAAAGGCTAATGATGCTTCCACCTCAGGAACTGAAGACTGGGGGGTGAAAAACCTATCAAACTATGAAAATCTGACATATTAAAAATTGAGTGTATCTTACAGTGACCACAAAGCTATGCCCCCCAAAAAACAAAACAAAAAAAACCCCACAACATTACAAGGCAATCTCAACCTAAACTGTTCTTTTATAAACAAACATTTCACTGTATAAAACTTTAGGGAAAAAAACCTCAAAGCAACTACAGTACTACCTTCATCTAAATCCATTATACAGATGAATACAATGCATACCTTGGAACTGACAACCTACAGCTCAAAGTACTACATTCTCCTCCCCCCTTCAAACTTAAATGATTAAACATCAGAATGTTGTGCAGCAAAAATTCAGACACATAATCCAAGAAATATTTGTGTCCATTTAAGAATCCACTGGTTTATTTCACGTTTACATACTGAACACAGGTAATAAATAAAAATTCCTGCCTTTAAAAGGAGAGGGCATTCCCTCCCAGTGTGTTGTACTGCTCGGACTTGTCCAAGAGCCATCTACACATAAAATAAAAAGAATACATTACATACAACATCTGAAGCATCATTAGCTCATTTTTTTTGTATATTAAAAACCTCACTATAAATATGAAAGACACTTAAATAAAAGGAAATCAAGTTCTCTGGTCAAAAGCTACAAATACATTCTACTGCCACAGTGAGAATCCTCCCTTTAAAAAAAAGGGGTAAAAAGAAAATGTATCAAAACTCATACATCAAACCTAAAACAAAAAATACATGCAGACTTCTAAGTTCAGGAGCTTCAACAATTACAATTTTTTAAAATACAAAGCACTGTAAATCCACTGTTTAATCCACAGGTTTAAAGCTAAACCTGAAACACAAAAGTACTAAAAACAAAGAACATTTTTTAAAAAAAAAGTTGTAACCTGCAACACCCTAGGGTAGCAAACTATAGCAATTTCAACCTTTAAAGTGAAATTGGAAATAGGAAAATGACGAAAGCACAGCTTATTAAAATCCATTCATATATGAGAAAAACCAGTGAAATGCCTTCTAAGTAATTTATATTCTTGTTTTTTTTTTTGTTTTCTTCTTTACGTCTGTGCAAATTTTCAATCTGGCACAATACTAAAAGAGGGAAAATAAACTGTTTTCTAATAAGACAAAACTTTCTGGTTGACTCAAATTTTACCTACCTTGTCTAGGTCTCTCCCCACCCCTCAACCCCTTTTAGACCAATATACACCTTACAATTTTAAGAATGTTACAATAAAAGTAATGTCTCAATAAAATAACAGAAAAATACTGAGAATCACTTCAACTAAACACTCTGAAAAACAATTTAAAATGCTTATGAGTACAACTTACCTCCATCTTCTAAGGGTCTTTTTTGTCCCCCATATCCATAGTCATTTGAATTCAGTGATGTCCCAGCATCACCTCCAATTTTTGCTGCAATCTAAAAAGACAAAAAAAAAAAAAAAAAAAAAAGAAAAACATAAACTATTACATACTATTCATTACTAAATTTCCTTCACTTCCTAATATATATGTGAAATACGTAGTATCACATAAGATAATTCACTTGACAAATTAAAATTACAGCTCAATTTATTGCTACCATAAGTACTTTGGGCAGTTAACATAAGAATCATGTGAAGAAGCTTCTGATACATCCCTATAGGAAGCAAGAAAGAAACAATCAATTAGGAATCCTTAAGAGAGAGCAAACTGATCTAAAGAAAATCTGGATCCTGTCTGGCGCTCTCTCTCATGACATTTCAAAAGATGTGCGTAAACACAGAGAATGTGTACACTTTGTGGGACTCAAAGGCTAGTAAGATAGCCACTAGCCATATATGGTTACTAAGTACTTAAATGTGACTAGTCTGAAATGACACTTGCTTTAAGTGTAAAATTACTGAATATTGAAAATCTGGAGCCATGTAAATCATCTCAAAATTTTTATATTAAACACATTCCAAGATGGTAATATTTTCTATACGTTGAGTTAAACAAAGCATATGGCTTGTATTATAGTTCTATTGGACAATGTTTTTTTCTAAGGATATATGCAGGAGTCTGATGAGCTCAAGTCTTAAAACCTTAGCTGTGCAACCATAAAGATTTTTTTTTTTTGGAGATGGAGTCTTGCTCTGTTGCCCCAACTGGAGTGCAGTGGCATGATCTTGACTCACTGAAACCTCCACCTCCCGGATTCAAGCAATTCTCCTGTCTCAGTCTTTCAAGTAGCTGGGACTACAGATGTCCACAATCGTGCCGGGCTAATTTTTGTGTTTTTAGTAGAGACAGGGTTTCACTATATTGACCAGGCTGGTTTGGAACTCCCAACCTTGTGATCTGCCTGCCTCGGCCTCCCAACGTGCTGCGATTACAGCATGGGCCACCCCGCCTGGCCTTAGAAGATTTTTAACTTTTAGAGTAGGGCAAGGAATTTCTTGCACCTGATTGAACAAATATAAGGAATATCCAGCTTTGCTGGCATGGTGGCTCACGCCTGTAATCTTAGTACTTTGGGAGGTGGAAGTGGGTAGATGGCTTGAGCTCAGGAGTTCGAGAGCAGTCTGGGCAACATGGTGAAAATGCATCTCTACTAAATACAAAAATTAGTTGGGTGTGGTAGTACATGCCCATAGTCCCAGCCACTCCGGAGGCTGAGGCATGAGAATCACTTGAACCCAGGAGGTGGAGGTTTCAGTGAGCCGAGGTCACACCACTGCACTCTAGCTTGCGTGACAGAGCAAGACTGCTTAAAAACACACCTACACACACCCACACCATACCTGGCTTCAAGTCACAAGTAGGGAACAACCAGTAGATATTTACTGAATTTTTCTACAAAAGGAGAACTGGAGTGGTTCCCATTTCCATGGGGAATCATGGAGAGGTTCTGCAACATTGCTGAGTGGTCAGCAATAGGCCAAGCTCTACACTATAATGCTGTACATTCATTATTGAAGATGTGTGATGGACTCATGAGAACTTATTACATACTTCTTTCAATTTTGAGTATATTTGAAATCTTCCAAGGAAAATATTAAAGAAAACCTAACTTCTGGTGACTGGGATTTCCCAAAGGATCCTGGTATGGATAACTGCTTCAAGTTTTTAACATCATCATATAACTGGAGAGGATAAAATTATAGTTAAGTGTTTAAGTCATAAATTCAACATGGATCGCTTAAGTCTAATTATGTATCAGTTCCCCTGTACTAACCTCATCAGACAACTGAAAAGGGTATTACGGTTAAGTGCTTAAATCATAAATTCAACATGGATCACTTAAGTCTAATTATGTGTCAGTTCCCATATACCAACTATATTTCCTAGGACTCCTAGATTTCCCTTTCCTCATCTAAAAATGCAAATACCTACCACAAAGCGTATTAGGATCAAGTATTAGATTGTTCGATTTAAAAAAAGGTACACTCTTGGCCAAGCACACTGGCTCATGCCAATAATCTCAGTACTCTGGGAGGCTGACGTGGGTAGACCACCTGAGGTCAGGAGTATGAGACCAGCCTGACCAACATAGCAAAACCCTGTCTCTACTAAAAATACAAAAAAACCAGCTGGACATGGTGGGTGCATGCTGGTAATCCCAGCTACTTGGGATTCGGGTGGGAGAACTGCTTGAACACAGGAGATGGCGGCTGCAATGAGCCTTTAACTCCAAGAAACTTCTATACAGAGAAGACATTTATACATCCTTACCCACTGAATAGTTCAAAAACGATCCAAATGAAAATCAAAGTTGAGACTGGTCACAGTGGTTCATCCCTGTAATCCCAGCACTTTGGGAGGCTGAGGTGAGTGGATCACCTGAGGTCAGGGGTGAAACCTCATCTCTACTAAAAATACAAAAAAAAAAAAAATTAGCTGGGCATGGGAGGCATGCCCATAATTCCATCTACTCAGGAGGCTCAGGCAGCAGACTCACTTTAATCTGGGAGGCGGAGGTTGCAGTGAGCAGACATCGAACCACTGCACTCCAGCCTGGGCGACAGATTGAGACTCTGTCTCAAAAACATAAAAGTTGACACTTAGTTAACTCTAAAGAACCAGTAACACCATTTCAAAAATTGAGAACTGTTACAAAGACATTAAAACTTTTAATAAAAATACCAATAAAGGAGCCCGGCCCAGTGGCACCTGCAGTCCCATCTACTTCAGAAGCTAAGGTGGGAGAATTAGTTAAGGCCAGGAGTTCAACACTAATACAGTAGACTCCATCTCTTAAAAAAAAAAAAAAAAATTTGAAAAAACAAATCGAACTGCAGATTTGATCAATTTTCTAAGATCAATAAAATATACAATTACTAGGTGATTACAAGGAGAATTTAAGAAAAATAATTCCTAAAAACCAACCTCCAACTATATTCAATTCCTTTTTCAGAGTACCAGAATTCAACATACTCAATTTTTATTAGACAATTATCAAGTGTGGGAAACTTTTAATTATTATTATTTTTTGAGACAGAATCTATGTTGCTCAGGCTGGAGGGCAGTGGCACGATCTAGGCTCACCGCAACATCTACCCCGCTGAGTTCAAGCAATACTCCTGCCTCAGCCTCCTGAGTAGCTGGAATTACAGGCACACACCACCACGCCTGGCTCATTTTTGTATTTTTAGTAGACAGGGTTTTACCATATTGGCCAGGCTGGGCTTGAACTCCTGACCTCAAGTGATCCACCCACCTTGGCCTCCTAAAGTGCTGGGATTACAGGCGTGAGCCACCATGCCCGGCTACTTTATTTAATTTTAGTTTACAAAAATAATTCAAGCTTTCCATCTGGACCATTCTCTACTTCTTGAATGAGTAAGTTATTTTTCCTGCTTTCACTATTTTAGCATTCCTCATCTCTACTGAGTAAGTCAAGAAGTGAGAAATCCAAGAATCTGGGAGTTGAAAAGAAATTTGAGAGACACAGCAGTCTCTTTTTACCTTGTTTTTGTTCTCCATTGTTTCAGTTATCTACGGTATAGTACAATCAGATATTCTGGGGTTGGGGAAGAGTCCCCTCATTCACATAACTTATTACAGCATATTGGTCTAATTTTTAAAATTTGCCCTTCTTGTTAGTATTACAGTGTATTGTTGTCATTATTCTATTTGATTTTTTTAAATTAAAATTTTGAGACAGGGTCAGACTGTTACCCATGGCACAATCATGGCTCACTTATGCAACTACCTAAAGGACCCAACATTGTCAACACTGTAGACTTGACCTCCCAAGTTCAAGCAATCCTCCCACTTCAGCCTCCGGGGGAGCTGGTACTACAGGCACGCGCCACCATGTCTGGCTAATTTTTTTTGTATTTTTTATACAAACAGGGTTTCACTATGTTGCCTAGAGTGGTCTCAGACTCCTGGGATCCTCCTAACTCAGCTATCTTAGCTAAAATTAAGTGCTAAGATTACCAGCATGAACCACTATGACCAGCCTTGTTCCATTTTATTATTATCATTAATACTGTGCCTAATTTAGACTTTAAGCTTTATATATATGTACGTATAGGAAAAAAACATTATCATGTGTATATAGAGGATTTGTTACTATCTACGGTTTCAGATATTCACTGAGGGTCTTGGAATGTATCCTCTGAGGTTAAGAACAGACTATTGTAGTTTACTTAATTACCTTCTGAGAATTAGAAAATCTCTAAAATCAGGTGGTATGACCAACTATAGGCCCTTAGGATTTGGTTCCAGAAACCCTGCAAATACCAAAATCCACAGGTGCCCAAGTTCCTTATATAAAATGGTGCAGTAACTGCATAACCTACGCAAATCCTTTGGTACACTTTAAGTAATCTCTAGATTACTTACAATATCTGATACAATATACACAGTTGTTGTACTGTTTATATTTGTATTACTTGTATTGTTGGACTATTATTCCATTTTTCTAATATTTTTGATCCATGGTTGGCTGAATTTGCAGATGCAGAGCCCATAGATTCAGAGGGCTGACTTGTATTTTTATTCATCAGAAATGTGTATTGATTTAATTCAGTACATGTTGACTACCTACTATAGGCAAGGTCCTGATGGAATTAGTCCCCATACACCAGACATGCAAAGAAACGTGGAAACTAGAAATACTACCATCCCATGATTTGCTTATCACAACCAAGCCTTGCTATCCTGTCACAAAATAATATAAAAAAAGAATCATGCGCAAATGCTAGTTTTCACTGAAGAAACTAATGGTAATTTAAAAAAAAAGCTCTATTCTATATTTTCATTTCGTTCAAACAACATTGTGCAGCCGGAATCACTTTTATAATTGTCAGAGGAGACTGCAAGAATGATCAAACACATAATGACTAATTTTATAGTTGTCTAGAGGGGAAGGGATGAGGGTTAACAGTCTTGCTTAGCTACTCGTCTGGTCTCTGATTCATTTCTACCTTTGTATAACCTCAAGGAAAAAAACAGTAAATACATTTTAATTTTCCAATGTTCTAGAGACAGAAGTTGCTATTAATACCACTGCCAAAGACCTAATCAAACAATCCCAATCCCTGGAGTTACAGCTTGAAATATAAAAAAATAAACTTCTGAAGTGCACAGGCTGGAAACTCTGAACTAAAGCAATCTGGTGCCCTGTGTTGAATTTAGCTCAGAATATCATAAAAATCTAAAAATTTCACATGAAAATAAGCTAGGAAAAAAAAAAAAGGTTGGGTAACTAAATGACCATATGTCAACAACTAGCTAGAGTTAACACTACTGACATTACCAGATACAGACCAGGAATCACAATCACTTGTCCTGCTTTTATGAATAACAAAGAACTGTACGGCTAAAAATATCAATGGCATCCCCAATTGGTAAAGCCTTGAAGCTCCTTGAGAGCAGGCAACTGTTCTTGCATCTCTTCCTTCAAAAAAAAAAAAAAAAAAAAAAAAAGCTACAAAACAAAACAAAAAACAACAAAGTACTCTAGACAAAGAAAATAAACTTAAGGTTAGCTGATAATCTTGGAAACTTAAGTCAATATTCTTAAACACACAAGAAAGAGTAGTTCAGATATTAACCTGTTTCTTTTGCCTAAGTACACTTCTGTATATTCCATAAATTATATCATCAGACTAAAAGCTACAACTGACATTTAGAGACATCATCAAATGTAATGGGTAATTCTAGTCAAAAGCTAAAGTTAGGAATCTCAGATTTAAGAACATTTCTCAAAGAAACAAATCATTACAGCAAAGACATCAGGACAACTGATGTCCTGGCATGTAACACAAGAAATTTCAGTTTGATGACAATTTCTATACTTAAAAAAACCTAAAGCAAGAAATTATGGCTTAGCCTAATAATAAAATCCAAGTTTTTTTTTTTTTTTGAGACAGGGCCTCAGTCTATCGATCAGGCTGGAGTGTAGGAGCGTGATCTCCACTCACTGCAACCTCTACCTCCCAGCTTGAAGTGATTCTTGTGCCTCAGCCTCTGAGGTAGCTGGGACTACTGGCGCAGGCCACCAAGCAAAGATACTTTTTGTATTTTTTGTAGAGATGGGGTTTCACCATGTTGGCCAGGTTGGTCTTAAGCTCCTGACTTCAAGTGATCTGCCCAGTCAGCCTCCCAAAGTGTTGAGATTACAGGCATGAGCTACTGTACCTGGCATGAAATCCAATTTTTAATTTAAAAAATTGGATTTTTAAATTATATATTAACTATAATTAATTTTAATATGGAACACAAGGTGTTCCGTATCTGGATCCACCAGTACCTCTCCCTGGCCTTGTTTCATGTCCTCCCATCCCGCACTATCTTCCAGTGACTTCACTCCTGTGTTCTTGTCGTTCCCACAAACCCTCACACTTCCCCGCATGCTGCTTCTTTTCTCTACTGGCCAAACTTTCATTCATTCTATAATGCCTTGATCAAATATCACCCCTTTACTTAGGAAGTTGGGCATCCCTTTCCAACTTGTGTCCCATACAAGGTGCCTGCCTCATAGCATAAACTCTATAAACACTTACAAAACAAGCAGATGATAATTAAATGTCCATATTTTGTCTGCTACCGTTAATCAAGGTATCAACCAAATAATCCTGTTCATCTGCATTTGGTCAAGGAACTACATCACAGCTTCTTAGCAGGAGCCAATTCACCCATTAAACCAAAAAAACAAGGCTGGGCGCAGTGGCTCACGCCTGTAATCCCAGTACTTTGGGAGGCCGAGGTGGGTGGAGGTCAGGAGTTCGAGACCAGCTTGGCCAGTATTGTGAAACCCCATCTTTAGTTTAAAAAAAAAAAAAAAAAAAAATTATCCAGGCATGGTGGTGCGCGTCTGTAATCCCAGCTACTGGGTAAGCTGAGGCAGGAGAATCGCTTGAACCTGGGAGATGGAGGTTGCAATGAGTTGAGATGGTGCCACTGCACTGCAGCCTGGGCTACAAAGCGAGACTACATCCCAAAAAAACACAAACAACAGCAACAACATCTATATACAGTGTGCGACACAAATTAATCCAATGTGCTGGTTCTAGTAAAATAGCTGGTTCTGGTAAATAAAATAGTTCCCCTACGTCTTCCAAACCAATCTAATAAAACCTGCTGACAGTTTGTCAGTTACATAAATCCTTTCGCTAAACATGTTCGGAATTTCTTAAAAATTACGTGGAAAAAAAAACCCCGCAGAATATTAATATTGACCCTTTGTTGATTATCATTATTTCTGATATAAACAATACAGGTATATATTTATAATGTGTTTACATTAGATGTGTTACATTACAACGGATTTCATGAATTCTGATTTTGACTCAATGTTCCTTTAATTGTACCGGAGAGTAAAAAGTTAACTAAGTGAACTCCTAATGCAATCAAAACACACCACAAAACTGATTTCTAATTACCATTAGCTTAGCACTAATTAAAAATGTCCAGCACCTAGTACAATACACATAGTGTCACAGAGAATAGGATTCTTTTGCTTACATGCAAATCCATATCAACACCACACGTTTTGAAATTTTAAATATATTAGGAGACTATCTAAAAATGTAAAGTTCAAGTTAAGAAACCTTTCATTTTCCTAGAATACACGTACTATTTTAACAGTTTTCGTCGGGGAAAAGTGGTGCCTTCAGGGCAAATGTACGCACTACGTAATACAAAGAGGTCTGGTCAGTTTACGACTCTGAACAGAGAGGCAGATTCAAATTGAAACCTCCGGTATAATGGGCCTGAGGCCATTTTGAGAAATAAGGGGGGCGGACTGGTAGAATAGACTGACACGTAAATCCCGCCCTGAGGAAGACTGCTTTCAAGTCCCTTCCTTGTAAGGTGTGAAGGTGAATGATACCGAAAGCGGCTTGAATTGCGAGGGGGAACAGAAATGAGCTGCAAAGGCTGCTTGAGTGACTTATCCCTTCCCTGGCTATGGCTCCAGGAAACAGACCCTAGTTCTTTCCCGAACTCATGACCGGAACGTTTCCGTAAATGGTACGAAACTACCGACGCTTTATCCCCTAGAAGAGGATACTCCTCTTGAGGAAAGGGGGAGGCTAGGCCAGCTCACGGGAGAAACGCGAGTGCCGCAGAAGCGGGAGAAAGACTGAAGGCCTTCCATGCGTAGCACGCGTCGGGGTTCTAACCGGATTAGACCCTAAGAACACAGAACTGAGTTCTGGTCTGTAACCGATATCACCAACATGGGGCAATGCGTCTCTCCACATTTCAGCCCGGAAGGACACCTCTTTCCTCTTCCTCTGGCGCTGAGGGTTAGCGGCCTACTCAGTCAGCCGCCAATTACCATGAGCTTTCGGGATCCCGCGGCGCGGTCCACGCTTACCTGCCGGGCTCTCTGCAGTGCATCTTTGAAAGCGTCGTTAACTCCCCCACCACCACCGCCGCCACCACCGCCACCAGCTGAGCCAGAAGAGGGTGGAGGCACTGTTGAATAGTCCGCCATGGTTGCACTATAGGAGCCGCTGCGGCTGGTTCAGGGACTTCCTCTCAGCTAACAGCTAAGAAAGAAAGAAAATGGCGGCCGTTGAAGCTCTATCACATTCTTGCGCGACCATCGTGCCGTAAAGGGGCGGAGACTGAAGAAAGGAAATCTCGCGATGTTTCCGGGGCAACGCGCTAGTGTGAGGCTGGGGCTGAGAAAGAAGGACCGGAACAGAGACGTCGCGAGAATTATTAAGTTTAAAATTTCGCGAGAATAGTTTCTTTTGGCGCCTCCTCCGCGTGATCTTGGGGTGAGGCTGGGTAATTGTTCCTGCAAGGTGGTGGGTGACGGTCGCCCGTTGACTGCGGCTGGGTTGGGTTGTGGGAAGCCTGAAGAAAAGGTTGTTTGTTACTGGTCGCCGCCTCAGGGAGGTAGTGCGGTATAATTTTCCGCCATGGGTCATTCTCGTTGTCCGCGGGGAAGGGCGTAACAACGACGGGCGTGACGTCGACGCGGCAGTATCACGAGAGCGCTGCCGCCCGGAGGGCGCCGGGAGAAGTGCGTGCGAGACGCCGCGCGGTGATGCTCCCGAAAACGTCTGCCCTGTCTAGCGGAAACCCAGCATGATTTTCAGGGTAGTAAAGTGTCCCTGTATTTTACTTCCAGACTGTCAGATTTTTGAGTTTTATCCCAAGGGGAGGAATGGTGAATTCAGACTGGAGGCTTGTTAGTTCTCGACCATATTTTAAGTTTTTGTTTAAAATAAGGTGGATGTGGCTCTAACAATATGACTGCCCTTTTCCTTTTTTAAAAAAAAAATTTTTTTTTGAGGCGGAGTCTTGCTTGCACTTTCGTCCGGGCTGGAGTGCAGCGGCGCCACCTCGGCTCACTGTAACCTCCGCCCGCCGGGTTCAAGCAATTCTCCTGCCTCAGCCTCCCAAATAGCTGGGATTACAGGCGCCCGCCATCACGCCCAGCTAATTTTGTGTGTGTGTGTGTTTTTGTTTTTTTTTTTAGCAAGAGACCGGGTTTCACTATGTTGGCCAGAGTGGTCTCAAACCCCTGACCTTGTGATCTGCCCGCCTCGGCCTCCCAAAGTGCTGGGATTAGACGCGTCAGCCACCGTGCTCAGCCGACTGCTCTTTTCTTTATCCAAAAACGTGCTTGTTCCCAAAGTTCAGTGTTAGCCAGATATAGTAACTTAGTATTTGTACGTGTCCATGGCCATTGTTATTAAGGTCTTTTAAGAACAGCGTTGTTTCTTTACCAAAATTGATTTTTTAGCTTCTTAGGCGTAGTTTCTCCCACCCCAATCTGTGGGTACTCAACTGTAAGATAATGTTCTGAATTGTCATCACAGGACTAGGTATGTATGTGTGTATATGTGTGTGTGTGTGTATTTATGTACATATATATAAATTGGTATTTTCTCTTATTGTACTTAAGTTACCAAGTAATTTTAGACATTTCTTCAGACCTTCTTCAACATATCGTGGCATATAATTTACTGTGTTAATAGTAACAGTTCCAGGAATCGTTAGGAGACTTTAGAAGTCTTACTCTGTATATCATTGAATATATCACAGTGACTCTTTTTCCCAAAATTATTTCTATTTAAATAACAAAGAATGAGATAAAATGCACTTTCTCAACTTTGTGGCATTTTGTCTTTGGTTAGGTCTAAGAAAAATACTTTTCCAGCAGCTCTTAAGATTAATTGTGAGAAATACATGCTGCATTCTTCCTGAAAACCTAAAAGTAATGTGTTCACTTGCTCAGGCACCAAAATAGCAGTTAATATGCAAGTAGATACACATGAGCCATCATTTACCTTTAATCGGGTTTTCATGCCGTCGTATCCGTTTATAGTTCTGATCATCTTTTTCAGTGTTCATGGCCATCCCTTTAAATTATGGTGGATTTGTATTTGAAAAATCAGTGCACGTATTGGACTACAGGTTTAATCATATATAGAAAAGCAGTAAAAGCAGTGTTGGGTGTGCAGCTAGGTAGATATTTTCCAGTTGTATTTTGAGAATGTCTTGATTTTTTTCATATTTTATTAGACAATACAGTCAGACCTTCTGATCAATCTAATTTACCAGAGTGCTATAATTTACCTTCAAAACAAATTTATGTATATTACAATTTAGTTATTACTGAATATTGAAAATAAATAAGAACTTTAATTTTTTTTTTTTTTTTTTTTTTTTTTTCTAAGACTCACTCTGTTGCCCAGGTTGGAGTACAGTGGCATGATTTTGTCTCACTGAAACCTCTGCCTCCTAGGTTCAGGGGATTCTCACGCCTCAGGCTCTGGAGCAGTTGGAATTACAGGTGTGTGCCATCATGCCTGACTAATTTTTTGTTTTGTTTTGAGATGGAGTCTTGCCCTGTTGCCCAGGCTGGAGTACAGTGGTGCGGTCTTGGCTCACTGCAACCTCCACCTCCCGGGTCCAAGCGATTCTCCTGCCTCACCCTCTGGAGTAGCTGGGATTACAGGTGCCCGCCACCACGCCCAGCTGATTTTCATATTTTTAGTAGAGATTAGGTTTCATCATGTTGGTAAGGCTCATCTTGAACTCCTGACATCAGGTGTCCACCTGCCTCAGCCTCCCAAAGTGCTGGGATTACAGGTGTGAGCCACCACAACTAGCTTTTTTTTTTTAAGTAGAGACAAGGTTTCCCTATGTTGGTCAGGCTGGTCTTGAACTCTTATGTGATCTTCCTGCCTTGGCCTTCCAAAGCCTGGGATTACAGGCATGAGCCCCCATGCCTGGCCAGGACCTCTATTTCTCTCTTTTTTTTTGTTTTAGATTCTCATGAGGTTATGGGTATTCTATAATGATAACCTGTTGGAATTAGTCTAGACCAAAAGGCATTTCTCAAGCTTAGCACTATTTACCTCAAATGACGTATCTCTGAGCTCTTCAAATATCAGAAAAATGCTGTGCAAATAGAAATTATTATTATTAAAATATTTAATCTTCTGGTATTTCATGATTAGAAAAGGATAATCCACGTCTTCCACTTTGGTAAATTTTTTGTAATAAACAGCTACATTCAAATCTTAGTTTTGTTAAAACTTGATATCCTGCAACAGCAACTGTATTGTGGGAAAACATTAGCTAATTATTTGGCTAAATATGTGTTACTTCTGAGTTCGCGAAATCTTATGATTAGCCATGGCAAAGTAAAATCTTAGCCATTTGTACTTCGCTGGTTACTGTAGCTAGTTGTTCCCCAGGTTGGTCTTGAACTTTTGGGCTCAAGCAATTCTCCTGCCTTGGCCTCCCAAAGTGCTGGGATTACAGGCGTGATTCACCATGCCCAGCCAGGATAACTTTTCATTGTTAATTTTTTTTTCTTTTTCTTTTTTTTTTTTTTTTTTTTGAGACAGAGTCGTTGTTGCCCAGGCTGGAGTGCAGTGGCCCAATCTCAGCTCACTGCACCCTGCGCCTCACAACTGCCACCATGGCCAGCTAATTTTTTTTTTTTTTTTTTTTTTTTTTGAGATGGAGTCTTGCTCTGTCACCCAAGCTGGAGTGCAGTGACACAACTTGGCTTACTGCAACCTCCACCTCCTGGGTTCAAGCAATTCTGCCTCAGCCTCCCAAGTAGCCGGGACTACAGGCACATGCCACCATGCCCGGCTAATTTTTATATTTTTAGTAGAGATGAGGTTTCACCGTGTTAGCCAGGACGGTCTTGAACTCCTGACCTTGTGATATGCTCACCTTGGCGTCCCAAAGTGCTAGGATTACAGGCATGAGCCACTGAGCCCAGCCTTAATTTTTGTATTTTTAGTAGAGACAGGGTTTTACCATGTTGGCCAGGCTGGTCTCGAACTCCTGACCTCAGGTGTTCTGCCCACCTCGGCCTCCCAAAGTGCTGGGATTACAGGGGTGAGCCTCTGTACCCGGCCAAAACTGTTTTATTTTTACACAGTGTTTTTTTGTTTCCCTTTTAGAAGCTGCTTAGTTTAAGAAGCTTCTGAGTTACCAGATGTTTTCTCCGATTTGGATGTAAAATTTGATAGTATTTTCTAAATGAAGGACTGTTAGAGGACTGAAGATTATTAGGATATTGCTCGTGTCCATTGATTTCCCCTAAATCCAGCCTTTTAACATTCTTGTCATTTCCACCTCTTCACAGTTTCTAGGTCTTTGCATATACCTTTCTGTGAGGAACACACATCTGATCCCTTCCATTTATTTTACTGTTGCCTGGGAAGTCCCTATTTTTCTAGAAAGCCTATCTAGAACTCTAGTTTGGAGATCTGATTTGTTCTTGTGTACCGTATCATGGTAATTATACTATGATTTACTGTTTGTTTGGAATTCCCGCTAGAGTCACAGTCCATAACAGTAAGGGTTATCTGTATGTTTTTGTTTTCACTGTATAGCACACTGTAAAACAGTGATAGCTAATAATAGCTAATGGTATTTAATGGGCACTGTTCTAAGGGCTTTACACTTAGAACTTAGTGTATTAGGCCGGGTGCAGTGGCTCACGCCTGTAATCCCAGCACTTTGGGAGGCCGAGGCGGGTGGATCACAAAGTCAAAAGATTGAGACCATCCTGGTCAACATGGTGAAACCCCGTCTCTACTAAAAATACAAAAAATTAGCTGGACATGGTGGCGTGTGCCTGTAATCCCAGCTACTCAGGAGGCTGAGGCAGGAGAATTGCCTGAACCCAGGATGCAGAGGTTGCGGTGAGCCGAGATCGCGACATTGCACTCCAGACTAACAAGAGCGGAACTCTGTCTCAAAAAAAAAAAAAAGAACTTAGTTTATTAATTCATTTATTCTCATAATTGGCTTTATGATATAGGTGCTGTTAATATCTCTGTTTTGCTGGGGTACAGATATGTTAACTAACTTACTCAGGGTCACATATTGTTAGAGCTGCAGTTGAACTCAGGCAGCCTGACTTGAAAGAATGGAACTGTCTATAGACAGGTAGGCCAGGTGCGGTGGCTCAACGCCTATAATCCTAGCACTTTGGGAGGCTGAAGTGGGTGGATCACCTAAGGTCAGGAGTTAAAGACCAACTTGGCCAACATCGTGAAACCCCCGTCTCTACTAAAAATACAAAAACATTGACAGGACGTGATGGTACATGTCTGTAGTCCCAACTACTCTGGAGGCTGAGGCAGGAAAATCGCTTGAACCCAGGAGGTGGAGGTTGCAGTGAGCTGAGATCATTCCACTGCACTTCAGCTTGGGTGATAGAGTGAGACTGTCTCAAAAAAAAAAAAAAAAAAAAAGACAGTTAATGAGATGTATCTGTTTATAATTTCTAGTGTATGGTTCATAACTTAATATTTTCATTTGAATTCTTAAATTATTTACATTAGTTTTTGTCAAGATTTAGGCCAAAATTCTTCATGGGAAGGCAGCTCTTTATGTAAGGTGATAAAAATAGATTTAACTTAAAAATATGAAGAATCGTGTTGTATAACTTGATACAAACTTGTTTTTTTGTACTGTGAATTGCTTTGGATAAGTTGTTAATAAGCCTCTCATAATGCTTTATGGTAGTTTGTGTATACATATGTCTCTATATAAACACATATATTTGATGATGATTGACAACTAGTGTTATTTTTCAGATACATTATTTAGGGGGTTTATGTGTGTTATCTATGACAATGTTTATCCTATTTGATTATATTGGATTCCTCTACAAAATAGCCCATCTGCCAAAAGGAGCATATCATAAAGAGGTTTTAGATTAGACTATTACGGAATTCTGAATAAAATTCTTGTAGCTTAATCTTTTGGAATAATTAATACTTAAGACAAGTGTTCTTTGTGAAAATATGATAAATGATCTCTGCTTTTTAGGACCTCTTCAATGAAGCTGGGAGGAATATTTAGGGGGTTGCTAGGGTTTCATTCCCAACATTTCAGTGTTCTTCAAATCTAATAAGAGAATAAACATCTTTACTGAATTTTACAAAAGGCCTCTCTGATTATTAATGGAGTATTTGGTTACTCCACATATTCATTGGCAGGATCTGTCTTGACTAGGATCATGGGAGATATAACATGGCCTCATAGAATATGTGGGAAATAGATTAGCAGTTTTTATAGAAAAGTTTAGAGCCCTCCACCTCTGCTTGTAAGACATAACACTCGCAGCTTCCCATTACTTTAGGTAATAATGTTAGGTTGAAAGTCTGGGACTCTTCATAGCCATCTCGGACTAGGAAAAAATAGAAAAGAAAAAAAAGTAGAAAATATATTAAAAAAAAAAAAAGAAAAAAGAAAGTTTGGGACTCCTGGCTGGGCACAGTGGCTCATGCCTGTAATCACAGCACTTTGGGAGGCTGAGGCGGGCAGATCACAAGGTCAGGAGATTGAGACCAGTCTGGCCAACATGGTGAAACACCATCTCTATTAAAAATAAAAAAATTAGCCAGGCATGGTGGCGGGCGGCTGTAATCCCAGCTACTCGGTAGGCTGAGGCAGGAGAATTGCTTGAACCGGGAGGCAGAGGTGAGATCACGCCATTGTACTCTAGCCTGGGTGATGGAGTGAGACTCCGTCTCAAGAAAAATAAAGTTTGGGACTCCTGAAAGCATCTATCTTAAATAACTAGCTTTATCATCCAGTTCTTAAGTGAGTTTGGCTTATTCCGTAGCATACATTACAGTAATTTATAATAAAGCTGATGTATATAAATATGCACTAATTAGCTTGTAATTTACTGTAAATTGATCTTATACCCCAATGTTTCCAAACTTGTATCCGTACAACTACTTACAAAACTTAGGTTTTGCATGTTGCCTGAAAAACAGAATGTCTAAAATTCATATGTTTAGTGTTCTTAGTCTCCCTTTATTTTGTGGTCAAGCATTGTTTCTTTTTCTATTGGATCATATATTTAGATAATCAGTTCTTCTGTTACATTTGTCTTTTTCATTAACCTTTAGCTAAATAAAAAAATCCAGGTTAAAAAATTTGTTTTTGTTTCATGAAACTTAAACCTGACTAACCAGTTGCAGTGACCTTTTACTTATTCAGTGGTTACCCACATCAGCTACAGGGAGCTTTTTAAAAATATGGGCTGAGAGCAGTGGCTTATGCCTGTAATCCCAGCACTTTGGGAGGCCAAGGTGGATGATCATGAGGTCAAGACTTCAAGACCAGCCTGGCCAATATGGTGAAACCCCATCTCTAAAAATACAAAACTTAGCTGGGCATGATGGCACGTGCCTGTAGTCCCAGCTACTTGGGAGGCTGAGGCAGAAGAATCACTTGAACCCGGGAGGTGAAGGTTGCAGTGAACTGAGATTGTGCCACTGCACTGCAGCCTGGGTGACAGAGCAAGACTCCATCTCAGAAAATAAATACATAGACCAGGCTCAATGGCTCATGTCTGTAATCCCAGCACTTTGGGAGACCGAGGCAGGGAAATCACCTGAGGTCGGGAGTTTGAGACCAGCCTGATCAACTGGAGAGACCCTGTCTCTACTAAAAATACGAAATTGGGCAGACATGGTGGCACATGCCTGTAATCCCAGCTACTCAGGAGGCTGAGGCAGGAGAATTGCTTGAATCTGGGAGGCAGAGGTTGTGGTAAGCCAAGTTAGTGCCATTGCACTCTAGCCTGGGCAACAAGAGTGAAACTCCATTTCAAAATAAATAATAAGTAAAATAAGAAAGGTGGGCTGGGCATGGTGCCTCATGCCAGTAATCCCAGCACTTTGGGAATTCAAGGAGGGCAGATCACCTGAGGTCAGGAGCTCAAGACCAGCCTGGCCAACATGGTAAAACCCCGCCTCTACTAAAAATATAAAAATTAGCTGGATGTGATGGCAGACACCTGTAATCCCAACTACTCTGGAGGCTGAGGCAGGAAAATTGCTTGAACTCAGGAGGCAGAGGTTGCAGTGAGCCGAGATCATGCCACTGCATTCCAGCCTGGACGACAGCAAGACTATCTCGAGAAAAAAAAAACAAAAAACGGTTAGCCCTAATCCTTACTCCCAGAAACTGATTTAGTTGATCTATATTTGAATCTGGAAAAGCTTCCTGGGTTAATTCTAAAGTGCAGATACATTGAGAACCACTGAAATATACAGGTATACAAGTTCTGGCAGACTGTTGAAATAATTAAACAGGAAGTGATTAGGCTGAGGTGCCTCCAATGCCCTGTGTTCCTGCATAAGCAAACCGAAACCTAACTCAATGTAAACTTAACTAATCATAAACTGCCAATTAACCTTAAACTAGGGACTTTTCACTGGAATGGTCCAAATTAGGCTGTTGCTCCACTTTAATTTTTTTTTTTTGTCTTGTTTCTGCATTCATCCTATGAAAGTGCTTCCTTCCTATCCCTTTAGCCCTGAGCCATTGAACTACTTTCAGTTGGGAGCTGTCCTATTCACGAACCAATTCAAAGTTTTTCTTTTAACAGGGCTGTAACTCCCAACTTTTTGCTAGCTAGACTAAGGTAGTGTTTCTTAACCAAAGGTCACCAGTGTCATCAAGAGCGCTTTTGAGAAATGCAGATACCTGAGCCCTACCTTTACCTACTGAATCATGTTTTGGGGAATCTATATTTCTTTTTTTTTTTTTGCTTGAGACAGAGTCGCTCTGTCACACAGGCGGGAATGCAGTGGCACCATCTCGGCTTACCGCAGCCTCTGCCCCTGGGTTCAAGCTATTGTCCTGCCTTAGCCTTGTAAATAGCTGTGACTACAGGCGCCTGTCTAATTTTTGTATTTTTGGTAGTGATGGGGTTTCACCTTGTTGGTCAGGCTAGTGTCAAACTACTGACCTTGTGATCCATTCACCAGAGCCTCCCAAAGTGTTGGAATTACAGGAGTGAGCCGCTGCGCCGGCTTCTTTTTTTTTTTTTTTTTTTTTGGAAAGCAAGCATCATAGTTGATTCTTATATTCATCAAAATTTGAAAACTACACTTTTACACAAAACATAGTTAATGTTTGAGGAATTAAAGTGAATTAAATTTTGTTTCCCTGGCTCGATTGTAGTAAATGTTACGAATACAGAAATCTTTCCCTTTTCCCTTCCTCTGTATAAAAGAGCTGGTCGAGAACTGGATCTTATGCTTTGGTTTGCCCAGTATGTTTTTATGTTGGTAAAAGTTTAATACCAAGTTGAATTCTTTATTCTACTTAACATTTTCCTACAAAGGTAGAACTTAACAAATTGTTGAATATATGATTATGAATGTGGAGGGCCTTTGAGGCCAGATGGCACTGAAGGGTAGCTTCACACAAATTTTTCTTACAACAACATTCTCAGAAAGATCTTGAAGATAATCTTGTCCATTTATTTCATTATGTTGGAGAAAACTAACACAAATTGCTGAGTGCCTTCTACAAAGTGGCAAGATTAATTGCAAAGCCAAGACTAGATTCCTAATCCAGTACTCTTTTATTTCATGAAATATCTTCTATATGAAGCATCAGTGTTTGGGTTGGAGGTTTTCTGCCTCTTAGGTACAAGAGGAAGAAGAATCTGTACAGAGCCAGGCATGTTGGCTCACGCCTGTAATCCCAGCACTTTGGGGGCTGAGGCAGGCTGATTACCTGAGGTCAGGAGTTCGAGACTAGCCTGACCAACATGGAGAAACTCCCATCTCTATTAAAATACAAAATTAGTTGGGCGTGGTGGCGCATGCCTGTAATCCCAGCTACTCCGGAGGCTGAGGCGGGAGAATCACTTGAACCTGGGAGGTGGAGGTTGCGGTGACCTGAGATCATGCCATTGCGCTTCAGCCAGGGCAACAAGAGCAAATCTCCGTCTCAAAAAAAAGAACCTGTAGAGACGTAAAAACATACTTTGTAATCAGGGTATCTACTTTTACTGACAGCATTTCCTTCTGAAAATTGGTTATTGAAAGATTTAGGATGTTTGTCAGTGAAATCCTGAAGTGGAAGTTTGTGGGTACGAGATATGAGACTCATTTGGTATAACAATTTTGTTGTTGTTTTTTAGTGGAACTTTGCTTCTCTGTTTGACATTTCCATGTCTATTTATAGCAGTGATCTCTTTGGAATTTGCCTTCTGATGCCATTTGTTCTTTTATGTTGCTTCATATTGACTGATATTCTCACTTCATTTAAAAAAATAGTTGAAGGGACGTGTACTTAGAAGAAAAAAGGAATTAAAATTTTTAGAATAAACATCCGGATGTACTATTTTTCTCTGATTTATCATAATCATTGTTTATGTCAGGATATCTGATTGTAGCAATAATGCAAATACTGATTTTCCAAGCAAGAATGGTAGTTTAAAAAATTTTAAGTGCATATGAAACTTTAAATAGACTCCTTTTATCCAGGACAGATGCTTTTAGGTTCTTAACCTTGCTCCTTAACTATGCATTTTGATATAAATGAAGATCAAGAGGTTTTAGTTAGAGGCTTTAAGTGGCAAATTGTCAAGGGCAGTAGCTATCTTATTTACCTTTGAGATTAACATAATGCCTGGCATCTAGTAGATGCTTATGAATCTGGGTATTGTTCTAAGTGCTAGAGACATAGTAGTAAGCAAAAGAGACAAATATCTCACCCTCTTGTCTTGAGCATTCTAGTGAGTGAAGGTGGAATGAAATCATGGATCACTTTGTAGAGACTTCACATTTGTTTTCAGACAGTTATTTGTATCAGTCTAACCAATAATAGCCTGTAGTTTATTGAGCAATGGTTTGAAGTATCAGAAGCTGAATGATCAGTTAGATCATTCATTAATTAAACATTTAATTTCCTAGTGTATGTTAAATTATTTGAAAGAAGCTCATGAATGTGAGTCATTGTCATCCCAATTATCAGTCTGATTCTTGTGCTCTGTTTATATCTCTGGGTAAAGACTTCAAGCCTCTGGCCAGGTTACAGCCCGGGAACTTCATCTCAGGTCGCATAACACTGAATCCCAAGTGCATAAAATAATGTGTGCCATGTAATAAATTTTACTACATTAATCCTTGACTACTTGAAATGCAATTTCCTCACTACTTAGGGCCACAGCCTGCATCTAGTCTTCATCCAGACAACTCAAACAATAAAAATCTTCTGTAATCCCAGCACTTTGGGAGGCCGAGGCGGGTGGATCACGAGGTCAAGAGATCGAGACCATCCTGGTCAACATGGTGAAACCCCATCTCTACTAAAAATACAAAAAATCAGCTGGGCATGGTGGCGCATGCCTGTAATCCCAGCTACTCAGGAGGCTGAGGCAGGAGAATTGCCTGAACCCAGGATGCAGAGGTTGCGGTGAGCCAAGATCGCGCCATTGCACTCCAGTCTGGGTCACAAGAGCGAAACTCCGTCTCAAAAAAAAACAAAAACAAAAACAAAAAAACTTCTAGTCTGATAGTCTCCTTAAGGCGACCTTTTGTCAGTTTATTTCCTGATGTACTTCATCTCTTCCTCTAGTCTTTTGACACTTCTCTTTTCTTTCCATCTTTTACTTGCTGGCTTTACTTCTTTGCCAGTCACTTCAATAATTGTCACCACTTCCACTTCCCTTTGCCTTTTAGTTGTGTCCAGTCTTTAAATACACAACTCTTAATCAGTTCAAATAGACTTTGGAGTCAGATGAGTGTCAAATCTCAGCATTTGCTACTTCAGTGACCGTGCCAGATTCTTTAACCTTTTTTAAGTTTATTTACTCTTTGGTACCCTAAGCATTGTTTTGAAAATTAAATGAGATTATTCTGTCCAGATACTTTTGACCACAAGTGATGAAAACCCTTATTAAGTGGCTTAAAAATAAAAAATCCAGGGGTAGAGTGATTGATTAGCAGCGCAACAATTTATCAGGTACCCATGTTTTTTTCATCTTTGCACGCTATCATCCTCAGCTTCTTAACTCCCCTAATGATTGTATAATGGTTGCCACAGTTCCAGGTGTCATGCAGTCATGATTATTAAATGGAAGGAGAAAGTTTTTGCTACCTCCTCTCTACCCCATCCACAGTTGCTAAACTTACTAACCTTGTCTTGACCAGAGTTGAGTCACAGGCTTACTCCGTGTCATATTGGCTTAGAATAAATAGGGTTCATCTCGGGGTGACGAAGAGGTCCCACTTTCCTAGTAATGGTTATTACTGCTGTTTATGTGAATCCTAGGACTCAATCCATGCTCCCCTTTTCCCTATGATTCTTCTAATTTCCTGTAGTCTCATGATTTTAAATATCACCTATACTCTTCCCAAATTTTTCTCTTCTGTTTGGACTGCTGTGAATACCAGACTCATATATCCAACTGCCTACTGGAATTTCCATGCATATTATTTTATTTGTTTATTTTTTTAGAGACAGGATTTCTGTTGCCCAAACTAAAGTGTGGTGGTGCAATCATAGCTCACTGCAGCCTTGAGCCCCTGGGCTCAAGTGATCCTCTTGCCTCAGCCTCCTGAGCAGCTTGTACTACCAGCATACATCAGCACACCAGGCTAATTTTTAAATTTTTTGTGGAGAGGGATCTCATTATGTTGCCCAGGCTGGTCTCAACTGCTGGCCTCGAGCAGTCCTCCTGCCTTGGCCTCCCAAAGTGCTGAGATTACCAGTTTGAGCCACTGTGCCTGACCCCATGCCTCTTTAATATGTCCAATATTGAACTTCCTGGTTTCTCCCTTCTCCCCTCTCTGTTTTTGTAAGTAGCAAGTCTGTTCTCTCAGTTTGCTGAAGTTGAAAAACCTTGGTGGTGTTACTGGTTTTTCCTCACATCTCCTGTCTGATTCACCAAGAAATTCTATTGACTTTACCTTTAAAATATATCTAGAAGTTCACCACTTCTCATCACCTCCACTGCTACATCATGGTCCAAACCAGCTGAAGTGTGTGTGTGTGTGTGTGTGTATGTATGTATGTGTGTGTGTGTGTATATATATATATATATATATATATATATATATATATGTTAGATAGACAAAGTGTCTTACTTTGTCACTCAGGCTGGAGTATAGTGGTACAATCAGAGCTGACTGTAACTCCAAATTCCTGTATTCAAACAGTCCTCCTGCCTCAGCCTCCCGAGTAGCTAGGGTTATAGGCACGTGCTACCATATCTGGCTGACATTTTTAATTTTTTTGTAAAGGGGGATCATTATATTGCCCAGGCTAGTCTGAAACTCCTGTCCTCAAGCTGCCCTCTTGCCTCAGTGTCCCAAAGTGCTGGGATTACAGGTCTGAGCCGCTGTGCCCATCAGTTCTTCTTGGTTTTCCACTCTTGACCACCCTAAGAATCCAAGTGCCTTGTCATTCTCCATAAAACTCTCCAGTGGCGTAATATCTTCCCTCAGAATACAAGTCAGAGACTGCAGTGGCCTACAAGGCTCCGTATTGCACCTGTTACTTCTCTGATCATCTTTCAACATCTTCACCATCTCTGTCATTATGACTCGGCCATCTTGCAGTTCCTCAAAGATGCCTTGTATTTTCTCTCACTTCTAGGCTTTGGTGTTTGATATTTCACTCTATCCAGTAAGTTCTACCTTATACATACACAGCTTTCCTCCTTTCCTTTTGGATCATAGTGTAAACACCATTTTCTCTGAAATCATTTCTGGCCACCCCCATCTACATTTTTAATCCTCTTATTTCCATTTTCTGCTTCATTTTTCTTAGCTCCTACCATATCTAACACAGCTTATGGTATTTAAATTTTTTTCATTATATCTCCTCCCACTGGAAGGTATTGAGAATGGGGCAGGGATTTTTGTTCATACTATATCCCTAGCACCTAGAAAGGTACCTTGGCATTTGAAAAATCCTTAATAAAAATTTTGTAAATAAATGGATGTTCATTCATTATGGTTTCTGGTTTCAGAAACCATACTTACTAGTAAGATTTAGTGATTGTTTCTGATCAGCTGCTGCTTTATTTTCCGTAATTGCTGTACTGAACTACCACCTTTCTTATCAAACACCCTACTTTACTCTGAATCCTTAGCATTGGGTGTCCCCCCACCCCTCTCTTTTTAAGCAGGATTGGTACTGTGTATGAACTTTTTGGTCTTCCTAGTCCTTTTACCTTTAAATTTATAAATTTGTCATCTGTTTCCTTTTGATCTCAGAGCCCACCTCTAGTTTTTATTCAAGTCTCATCTACTTGTATTGGTATCAGATCTTACCTTCTTTGAGAGGTCATTTAAGCAATTATTTATTTTATCATATATCTTATGTTTTAAAATGTCCTTCTCTATAGTGTTTTCTTCTCTGGACTGTCTTAAAACATCCTTTATCCTTTCCTTATTACAACTCTATCTCCTTTACTTCAGACAGCTTTTTAGGAATATTTAAATTTAGTATTTCATTTTCATTTCCCTCTTAATGTTCAATTTACTGCATTCTGGCTTTTGCTCTTATTGGTTACAATTCTCTCTACCTCATAGAATTGTGAGAGAATAAATGAGGATATATGTGTTTTTAGAATAATGCTTGCACATTGTTAATAGTTTTTTTGAGTGCTTACCTGGATTAACTATTACTACTGAAACTAAAATCATTCTCACTCTTACAGATACTTTTCTATCATCTTTCTTTACTTTTCTATATCCTTCATGAAATAGTTTCTGTCATTTGGCTTTTGGACACCAGTGGTGACAGGATGCTTTCAGCTCCAAATAAGAGACTCTCTTAAATCCAATGATAGGTAGTTCCAAGATTAATTTAGAGATGCAACACTATCAACTGAGGCTCTTACTGTCTTTGTATTCTGCCATTTTCACTGTGTCATAGATGTCTACCTTCAGGATTCTAAGATAGCAAGCCTCTGATTTTCATTATCTGAAAACAGGATGCAGTGCTGGGGTTTCTCCTGGGTGGATATCTCATTATAGGGAGGAAAATCCCCTGAACATTTCTCTTACATCTCATTGACTGGAACCGTGTCACATGTCTGCCCTTACACAATCACTGGCAAAAGGAAATATGATTACTGTGATTGATTTATATCAACCCTGAGCCATCCCCTAGGGACTGGGGGACGCTCTCACCTTCCTTGAGTTCATTACTCTATTTCTGAGAGAAAGATATGTTAACTAGAAAGAAGATAGGAATGGTTCTTTGGTTTATAACCAGCAGTGTCTGCCATAACAGACACTCACGTGGTTGATCTCTGATGGTTCCCTCTCTGTCTTTTTTATTGTCTCCTCTTGATTGATATGCCCCTTAAATGCTGGTCTTCCCAAAGTTCTGTCTTTGATTCTTTTCAAAAATTATTCCTTCTTCACGCTATAAAATAACACTTGCAGGCTGGGCGCGGTGGCTCAAGCCTGTAATCCCAGCACTTTGGGAGGCCGAGGCGGGTGGATCACGAGGTCAAGAAATCGAGACCATCCTGGTCAACATGGTGAAACCCCGTCTCTACTAAAAATACAAAAAAATTAGCTGGGCATGGTGGCATGTGCCTGTAATCCCAGCTACTCAGGAGGCTGAGGCAGGAGAATTGCCTGAACCCAGGAGGCGGAGGTTGCGGTGAGCCAAGATCGCGCCATTGCACTCCAGCCTGGGTAACAAGAGTGAAACTCTGTCTCAAAAAAATAAATAAAATAAATAAAATAAAATAAAATATCACTTGCATTAGGATCCTTTCTAAATATTTGTCTCCAGCTTATTTCTAAGCTCTAGTTCAGAATATCTCCTGGATATCTTCATCAACATTCAATTCAGATGAATATTGTTGTGCTGGGTTTCGGAGTGTCAAAAATTAAATTTACCTTACATTATCTTCCATTTTAATGAAGTAGCCAGAGAAGTAACTAGGAATGCAGTTTTTGCAGCAAAACTTAACAACTATTGTAGTAGCATAGATGAAGGGATTACTAATAAGGTTACAGGAATGTTCACGGTGGAACTTGTCTTTCCCTTCAAAAGTACTCTT
The DNA here is from genome assembly GCF_048565385.1 of Saimiri boliviensis. Lineage (NCBI taxonomy): Eukaryota > Metazoa > Chordata > Mammalia > Primates > Cebidae > Saimiri > Saimiri boliviensis. The sequence goes on from NC_133459.1 coordinate 75,824,399, forward strand.
TTTATATTCTGTACTTTCATTAGTAGTACAACTGTACACACCTGTGTCAATCCAGAAACAGGCAGTCTGAAATCCTTCCTCTTTCCTATATCCAGCTGATGGGCAAATTATACAGATTCTATTTCCGACTACTTAATCCTATGTGTTGGTCTGTTTATGTCATAGTCATCCTACTTTAGGTTCTTGTTATTACTCATCTCTTTGTGATTCATTCATTCAGTAAAAGTTTATTGAACAGCAATATATTGTTAACGCCTTGTTCTAGAAATAGGAATAAAACAGGACCCCTCAGAGAGGTTACAATCCAGTGGATAAGGCGTAAACACACAGATGGTTATGTAAGGTGATATGTAATACAGTGGAGATATGGGGGAAAGTGTAGGAGCTCAAAGTCAGGGGAATCTAATCCAAATGTGGGCTTCATAGAAGCCCAACTACAGGGTGAGTCTCAAAGCAGAAGTAAGCTAAGTGAAGGGCTGCTGGAGGAGGGAAGAGGAAAATACTCCTACACACATACCCCACTTGCTTTATATATAACAAGTATCACTTCGAAGATACTAACTTTGGTGCCTGTGTACTTATTAATGTTACTGTTGCTCAAAAACAATTTTTTAACTGATCATGCTTAATTCAGAAGATTCTCAGTAATATATCATTACACAGTTGATTCTCATTATTTGTCAATTCTGTATGAATTTGCCTACTCAGGAAATTTATTTATAACCCCAAAATCAATACTTGAAGTGCTTTCAAGGTCATTTTTAGACATACGCATGTTCAGAGTGGCAAAAAATTTTAAGAACTATCTGAGCTATGCACAGTGGCTCACATCTGTAATCCCACCACCTTGGTAGGTTGAGGCAGAGGGATCGCTTGAGGCCAGGAGTTCAAGACTAGCCTGGGCAACATAGTGAGACCCGCCCACCCGACCATCTCCACACATAAAAAATGAACTAGCTGAGGTTGAACAAGTCAGTACTCTGCCTTCATGTTTCAGCTCTCATACTTTAAACAAGTCTCCTTTTCATGGTCCATTTAGTGCCACAGTTTTTGTGCTTTCCATTTTTTTATTGGTGACTTTACTATTTAAAATGGCCTCTGCTGGGTGCAGTGGGCGTGCCTGTAGTCTCGGCTACTCAGGAGGCTGAGGTGAGAGGATCGCTTGAGCCCAGGAGTTCTGGGCTGTAGTGCCCTATGTCGATTGGGTATCCACACTAAGTTTGGCATCAATATGATGACCTCCCCGGAGCAGTGGACCACCAGGTTGCCTAAGGAGGGATGAACCGGCCCAGGTCGGAAGTGCAGCAGGTCAAAACTCCCGTGCTGATGAGTAGTGGGATTGCGCCTGTAAATAGCCACTGCACTCCAGCCTGGGCAACATATCGAGACCCTGTCGCTAGAAAAATAAATAAATAAATAAAATGGCCTCTAAGCATAGTGCTAAAGTGCTGTCTAGTGTTCCTAAGCACAAGAAGGCTGTGATGTGCCTTACAGAGAAAATTCAAGTGTTAGGTAAGCTTCATTCAGGCATGAGTCATAGTTCTGTTGTCTATGGGTTCAATGTCAGTGAATCAACAGTATATATTATTAAGGTGTCTTTAACAGAAATACACATAGAAGAGGTTATGTATTGATGAAAATGTGACCAGAGTCTGGCAGGAACCTAACACTGTATTTACTGTAGGGGCAATGATTCAGTATTCTCTAAGTTAGTATTTGGGATGATTTTATATAACCATGGCAAATGTTTTATAGAACTTAACTACAGATTTTATAGAACATAAAAAATGAGAATCAGAGTAACAAATGAGAACCTATGTCAGGGTAAATTTCATTTTGGGAAATAGCCAAAATCATTTATGGCCAGGACTGATGAATTAGATGGGAGTGGTCAAGGGGAAACAATACAGAGGTAGGATTATTAAACAGTCTTTCTCTGCCTTTTAAAACACATGCCACTCTTTTTGATAAGCATCTCACCTCACATTTTAAATATTCTAATATAGTTCCTTTAGCAGTCTCCAGGTTGAAAATCAGTGTACAAGTTTTATTTTATCATCAGACAAGCAAAACGATGTTGACCTTTATTCTTTTTGTTCATTTGTTTGTTTTTCTAAGACAGAGTCTCGTTCTGTCACCAGGCTGAAGTGAATGGCGGGATCTTGGCTCACTGCAACCTCCTTCTCCTGAGTTCAAGCGATTCTCCTGCCTCAGCCCCCCGAGTAGCTGGGATTACAGGCAGGCGCCACCCATACCCAGCTAATTTTTGTATTTTTATTGGAGACGGGGTTTCACATTGTTGGCCGGGATGGTTTCTATCTCCTGACTTCATGATCTGCCCACCTGAGCCTCCCAAAGTGCTGGGATTACAGGTGTGAGCCACCACACACAGCCTATTCTTTTTTTGGAGACAGAGTCTTTCTCTGTTGCCCAGGCTGGAGTGCAATGGCGTGATCTCAGCGTATTATTACCTCTACCTCCTGTGTTCAAGTGATTCTCCTGCCTCAGCATCCCGAGTAGCTGGGATTACACGCATGTGCTACCACACCCAGCTAATTTTTATATTTTTAGTAGAGAGCGTTTCACCATGTTGGCCAGGCTGGTCTCAGACTCCTGACCTTAGATGATCTGCCTGCCTTGGCCTCCCAGAGTGCTAGGATTATAGGCTTGAGCCATCGCACCTGGCCTATTTCTGAGTATTGTAAAAACTATAGTTTTTACAGTTTGCCATATGCAATAAAATTTTATCATGTTTAGTGCTTTTTTTTAGACTTTTCTCTCCCTCCAGTGAAGAATAATTTGTATAACTTGTAAGTTGGCAAACATTTCCTGTTAAGGGCTGGATGGTAACTATTTTAGACCTTGTGGGCCATACAGTCTCTGCTGCAACTACTCAGCTCTACCACTGTCTGGCAAAAACAACAATAAACAGTACATATTATTTTATACATTTATAGTATAAACTCCTTTTTCTTTTCTTTTCTTTCTTTCTTTCTTTTTTTTTTTTTTTTTTTTTTTTTTTTTTTTGAGATGGAGTCCTGCTCTGTTGCCCAGGCTGGAGTGCAGTGGCACAATCTCAGCTCACTACAACCTCCACCTTCTGGGTTCAAGTGATTCTCCTGCCTCAGCCTCCCAGGTATCTAAGACTACAGGCTTGTGCCTCCACATCTGGCTAATTTTTTGTATTTTTAGTAGAGACGGAGTTTCACCACGTTGGCCAGGCTAGTGTTGAACTCCTGACCTCAAGTGATCCACCCACCTTGGCCTCCTAAAGTGCTGGGATTATAGGCCTTAGCCACTACTACCCCTGGCCTATTTATAGTATAAACTCCTTAAGGGTAGGGAGTATGTCTCATACTGTTTATCCTTCATGCCACCTATAAGAGCATAGCACAGTGAGGTCTTAGTAATGGTTGGCTTGAGAATACTGGTTTGACCTAGATAATAAAAAGCTTGTATTTTTGAAATATTAGTAACTCAAACATTAAAACCCATCCATTTACAGTTAAATTATTTTAGAAATCCTAATTTTTTTCTCTTACTATAAGTGTCCTCCTTTAGACAATTTTAATAGTTCAGTCTCATTCATTTGGATTTAGGCCAAGTTTTATAGTAGTTGGTAAATATTATAGGACATGTTGGCTTGTTTTTGTAAATGTTTTAATACTTATATTTGGTAGCCATCATTAAAGTCCTTGAATCATAGTTAAGTCTCCATGGTAGCAGTGGTTTGATGATTATGTCTTAATGGATGCAATATACTATAACGATAATTCATAGTTAACGTTGTGTACTGATTTAAGTTAAGTCATTTGAGAGGCCAGGCACAGTGGCTCACAACTGTAATCCTAGCACTTTGGGAGGCTGAGGTGGGAAGATAGCTTGAACCCAGGAGTTCAAGACTAGCCTGAGCAAAATAGGGAGACCCTATCTCTACCCAAAAAAAAAAAAAAAAAAAAAAAAATCTAGGCATAGTGGCACATGCCTGTAGTCCCAGCTACTTTGGAGGCTGAGGTAGGAGGATTGCTTGAGCCCTGGAGGTTGAGACTCCAGTGAGCTGTAATCAAGCCACTGCCTTCTAGCCTAGGTGACAGAGCAAGACTGTCTCAAAAAAAGAAAAGGAAAAAAAAGGAAAAAAAAAAGATGTTACTTGAGAATTGTAAACAATTAGAGAGCTAAATAAACTTGCTAAATAATCAGTTTGTTGCAGTCTTGGCTAAGAGCCTCATAGTTCAGTGAAATAGCTGCATATCCTCTCCTCCTGCCCTATTTCTTGGACTACAGACATTTTTTTTCCTCTGTACTCCTTAAACTACTCTCCTTTTTCTAATGAGCCAGTTAAGATGACGTCTCAGGCCACATAGAAGAAGAGTGTGAGAAGAGACATTTTAGAGAAGATAAAATTGAAAATCCCATAGATTCTTCATTTCCTAGTATTGCTTTTACAGTTAAATGTTATGAAAGTATATGTCAACTGAGCATGTATAAATCCATTCCTACTACCTTAAGTATAAAGTATTATTTTGAAAAATCCTCATATTTTTTATGTAGATGAACAATGTAATACTATTTTATAAGTAAAAATGAACTTATTTTTAGAGTTCACCTGTTAAGACTTTATTTACCTTAAGTGTGCATGTGGGAGGTATTTATGTGTGATATAGTTGGCTCATAGCACTACTGACTAGAAGGAACTTCTAGATCTGCACTGTCCAACACAGTAGCCACTAGCCACATGAGGCTGTTAAGCTACTGAAATGTATCTGAATTGTGGTTGAAGTGTAAAACACATACTGTATTTCAAATATTTAATACCAAAAATAATGTTTTTTTCTTTTTCAAAAATAAATAATGTGAAGTATTATTGATAATTTATATTTTGATTATATGCTGCAATGGTAATATTTTGGATTTACAAGGTTAAATAAAATACATTATTAAAATTAATTTCACGTTTATTTATTTTTAGTAGAGACTGGGTTTAGTAGAGATTGTGCCATTGCACTCCAGCCTGCGCAACAAGAGCAAACTTCCATCTCAAAAAAAAAAAAAAAGTTTCTTTTTACTTTTTATGAGTTCTAGAAATGTGGCTAGCATTTGTTGCTTGCTTTATATTTCTGTTGTACAGCTCTGATCTAAATAGTGTGATCTTTCAACACAGGCAAAGTGTTACAATGAAATATTAGTATTAGTTTATCAAGACTCATTTAAAATGATTATAAATTCTGTAGCTGTTTTTTTGATTTTTTGGCTAATACAATATTTTTGGTTTTGTTTTTTGTTTTTGAGACTGTCTTGCTCTGTTGCCCAGGCTTGAAGTGTAGTGGCATCATGATCACAGCTCATTGTAGCCTCAATTCCCTGGGCTCAAATGATCCTCCTGTCTCAGCCTCCCAGGTAGCTAGGACTACAGATGCATGCCACCACACTTGGCTAATTTGTTTTATTTTTTGTAGATACAAGGTCTTAACTATGTTGCTCAGCTGGTCTTGAACCCCTGGACTCATGTGATCCTTTTGCCTTGGCCTCCTAAAGTGCTGGGATTACAGTTGTGAGCCACCACCCTGGGCCTAACTCAGTGTATAAAATTAGTGTAAAGAATGCTTTATTTTAAATTAGCCAGGTGTGGTGGTGCACACCTGTAATCCCAGCTATTCAGGAGGCTGAAACAGGAGAATCGCTTGAACCCAGGAGGCAGAGGTTACAGTGAGCCTAGACTGCGCTGTTGCACTCCAGCCTGGGCAAAAACAGAGCAAGACTCATCTCGAAAAACAACAACAAAAAAAGAACACTTTATTTTAAATGATTTCAGAATGCCAGGAAAGTACATTAGGTCACTGTACATTCACTAGTCATTAGCAAGCTTTTAAGGATTTTTTATAAAAGCAGGCAAGAAAGAAGGGCTAGTTGTTACTTGAATATTTTATTCATCACAATTAGAATAAGTTAGTTCTACACTCCCCAAGAGAAGAAATGATACAATTTTTTTTTTTTTTATACTCTCACTCTGTCACTCAGGTTTGAATACAGCAGCATGATCACAGCTCACCTGCAGTCTTGAACCTTCTGGGCTCAAGTCATCCCCCTGCTTCAGCCTCCAGAGTAGCTGGGACTACAGACACACACTGCCATGCCTGGCTGATTTTTAAATTTTTTGTAGGGATTGAGGTCTCACTTTGTTGCCCAGGCTAGTCTCAAACTCCCTGGCTTAAGTGATCTTCTCACCTCGCCCTTCTAAAGTGCTGGGATTATAGGTGTGAGCTACTGCACCTGGCTGATTTATTTTTTTAAGTATAAAATATATCTGATCCCTTAGTGTCTCCAAATCTAGTAATTTTTATAAATTTAAAGCAGTTTGAGCCGGGCGCGGTGGCTCAAGCCTGTAATCCCAGCACTTTGGGAGGCCGAGGCAGGTGGATCACAAGGTCAAGAGATCGAGACCACCCTGGTCAACATGGTGAAACCCCGTCTCTACTAAAAATACAAAAAATTAGCTGTGCATGGTGGCACGTGCCTGTAATCCCAGCTACTCAGGAGGCTGAGGCAGGAGAATTGCCTGAACCCAGGAGGCGGAGGTTGCAGTGAGCCGAGATCGCACCATTGCACTCCAGCCTGGGTAACAAGAGCAAAACCCCATCTCAAAAAAAAAAAATAATAAATTTAAAGCAGTTTTATTTTGTATTGTGTTTTGAAAGGCATGTACTTTCTAATTTTTTGAATTTGATTTAAAAATCTTGTTTTAAAGACCACTGGACAAAAAAATTAAATGTGTATATTATAGTGCTTCATTGAGGGAAAGCATTATAAAACCAAGCCATGACACAGTATTAAAATTTGAAAACTTTGCTGGGCGCGGTGGCTCAAGCCTGTAATCCCAGCACTTTGGGAGGCTGAGGCGGGTGGATCACGAGGTCAGGAGATCGAGACCATCCTGGTCAACACGGTGAAACCCCGTCTCTACTAAAAATACAAAAAATTAGCTGGGCATGGTGGCGCATGCCTCTAATCCCAGCTACTCAGGAGGCTGAGGCAGGAGAATTGCCTGAACCCAGGAGGCGGAGGTTGCGGTGAGCCGAGATTGCGCCATTGCACTGCAGCCTGGGTAACAAGAGCGAAACTCCGTCTCAAAAAAAAAAAAAAAAAAAAAAAGTTGAAAACTTTGGGAATTACTAATATTACTATAGTGATAAAACACTGGGAAATTTTGATGATACGGACAATAGCCACAGAAAATTATGACTAAAGTTGTTCTTCCTACCAGCCATTTTAAATTAGTTTGCCGTCTTATGCTGGTGCTCTTGGAGGCTTAGAAATTACTATTATTTGAGGCCGGATCGCCCTTTGTCACCTGGGTGGAGTGCAATCATGGCTCACTGCAACCTTGATTTCCTGGGCTCAAGTGATACTCCTGCCTTAGCTAGAACCACAGGCATGAGCTACAGCACCTTGTCAGGAAGCTTACAAATTATTAATGAAACTTTGTTAAGAACCCTTTACTGCCAACCAAAAAAGCAATTTCACTGGTTTGGAAATAAATGGATACGTAAGAAATGAAGCAACCTCTTCGAGTAATTTTTTCCCCCAAAATCAAACTATTAGCACTTTTTGTAGAGCATGAAAGAGCAGTCACGAAGTGTGACATTAAAAACTTCCAGCAGCGTGCCTTCGTTCATGCCTATATTCCCAACACTTTGGGAGGCTGAGGCAGCAGGATTGCTTGAGCCCAGGAGTTCAAGACTAGCCTGGGAACCATAGCAAGAACCTATCTCTACAAAAAAAAAAAAAAAAAAAAAAAAAAAAAAAGCCAGATCTGGTGTGAGCTTGTGATCCCAGTTACTTGGGAGGCCGAGTCAGGAGAATGTCCTGTGCCCAGAAGATCGTGGCTGCAGTGATCTGTGGCAATGCCATTGCACTCCAAACTGGGTGATAGAGTGAAACCTTGTCTCAAAAAATAGTAACTTTGGGCTAGGTGCAGTGGCTCACACCTGTAATCCCAGCACTTTGGGAGGTTGAGGCAGGCGGATCCTTTGAGGTTGGGAGTTTGAGATCAGCCTGACCAATATGGAGAAACCCGTCTCTACTAAAAATACAAAATTAGCCGGGCGTGGTGGCGCATGCCTGTAATCCCATCTGCTCAGGAGGCTGAGGCAGGAGATTCACTTGAATCTGGAGGTGGAGATTGCAGTGAGCTGAGATCGTGCCATTGCACTCTAGCCTGAGTAAGAAGAGCAAAACTCCATCTCAAAAATAAGAAACAAACAAACAAATAAAAACTTTCAGCAATCTGACGGTAATTTTCTGCCAGCTTCCTAGGGCGAGCCTTCCTAATTCGCATGCATTGATCTCACCAGTCTTTTTGCTGTATCTGATAGATTTTATTGTGCTCTTTTGCTTCTTGGCTTTGTCTTCCTGATCCAAATCACAAATTCTCCCTCTTTCTCTTTCAAAATCTATCAGTCTTTAAATGACTTTGCTCACATTTTTCTGTTCTGAAGCCTTTTTTATCCCAACCACTCCAGCCGAAGTTGAGGATGATAATTAACTTTTTTTTTTTTTTTTTTGACACAGAGTCTCCCTCTGTCACCCAGGTTGGAGTACCATGGTGCGATACTGGCTCACTGCAGTCTCCACCTCCCAGGCCCATCCTCAGTCTCCTAAGTAGCTAGGACCACAGGTACGCGCCACCACGCCCAGCTAATTTTTGTATTTTCCGTAGAAATGGGGTTTCACCATGTTGGCCAGTCTTGAACTCCTGGTCTCAAGTGATCTGCGGTCCTTGGCCTTCCAAAGTGCTAGGATTATAGGCATGAGCCACTGCACTGGCCTCTGTTTTACTATCTTTAAAGCTCTTAAAACTATCTCATTTCATTATTAACTTTTTATTGCTTGTCTTCCTCCACTGTAATATGAGTTGAATGAGAGCAAGGATATTGTCTCTTTAGTTAACAACACCTAAAATAGTATGGCACAAAAAAAGCACTCCATAAATATCTGCTGAGTGACTGAAATACTTTATTCATGGGAAGTATGGACTATGATAGCCACATTTGTAAACAGTTTGTGTACTCATCAAATACTATAAAATGGACAGTCAAATACTATTGACAAATTCCAAATATAATGAATCCAAACTACTGTCTTTGCCTTAAAAAGGACATTTATGGCCGGGCGCGGTGGCTCAAGCCTGTAATCCCAGCACTTTGGGAGGCCGAGGCGGGTGGATCACGAGGTCGAGAGATCGAGACCATCCTGGTCAACATGGTGAAACCCCGTCTCTACTAAAAATACAAAAAATTAGCTGGGCATGGTGGCGCGTGCCTGTAATCCCAGCTACTCAGGAGGCTGAGGCAGGAGAATTGCCTGAACCCAGGAGGCGGAGGTTGCGGTGAGCCGAGATCGCGCCATTGCACTCCAGCCTGGGTAACAAGAGCGGAACTCCGTCTCAAAAAAAAAAAAATAATAATAATAATAATAAGGACATTTATAGGTAAGGCATGGGGGAATAGGATTTTTAGAACAATTTAACCTTAAATGGATAGGGCTTAATGTCTTTTTTTTTTTTTTTTTTTTGAGACAGAGTTTCGCCCTTGTTACCCAGGCTGGAGTGCAATGGCGCAATCTCGGCTCACCGCAACCTCCGCCTCCTGGGGTCAGGCAATTCTCCTGCCTCAGCCTTCTGAGTAGCTGGGATTACAGGCACGTGCCACCATGCCCAGCTAATTTTTTGCACTTTTAGTAGAGACGGGGTTTCACCATGTTGACCAGGACGGTCTCGATCTCTCGACCTCGTGATCCACCCGCCTCGGCCTCCCAAAGTGCTGGGATTACAGGCTTGAGCCACCGTGCCCGGCAGGGCTTAATGTCTTAAAGACACTTGCCTTAAGTTTACATCTTTCATCTTGTAACGTAGATGAAACAAGAAGTGAATCTCTTTAAAATTTTTCAGCTGAATGCAGTGGCTCACACCTGTAATCCCAACACTTTGAGAGGTCATGTTGGGTGGATCGCTTCTGCCCAGGAGTTCTAGACCAGCCTAGGCAACATAGCAAAACCCTGTCTACTAAAAACAGAAAAATTAGCTGGGTGTGGTGGCACATGCCTGTTGTCCCAGCTTCTCTGTGGACTGAGGTGGGGAGAATTGCTTGAGCTCAGGAGTTCAAGGCTGCAGTGAGCTGAGATATGCCACTGCACTTCAGCCTGGGTGACAGAGGGAGGTACTGTCTCTAAATAAATAGATTTTGTGGGTCTGTATCTTGGCAACACATACACATAACAGATAAATAAAAATTTCCTTATTTTTACCCTAAAGACAAGGTAGCATTTGTGACCATCACAGGATTAATAGATATTGTAACTATTATGCTCTGGAACCTTTTCACAGGAATAAGAATTTGGGGTCTGAGCACCAAACTTTCATCAAGATTTACTTGGCCAGGCGCGGTGGCTCAAGCCTGTAATCCCAGCACTTTGGGAGGCCGAGGCGGGTGGATCACGAGGTCAAGAGATTGAGACCGTCCTGGTCAACATGGTGAAACCCCGTCTCTACTCAAAATACAAAAAATTAGCTGTGCATGGTGGTGTGTGCCTGTAATCCCAGCTACTCAGGAGGCTGAGGCAGGAGAATTGCCTGAACCCAGGAGGCGGAGGTTGCGGTGAGCCGAGATCACGCCTTTGCACTCCAGCCTGGGTAACAAGAGCGAAACTCCATCTAAAAAAAAAAAAAAAAGATTTGCTCTACAGCAATCTATGGTAATAATGCCTCGTAGTGCTTACAAGTTTTTTAGGAAAGTATAATATGTAGAGATAAGATATAGTCCATTATTAAATGACCAATAATTTGATTTTATATGACTATTTAGATATTATCTTAAAAACAGGCGAAGTATTAGAATAGACACAGCCTAGTAACCTCTAGTTTGATGTTAATATTGAAACAGTGTATGTTAAGTATTGTCAATAATATCTTAGCTCATTATTAGATTGTAGCTATAGAAAAGCTCTTTGAAATTGTTCCGCTTGACTATCAGGCGTATGTGCATATAGATAGATTACATGTGAGAAAGCATATGGAAATATTTCATAAATTATAAAATATTACATAAATGTTATGGGGAAGGCATATAACAGGTTTTTTTTTTTAATTTTTTTTTTTATGTAACACTGTGTGAGAAGATACTAAAATTCAGAGGTAAAGGTCTGAAAAGGGAACTTGTCAAGAGGCATGATCTTGGGGGATACCAAAGTCCTTTGGGGGTGAATTTGGTAGTTCTTTAATGCTTTATGCCCAGTAAAATTTCCTGAATCAAAGGAGACTATTTGTCAATGGACATCCAAGTAGTAGCAAAAGTTTATATAGCTTAAGATACTGAATATTATTTTTATATAGATATTATATAAATTGTAGTGTTTTCACATGTGTTATCTCATCTGACTCTCACAATAATCTTTGTGAGTTAGATATTCAGAGAATGTAAATGATTTGTCTAAGTTACCTGTTAAGTGGGGGAGAGCTGAGATTAGAAACCCAAGTATTCAGATTCTTAAGTGTTTATTCTTTTATGCTAGCCTTCTAAGAGGAATTGAGAAATAATGGTTTCTCCTAGATAATTTTCTTTTTTTGTTGTTGTTTCTTTTATTTCTATTTTCATTTCTTTATTTATTTCTTAGAGATGGGGTTTCTCCATGTTGTCCAGGCTGGTTTTGAACTCCTGACCTCAGGTGATCCACCCACCTCGGCCTCCCAAAGTGCTGGGATTACAGGTGTAAGCCACCACGCCCGACCTCCCCTAGATAATTCTCAAGTAATTTAGTATGACTGAGATATGTGAGGCATCGACAGATACTAAGGCTGGGCAGATCTTCTGAGTCCAAAATCAAAGATATATACTTTAAAAATATAAATATTAGAATTGAAATATAATGAATGTTACCTTTGGGAAGTTTTAATGATTTTAAGTTTTAACAAAATCAACATGAATGAGTAGCAAATATTAACTGGAATATTTAGAAAGATCCACTTGGACAGCTGTGTGTGTGTGTGTGGGAGTGTTTGCATGTATGCTTGAAAATGAGAACATTTTGTTATACATACAATATAGTAATTTTTCTGGGAAAACAATTTTCAAGTTCATATGAGATCATCATCATCATCGTCATAAGAGTAGCCTCACTATGTGCCAATTACATTTAAATATATTACACATTGATCCCATTTAATCCTCACAACAGTCTTAAGTTGGTATTAATGTTACCAACTTAACAGTTAATGCAATTAACTCTGTTTGACATATGAGAAAGCTGAGGTCAGAGAGATTTAAGTCCAAGATTTTGCAGCTATAAGTAGTGTTACTAGGATTCTAACCCAGGCACTCTGGCTCTAAAATCTGTGCTCTTAACCACTATATTGTCAATATTCCCTGGGTGTCACCTCGACAAACATAATCACTTTTATATACTCTGAGGTTATATATTCAAATATCCAAAGCACTATTAACAGAGTATAAAAGAGCCTCAGTTTATTTACTTATTCTTGGACAGGAAGTATTGGGGAATGGAGGTCATAATTTTCTAATATGAATCACTGTATAAGAAAGTTTAGGTCTGGCCGGGTGCGGTGGCTCAAGCCTGTAATCCCAGCACTTTGGGAGGCCGAGGCGGGTGGATCACGAGGTCGAGAGATCCTGGTCAACATGGTGAAACCCCATCTCTACTAAAAATACAAAACATTAGCTGGGCATGGTAGCTCGTGCCTGTAATCCCAGCTACTCAGGAGGCTGAGGCAGGAGAATTGCCTGAACCCAGGAGGCGGAGGTTGCGGTGAGCCGAGATCGTGCCATTGCACTCCAGCCTGGGTAACAAGATGGAAACTCAATCTCAAAAAAAAAAAGTTTAGGTCCAGGCATGGTGGCTTATGCCTGTAATCCCAGCACTTTGAGAGGCCAAGGCGGGCGGATCACTTAAGTTACTTCAAGACCAGCCTGACCAACATAGTGAAACCCTGTATCTACTAAAAATACAAAAATTGGCCAGGTGTGGTGGTGTAATCCTAGCCACTTGGGAGTTTGAGGCAGGAGAATCGCTTGATCCTGGGAGGCAGAGGTTGCAGTGAGCCAAGATCATGCTACTGCACTCCAACATGGACAACAGCAAGACACTGTCTCAAAAGAAAAAAGAAAAGAAATGTCAGGGGCTAAGCATCCTGGTTTATGCCTGTAATCCCAGCATCTTGGGAGGTCACGGCAGGAGGATTGCTTCAGCTCAAAAGTTTGAAACTAGGCCGGGCGCGGTGGCTCAAGCCTGTAATCCCAGCACTTTGGGAGGCTGAGGCGGGTGGATGACGAGGTCAAGAGATCGAGACCATCCTGGTCAACATGGTGAAACCCCATCTCTACTAAAAATACAAAAAATTAGCTGGGCATGGTGGCGTGTGCCTGTAATCCCAGCTACTCAGAAGGCTGAGGCAGGAGAATTACCTGAACCCAGGAGGCGGAGGTTGCGGTGAGCCAAGATCGCACCATTGCACTCCAGCCTGGGCAACAAGAGCGAAACTCCGTCTCAAAAAAAAAAAAAAAAAAAAAAGTTTGAAACTAGCCTTCGCAACATAATGAGACCTGGTCTCTACAAAAAATAAAATAAGCCAGATATTGCCACGTTGGCCTGTAGTCCCAGTTACTTGAGAGGCTGGGGTGGGAGGATCACTTGAGCCCAGGAGTTCAAGGATGCATTGAACTATGATTGTGCCACTGCACTGCACCCTGGGTGACAGAGCAAGTCCCATCTCAAAAAAGGTGGGGAAAAAGGCTGGGTGTGGGGCTCATGCCTATAATCTCAGCACTTTGGGAAGCAGAGGTGGGTGAATCACCTGACATCAGGAGTTCGCAACCAGCCTGGCCAACATGTGGAAACCCCGTCCCTACTAAAAATGCAAAAATCAGCTGAGCATGGTGGCACGTGCCTGTAATACCAGCTACTTGGGAGGCTGAGACAGGAGAGTTGCTTGAACCCAGGAGGCAGAGGTTGCAGTGACCTGAGATCGTGCCACTGCACTCCAGCCTGCATAACAGAGCAAGACTGTCTTGGACAAAAAAAAAAAAAAAAAAAAAAAAAAAAAGTAAAAGAAATTTTAGGACTAAATATGACCCATTTAAGAAATATTGCCAGATGGCCGGGTGTGGTGGCTCATGCCTGTAATCCAAGCACTTTGGAGGCCAAGGCAGGCGGATCACCTGAGGTTGGGAGTTCAAGACCAGCCTGACCAACGTGGTGAAAGCCTGTCTTTAACAAAAAAAAAAAGAAAAAAGAAAAAAAGAAATCTTGCCAGAAAAGGTTTTTCACAGGTGTGTTGGCAAAATATGAGAAGTCATTTGTCCTCAAGTGTTTAAGTGATGACCTGAATTTTGATGTAATTTTTTCTGAGACTCAGAGCATTTTATCTTCTTCCTTATTATTTTGTTATAAAGTAAGAAATGATTTGTCAGTTGGAAAAAGAAAACTTTTTTATTATATTTGAATAAAATCAAAGTAGAAGATGACATAAATGACAAGTCATATTTTGTTTTCTGGGTTAAAATACTATCTTAATTTACAGCCATGAGCCACCTCACTTGACTGTAATTTTCTTTTAGTAAAGGAAAGAGAATTGTGTTTTCATGGAATAATCTTACCCAATGTTTGAGTAGTAACGAAAAATTTAAAAATGGAAATGCTGGCCAGGTGAGGTGACTCACACTTGTAATCCCAGCACTTTGAGAGGATGAAGCAGGTGAATCACGAGGTCAAGAGATTGAGACCATCCTGGCCAACATGGTGAAACCCCATCTCTACTAAAAATAGAAAAATTAGCTGAGTGTGGTTACATGCGCCTGTAGTCCCAGCTACTTGAGAGGCTCAGGCAGGAGAATTGCTTGAACTCAGGAGGCGGAGGTTGCAGTGAGCCGAGATCGCCTTGTTGCACTCCAGCTTGATGACAGAGCAAGACTCTTATCTCAAAAAAATAAATTAAAATGCAAATGCTAATTTTTTCGTTAGTTTAGCAAATGCCGATTGTTTATCTTTGTTAAAAATACAGCATCCCTGCCGGGCGCGGTGGCTCAAGCCTGTAATCCCAGCACTTTGGGAGGCCGAGGAGGGTGGATCACGAGGTCAAGAGATCGAGACCATCCTGGTCAAACATGGTGAAACCCCGTCTCTACTAAAAATACAAAAAATTAGCTGGGCATGGTGGCATGTGCCTGTAATCCCAGCTACTCAGGAGGCTGAGGCAGGAGAATTGCCTGACCCCAGGAGGCGGAGGTTGCGGTGAGCCGAGATCGTGCCATTGCACTCCAGCCTGGGTAACAAGAGCGAAACTCGGTCTCAAAAAAAGAAATCAGTCAAAAATACAGCATCCCTTAATTTTAAGGGGAAATATGTATGTCAGTTACTAACTCAAGCTAGTTTTTGTTTTCTTCAAACTTCCGTCATGCATACATATAACCTATAACATCAAATAAGCAGGGATTTATATGATTTCTAAATATTTCAGACTTTCTATGTAGTTTTTATTTTTGCTTTTAAAATAAATAAGCTTTTAGGAAAACAAGCTAGCTGAGAGGATGAGGGGAAAAAAAGAAAAAAAGAACAAGGAAAAAAAGTAAAATAAATAAGCTTTTATTTTTTTTATTTTTACTAAATAAGCTTTGACCACAGCTCTTCTCTGTTCCATTTTCCCTACAGGCTACCACTACTCTCCCTTTTACATACTCTTCCGGTTTTTGTCATAATTATTTGCAGGAATGACAGTCCCCTCCCCCCAAAAAAATCACCACATGGATATCATAGAAACTTCGATGACCAATATATTTTATTTATTTATTGAGCCGGAGTCTTGCTCTGTCACCAGGCTGGAGTGTGATGGCGCGATCTCGGCTCACTGCAACCCCCGACTCCCGGGTTGAAGCGATTCTCCTGCCTTAGCCTCTCGAGTAGCTGGGACTGCAGGTGCCCCCCACCATGCCCACTAATTTTTTGTATTTTTGCTTTTGTTTGGGGGTGGGGTGTCGGAGTCTTGCTCTGTCACGTAGACTGGAGTGCAATGGCACGATCTCAGCTCACTGCAACCTCCGCCTCCCTGGTTCAAGCAATTCTGCCGAGCTTCCTGAGTAGCTGGGATTATAGGCGCCCCTGCCACGGCCGGCTAATTTTTTTTGTATTTTTAGTAGAGACGGGTTTTCACCATGTTGGTTAGGGTAGTCTCGAACTTCTGACTTCAGATGATCCACCCGTCTCTGCTTCCCAAAGTGCTGGGATTACAGGTGTAAGCCACCACGCCCGGCCATTTTTGTATTTTTAGTAGAGACCAGGTTTCACAATGTTGGCCAGGCTGGTCCTGACCGGGTGATCTAGCACGCCCCGCTTTTTTTTTCAGACGGAATTTCACTCTTGTTGCCCAGGCTGGAGTGCAATGAAGCGATCTCCGCTTGCTGCAACCTCCACCTCCTGGGTTCAAGCGATTCTCCTGCCTCTGCCCCCTGAGTATCTGGGATTACAGGCACCCGCCACAACGCCCTGCTAGTTTTTGTATTTTTAGTAGAGACGGGGTTTCACCACGTTGGTCAGGCTGGTCTCAAACTCCTGACGTTAGTCAATCCACCCGCCTTGGTCTCCCAAAGTGTTGGGAATACAGGCGTGAGCCACAGCGCCCAGCCTGGATGACCAAGATTTAATGTAGAGTGATTGTATTGTATAATGGATTTTCAACCCCTAAGTAAGTAGTAGAGAAGACATTTCAGTCTGCAAAGTGAATATAAGAGTAAAATATCTCCAAAGTACTATATAATTTTAATAATGATCATATTGATGCTTTACCCTATTTCATCTCTTTGCAATGGGTATATTTGTAAATATAATTATTGTCTTTATTTTCTAAGGACAAATTTCCAGGTGTGTTATATATAAAATTATTAAAGTAATATTTAGTGGCTCTTAATAACTATTGCCAAATGTTTGAATTATTTACAAAGCTTTACAAATCTACAAGTGTGCAATTATCTACTCATTTTACCATAACCTAACCAAATTGTTTTATTAATAATCTTAAATCACAACTATATTTGCTTTCTATTAACTTGAAATGTCAAAGTTGAGGTGAATTCTTGTTTTTCAACTTTACTACTGTGATTCTTATGTGTGTGTGTGATATTTTAAGAAATGTGAAAATCCCTTTTCACTCTTTTCAGTGTCTAGGGAGTCATTCTTTCCATCTGTTAATATATAATACAATTTCTCACAAATGTGAAAGACCCAGTCTTCAAGTTCTCTAAAATAATTCACTGTGTCACGTTTTGATAATATTCCTAGCTCTCTAAAAATGAATCAAATACATTTTTTTTCTCTGCAAATACTACCCACCCAAACAATTTCTGGTTGTTAAATAGTAAAGTCAGCGTTCCTTTCGTAACGAATATTTAAAGGAACTCCCTTGGAAATTCATTTTATAATAGGTGATTTTTATTATGTTTTTACTGTATGTGATACTGATCCTTGCACTGGATTTTAGTTTGGCAATATGCTTTTTTAAACTGGGAGTCTTAAGGTAACTCTGGATATTAGCATTTTCCCTAAGTTTTTGGATTCAAAGATGTTTTTTGACATTGAGTATTCCTTGGTAAGTTTAAAATGCTAAACAGCTGACAAGCCTCTGTAACCCACAGGTAGGCTAGATCGATGTTATACATTTCTAATGTCAAGGTATTTTTAAAGTAGAGAATTTTGAGGAGTAGAAAATCATAGCTGTCAAAATGTACAATGATGAACATTCATAAAGAATTGCTGAATCATCATTGCTTTGCATATAGAGTGGGTGTTCTCATTTCTATAAAGGTTAACATGATTATTACCTTTTATTATATTCTAAACATATATGTACATTTTCTTTTCCTCATAAAGGTTTTTTTTTTTTTAAGTTTACAGTTTCAAGATATTTGGACTGTGTGCAATTCTTTTGACATTTTCTTAGAGAAAACCACACAGAAGATAAAATATGTGTTATATACATTGAAAATGTCTCAAATACGCAAAATATATTTTCAAAAGTAGGCATCAAAAGGGTATATAAATGCTATGATCTAACTTTGTCAACAAAAATTATAAAACTAGAGCAAATAACCATGAGTATTCATAGAAAACAGGATTAGAAGTAAATACAGTAACATTTAACAGGGATTACCTAAAATGGTATTATAGGGAGATTTTTAATAACTTTTTCTTCTGTATTTTCCAAAAATCTCTGACAATGAATATATATTTATAATTAGGGAAATATGTTTTTGAAAGAAAAAATATTTCTCATATTAGTGCCCCTTAAGTGACATACCCAAATTTTACGTTGATCCAGTTGCAGTTAAGTCTTGTAAGGAACATGAGTATGTATTGTCTGTAACCTGATACTTTCTATTGGCTTCCCTGCAGCACCAAAATTCTTTAAATAGGGACCCTGTGGGGCGGCTGTGGGTGGGGGGTGGGGGTGTGGGGGACCTCATTCAGTTTTAGTTGAAGTAACTAAATTCAGATACTAAAATTTCAAAAATAAACATTGGTTTGCCAGAACTATGAACTCATGTATCCTAGAAAAAACTGATTAGCTAAAATCATGTTGAAGTCCCTTACTTATCTTAAAATAATGCATTTGAATTTTATTATAGATACTCTGAATGTGAAATTAGTACACAAACTTTCCGGCGTTTCTGATTGATAGACCCCAGGAATTTTGACGACGACGTAAAGTACTTGGAAATTTCAGTTCAAACAACCCACATTTTAGTATTACATACTTTACAGATGAATAACTTGAAATTAAAATATCTAAAATGGATTCGTCGATACTTTTATTTGTATTTTACTTTAACTTCTTTAACATAGAGTGTTTAATGACTGTGATGATTTTTGTTGCTTTTTCACCTAGTATGGAGTACATAAATATGTAGTTTTGACATTCTGTCTTGAAATACTGGCATGTTTATTCACTTGGCCTCTTTAATTAGGAAATGTAAAGATGATAGAGCCAGACGGAAAATGAATAGTTAATCGTGTAGGAGGAGAAAACATAGCTCAGTACTTTGACTAGAGGCAGCTGGGAAAGTGACGTCCTGTAGCATTTGCTGTTCTAGAAAGTACAGAGACACGTAGTGAAAATGGGAGGATCTAGAAGGAGGCTGTCTCCTGTGTAGTGTATATTTATCTGTAAGTGAGCTGTTGGGGAAGGATTGAATACAGAGACGCTGTCTGCTGCCTTAAGACAGCTAGCTGAATTGCCGATTTACTTTAACTTTTAAAATACCCAGCTTGGTTTATTTTTCTTAGAATCGGCCTATTGCTAAGACTGGGGACACTGTTTTCTTTTACAAAGGGAAATCTAAGTTCATTTCAAGGCATTCGAAATGGGGAAAGACTATTATTGCATTTTGGGAATTGAGAAAGGAGCTTCAGATGAAGATATTAAAAAGGCTTACCGAAAACAAGCCCTCAAATTTCATCCGGACAAGAACAAATCTCCTCAGGCAGAGGAAAAATTTAAAGAGGTCGCAGAAGCTTATGAAGTATTGAGTGATCCTAAAAAGAGAGAAATATATGATCAGTTTGGGGAGGAAGGTAAGTATTCTCTGTATATCTTTTTATCTCTCCGTCTCTCTCTCTCCCAGCCTTTTTTTTTTTTTTTTTTGGTCTCTCTCTCAGCCTATGGTTATTCTTAAATTGGATTCTCAGTCATATCAAAAGCAGAATAAATAATGAATAATAATAAGATTTCATCTCTGATCAAATGAATGAGTATTGCAGAGCTATGAATGAAATGTCCTTGTTTGCCTTTTTTATTTTAGCATTTTGGATTATACATATTTTATCACTAGACTTACAAAGTTAACATTGTATATTTTAAAAGAAACCTTGAATTCCCATACCTATTAGTAAATTGTGTCAAAAGTCTTATGCAACCTGTTTTGTTTTCTAATGAATTTTCTGTCAACCAATAAAGAGTTTTCAGTCATTTAAAACCTTAAGATTGGCATTTCAGGTTCTGAGTAGTTTATCTTTTATTCACAAAAACAGAAAGTAGTTTTTTGCCTTTCTTATAGCAAGGCTAGTTTAGACTGAACAAGACGGAGTTGTGACTCTCAGAAGCAGAAGGCGCAGGCATTTAGCTTCTAGTTGTTTTTGGCATTCTGCCATTCTGCCTGGAGAGGAAAGAATTTTCCTGATGTCATAAAATACCAGAACAAGTTTTTAGCTTAATTGTAAACAATAATTTTGTGCCAAGAAAATGAGATCTCAGAAATACAATTTTTGACCTAAAATGGCCACCTAGTTGGGATAATTATTGATTTACTTTTGGGTAACATTATTTGTTGTAAAATTTTACTAAGTATTGAGAAAAACATGACAACTTCCTTTTCCTCTCCCTGCCATACTTTTGTTTTTTGCATTGTGAGATCAAAAACTAGTGAGCACAGTAAAGGAGGATAACTTAAGATTATCCTTTTCTCATTCTGCATTTTAAATCAGGTTTGTCCATCACTTCCATATAAATGTGGCCATAGATTAAGACTATTTTAAATTGCTAATTAATAACACAAAAAACTTTAATTTGTACTGGTTTGGGGATTTTCAACTTTTAACATCAGGACTAAGTTATATTATTATTAGTTTTTCTCCCCAAAATACTGGCTTTTAAATCATTGTAGCTATGAAAAGTTTTTTGTTATCCCTTTGATTCCTTTATTATATTTAACACCAAATTTTCTTAATTTGAAATGTAGCCTTAAAATATAGTCGAGCGGTGACTGCTTATTTTGAATTAAACAAATTAAATGTAGACAAACAGGGCGATTGCATATAGAGGGTTTTTTCTTCTTGTTTTCTTTTACCTTTTTGGTCTGTGAGTTGCCCCAAATTGAAGTTTATGTTGCTGGTTTTGGTATAGTGAAGACCTATAGTGTCAGGTTCTTACAAAGTAAATACTGAAAAAAGCAAATACTGAGCAGTTCAATCCTGCATGATACCTATGGCCATACTACCCAAAATATCATGATTTGGTTTATCTCAAAAGCTAAGCAGGATTCTGAGATGCTACCAATAATGTACTACTCTTTCTGAAGGAGTTATTTTGTAATTTTGTAAAGAAATTCACAAACATGGAGTAATACTATTATTTCCCGTGAAAAAAGCAGATATCCACTGCTTCATATTTAAAACATTTTGCAACAATTCACTGGTAGCTTAAGTTTGTGGCTAAGCCATTGAATTCAGGGTTTAGTAAGTATATTTGTCTTCAAAATTTTCAAGTCACCAAATGATACATTTTTCTTAATTTAACATTACTTCTTAATTTAAGTGCTTTTCTAGAGTGATTTTTCTTATTTGATTTTTATTGGTCATTACACAGTGAGTGAATTTTTTTTAAAACTAAATCACCCTGAATCTGTATACCCTGGATTTTTTTTTTAACTTACATAATTGATACAAGTGATAAAAGAGTGAGGAGAGAATGCATTTTTTTAAACATAGAAATATGTTATGCAGAAATATCATTCTCTAGTTATAGGTTACTTGAAAATACAGTTGAATGAGCCAGGCACAGTGGCTCATGCCTGTAATCCCAGCACTTTGGGAGGCCGAGGCAGGAGGATCACTTGAGGTCAGGAGTTTGAGACCACCCTGACCAACATGGTGAAACCCTGCCTTTACTAAAAATACAAAAATTAGCTGGGTTTGGTGGTGCATGCCTGTAATCCCAGCTACTCAGGAGGCTGAGGCAGGAGACTGGGCAAAACCTGGGATGCAGAGGTTGCAGTGAGCCAAGATTGTGCCACTGCACTCTACCCTGGGGGACAGAGTGAGACCCTGTCTTAAAAAAAAAAAAAAGAAAATACAATTGAATGAAAGTTATTTGAATTATTTTTTAGAATTATTCTTCCTTCACAGGAAAAGTATTATATTTGTTTGCCTTTTATTCAGAATATCTCATTTATTCTATTAAACATCCGATTTAGATACACTGTGAAAGTAGGGAGAAACATTTTTTCTCTTTGCCTTTTATTGATCTCCAGACCTGGTTATATAGGTTTCTCCCGTAGTAACAAAACACTGAACTTTAGGACTATGGAAACACTACTAATTTACCTAGTATCCTTTCTGCTCCCCTCCAAGTTATTACAGTCTTGGGACTGAGGGCTGGGATGATGGGAATAAGGAACCATGAACTGAAAAGTAGTATGTAAGTTGCACATGTTACATTTATGTATTTAGGAATGAAAGAACCAATAATCCAGTTTGTGTTCTGAATATTCAGATTTTTATTTTTTATTTTTTTACTTATTTTTTGAGATGAAATCTTGCTCTGTCACCCAGGCTGGAATGCAGTGGTGCAATCTCAGCTCACTGCAGCCTCTGCCACCCGGGTTCAAGCGATTCTTCTGCCTCAGCCTTCTTGAGTAACTGGGATTACAGGCGGACACCACCACACCTGGCTAATTTTTGTATTTTTAGTAGAGACAACGTTTCACCATGTTGGCCAGGCTGGTCTCAAACTTCCGACCTTGTGATCTGCCCACCTTGGCCTCCCAAAGTGCTGGGATTACAAGCATGAGTGGCCACCACGCCCAGTCTGAATATTCACAATTTAAAGTGCTTTGTTTTAAAGACAATTGGCTAGCTAGGTGAGGTGATATATACCTCTAGTTTCAGCTAACAGGGAGGTTGAGGCTGAAGGACTGCTTGAGCCCAGGAGTTTGAGTCCAGCCTTTACAAAATAGCAAGACCCTATCTCTAAAAAATAAATAAATAAATAAATAAATAAAGATGACTTAAATTTACTTTTAAGAATCTATAAAAGGGAAACAAAAACATGTCCACACAAAGATATGTACCTGAATGCTTATAGCAATGTTATTTGTAATAGCCCCAAGCTGGAAACAATCTGAAAGCACCGTAAATTGATGAATTAAACAAAATGTGGTATATACTATCAGTGAGGAACTATTTAGCAATAAAAGGACCAATTTATGAAACATCTGCAACAGGGATGAGCCTCAGAAATTACGATAAATGAAAGAAGCCAGATGTAAAAGACTGCATATTGTATGATTTTATTTATGTGAAATGTCTAGAAAAGGCCAGTATATAGAAAAAGAAAGCAGATCTTTCTTGCCTAGGACTTGAGGTGGGAGCCGGGAATTAGCTACACATAAGAACTAGAGAATTCTTTGGAATGATGGAAATGTTCTGTAACTGGATTGTGATGATGGTTACACAATTCTATCAATTTACTATAATCAATTGAATTGTATTTGTACAATAGGTTAATTTTATGTATGTAATCTCTTTTTAAAAATAAAATTTCTCTGTAGTTGAATCATTTGAAAACAAAAACCACAGAACTACAGAAATTTAAAACTGCATTCTGAACCACTCTCCCCCAGGGTTTTAGGCTTAGTCTTGAATAGTTTAGTGGATATCAACCAAAATTTGTATTAAGAGATTTGAAAGAAAAGATTTTCAATAACACATCTTCATTTATTCCAGTTCTCTAACTTTTCTTTTTTTATGCTTTTCTTATTTCGTTATTGCTTATGATTTATTCAGTAATTTCAAATATTAAAAAGTAATGTTTAAATGATAAAACTTGTATTTATTAATCTTTATACTAGTTCTGTTCTCACATATTTTTAGTTAGCT
This sequence comes from Saimiri boliviensis, assembly GCF_048565385.1. Lineage (NCBI taxonomy): Eukaryota > Metazoa > Chordata > Mammalia > Primates > Cebidae > Saimiri > Saimiri boliviensis. The sequence goes on from NC_133459.1 coordinate 75,848,105, forward strand.
AGATTTTAAAATTTTTATTATTTGTTCTAAAAACATGTAAGTCAGTTTGACTTTGGTGAATTAAAATTGTTTAATGGATCTCAGAGTCTCATTTTATAACTGAGGTCTTGCTATAAATCTGGATTTTTACATATTAGATCTCCTTGGAGTAAGAGTTATTAAAGTATTATCAATTTTTTTCTTTGCAATCTGAATTTTTCTGCAGTGTTTCTTCTTTTGGAAACTTTTAGTCAACCTTAACTGATTAGTGGGAATCACTGTCGTAGGTAGTATTCCAAACATATATTTGGTTTGGGACTGCGAACTCGTTGATTGGTTAGTTGTAAAGTAATAGTCCTGCTAAAGCACAGGAAAATGTTGATTCTGTAGTGCATTTTTTGATCACACAAAGTGATGACGATATCTAGAAAACATTTTGAATAGCAGAGGGAATCCAACTGGATATTAAACATTTTCATTAGCATTAGAAATGTACATGATTAGGAACTGACTATATAGTTAATGTGACATTACTTACAATTTTATGTGCTAGATAATGCAAGTGATACTTGCATAATAATATAGTATAGTGGCATGAATTTTGGTAGGATTTTTTTCATTCATTAGTGTAGCTTCATTCTTTGAGCTGCATAGTTGACTGTTTAATAAAGTGTCTAGGAAAACCTCAAAGCTGTATTAGAGGCTTTTTTTTTTTTTTTAATCAGCTTTGATTAGTAAGTTACTTCAGACTTTGTATGAATCTTCTCAGGGATTTTGTCATTCTGACCAAATTACCATTTTTTGGCAGAGGAGGGAGAGGTTTTAGAGAAAAGCCAAACCCATGATGTAATAAATTAAAATGTTATTCTTTCTTTTCATGAATTCACTATGGGTGTTAAGTATTTAGATTTTGTCTTGTAAAAGGCTAGATTGCGCAGGCTAATTTACCCAGTTTACTTAACTCAGTTAAATTATTATACTCCCTTAAGTCTATGAGATGAAGGATAAAATGATTTGAATAATTTAAGCATTGGTTGAGTCACCTGGGTCATGACCTTGAGCTACATATTATTCTGTCATTTAAAAAAATCTGCCATTGGCTTTTTAACATTTGGAGTTATAATTATACTACTAAAATTTACAAAAGGGAAATTTGGGTGAGCTGCATATGAAAAGTGCTTGTCCTGCTTGTACTTGTCATTCAGTTTCTACACGGAATTTCCCTGACTGCTATTTGGATATATTGTTCAATACATATTTTGACAATTTTCAGATTATTAGGTCTCTCTTGGTTGCTCCAGATTTCTATTCATGGGTGAAGATAAAAATTTGACTTGAGACTCTGTTAGATGAAATAGAGTACATATATAAAACTTTTAATGGAAGAAGCCAAATGTAGAATAAGACATAAGCAAAACTAAGTTTCTTTAAAGTATGCTGTGTGTTAGTGGCATTTTAAAGTGTTAAATATCTCTTATATGTATATACATGATTATATTTTACATTGTTTTTGCTTCTGCCTTTTTCTCTGTACTGATACTCAAGACACCTTTTTAAGTTTTGATGAAGAAGGACTTTAGGAATTAGTTCATTCCCTTCATTCACTAAGCATGAATGCCTACAATTTTCAGCCCTGTATGCGTGAGCAATGCAAAATGAATAGATTTCCTGCCTTCAAATCACTGTCTGTTAGGAAATATTAGCTTAATCTGTTGAATTTTTCATAGTTTTATGATTTTTAGATTCTTTTCTGCTTGTTTCCTGGTTAGGAATTCGCCTAAGGCTTACTCAGAAACTGCTGATATTGTAATGATAGAAATCCTTATTAGTATTGACTCCCTTAAAAGATCACTATACTGTTGTTGTGTGGGTTTTAGTAGAACATTTCTTTCATACATAGTGGAAAATGTTGTGTGAAAGAAAAGGGTCAGAACATCACTATATTGTTGCCTGAGGTGGGTTGTTCGCAAGAGACAGAAGTAACCCATACAGAGACCTTACATGTCAAGGTTTACAGCTGTTGATTTCCGTCTTCTTAAAAGCATTGAAATTAATGCTAAGATGTGGCATGCCTAGATAAATAATTTTCGTATCTAGGGTAGGAATAATACTTTTAGTGTCTAAGAGTACATTTTCATAGAGTGCCCTCATTATTAGAATTTTTTCACTCTCTACCACAGAGTTCTATTTTATCTTATTTTATTTTTTATTTTTAATTATTTATTTATTTATTCTGAGACAGAGTTTTGCTCCTGCTGCCCAGGCTGGAGTGCAATGGTGCAATCTTGGCTCACTGCAGCCTTCACCTCCCAGGTTCAAGTGATTCTCCTGCCCCAGCTTCCCAGGTAGCTGGGATTACAGGCATGTGCCACCATACCTGGCTAACTTTGTATTTTTAGTAGAGATGGAGTTTCACCATGTTGGTCAGGCTAGTCTCGAACTCCTGACTTCAAGTAATCTGCCCACCTTGGCCTCCCAAAATGCAGGGATTACAGGCGTAAGCCACTGCACCTGGCCCTCTTTTGATTCTTAAACAGTAAAAAATGATCTGAAATAAAACTAGTTAGAATGAATATATTTTTTATTACATTATATTTTTATATATTTCTGTATAAAATATATAAAAACAGTATGAATATGGTATTTTTGTTTACATATATAAACAGTATGAATATGGTATTTTATATTGCTATATATTTTATTAATACGTTTATGTATTTTTATTTTATGTATTGTTTGATTGTAATACAAATTAAAGATTTAGGTTCTGTACTTTGTATTGATTATTAAAGACCTTTCAACTGACATCTTTTAAAGACTTATTATTTATAAGTAGATACTTACATAATTTATATACTTCAACATTCCAGATCAGTAGTTTATAAGATAAGGAGTTACCAGTTTTCTTTTCTGTTTTTTTTTCTTGAGACGGAGCCTTGCACTGTTGACTGGGCTGGTGTGCAGTGGCACGATCTCGGCTCACTGCAATCTTCACTTCCTGGGTTAAAGCGATTCTCCTCCCTCAGCCCCCTGAGTAGCTAGGATTACAGGCGCCTGCCCGCATGCCCAGCTAATTTTTTGTAGTTTTATTAGAGACAAGGTTTCACCATGTAGACCAGGCTGGTCTTGAACTTCTGACTTCAAGTGATCTGCCTGCTTCAGTCTCCCAAAGTGCTGGGATTACAGGCGTACCGCGCCCAGCCTTATTTTATTTTTCTTACATACCTGAGGAACAAAGATTCAGGAATAAATTATTAAAGATGCTGATTTGGAGAAAGAATTTGAAAACTAACAATTTAACTTAGGATGTAATCATCAAGAGTTTTATAGCTGTTCTATATTTAGTTAAAATGGCATTTCTGGCCAATATTAATAAATTTTAATGTAAGTTAACTGAAGTTTATTAGCAATACAGGTTTTTAAAAGTTTGACTTTCAAGAGTTGCAAGCTTTTTTCTAATCATGCTTATCTCTTCAATTAGGGTTGAAAGGAGGAGCAGGAGGTACTGATGGACAAGGAGGTACTTTCCGGTACACCTTTCATGGCGATCCTCATGCTACATTTGCTGCATTTTTTGGAGGGTCCAACCCCTTTGAAATTTTCTTTGGAAGACGAATGGGTGGTGGTAGAGATTCTGAAGAAATGGAAATAGATGGTGACCCTTTTAGTGCCTTTGGTTTCAGCATGAATGGATATCCAAGAGACAGGAATTCTGTGGGGCCATCCCGCCTCAAACAAGATCCTCCAGTTATTCATGAACTTAGAGTATCACTTGAAGAGATATATAATGGTTGTACCAAACGGATGAAGATTTCTCGAAAAAGGCTAAATGCTGATGGAAGGAGTTACAGATCTGAGGACAAAATTCTTACCATTGAGATTAAAAAAGGGTGGAAAGAAGGCACCAAAATTACTTTTCCAAGAGAAGGAGATGAAACACCAAATAGTATTCCAGCAGACATTGTTTTTATCATTAAAGACAAAGATCATCCAAAATTTAAAAGGGATGGATCAAATATAATTTATACTGCTAAAATTAGTTTACGAGAGGTAAGTTGGTAGGATCTAAAATTCTGACACCAAATATTTATGTAATTGATCATAGGGAGTGTATCTAGATAATAGCTAATTTATTTAATGCCTATTACACATTAAATATAATTATTATTATAATCCTCTAAGATAGTACTGCTATTATGCCTCTTTTATGGATGTGATTATATTTTCTAACTTTAGTTACTTATAATTTAAGTGTTAATTTGAAGTGCTAACTGAATTATGTACTACATGAGCCTGCTTTTACAAATGCGGCTTATGAGCCAGGTGCGGTGGCTCATGCCTGTAACCCCAGCACTTTGGGAGGCTGAGGTGGTGGGATCATGAGGTCAGGGGTTCAAGACCAGCCTGATGAACGTGGTGAAACCCCGTCTCTACTTAAAAATACAAAAATTAGCTGGGCAGGGTGGTTCGCACCTATGATCCCAGCTGGGAGGCTGAGGCAGGAGATTCATTTGAACCCAGGAGGCAGAGGTTGCAGTGAGCCAAGAGTGGGCCATTGCACTCCAGCCTGGGCGACAGAGCGAGACTTCATCTTAAAAGCAAACAAACAAAAACAAATGCAGTTTATGAGATCTGCATTGGTAATCTCATCACATTCGTCCTTGTATGGTTTGTTCTAAAGTTAATATGGAGTAATAATTGCATAACAAAAAATGTATTAAAATAATTTATAATTCACTATAAATAAATTTGTATACATTCATATTAATAAAAATATATACATTTATAAGTGCATAGAAATGTATATGTTTATACATCATAATGGTACTGCTTTAATATAATTATTATTTGAGTACTTATTTGCACTATTTCTTTTCTTTTTTTGAGATGAAATCTTGCTCTGGCACCCAGGTTGGCACGGTCTCAGCTCACTGCAACCTCCACCTCTAGGTTCAAGTGATTCTCCTGCCTCAGCCTCCCAAGTAGCTGGGATTACAGGCACACACCACTACACCCGGCTAACTTTTACGTTTTTAGTAGAGACGGGGTTTCACCGTGTTGGCCAAGCTGGTCTCCAATTCCTGACCTCAAGTGATCCACCTGCCTCAGCCTCCCACAGTGCTGGGATTATAGGCATAAGCCACTGCACCCAGCCTGTTTGCACTATTTCTCAAATTGGATTGCAACTCCCCAAATGTGATCATAACAGTTCCCTGTTTAAATTGCTCTACATAGCCTTTACCATAAAGTCCAAACTCTTCAGCTTAAAATAAGTCATTTTAAATCTGATGTCTACCCTTAAAATGTATATCCACTTCCCCAAGTTTGCTCTATTATAATATTTGTTATTTTTTTGGGATGGAATCTCACTCTGTCACCCATGCTGGAGTGCAGTGGCACAGTCTTGGCTTGCTGCGGCCCTCCACCTCCTAGGTTCAAGTGATTCTCCCGCTTCAGGCTCTCGAGTAGCTGGGATTATAGGTGGCCACCATGCCCAGCTAATTTTTGTATTTTTAGTAGAGCTGGGGCCACCTTGTTGGCCAGGCTGGTCTCGAACTCTTGACCTCAAGTGATCCACCCACCTCTGCCTCTCAAAGTGCTGGGATTATAGGTGTGAGTCACTGCACCTGGCCAAGTTTGTTCTATTATTATCTTGTATATTTGAGCTCTACTCTATGGAACACTATTGTTTCTCACCCTGCCCTCATAGCCGGCTACTGATCCAATGCTTAGTTCAAGTATCCGCTATTCCCAGAATATAAAGGGTTAAGTTGGCGCTCTTTCTCTCACTAAAAACCTCCATATATACCTCTGTTTCTACACTATACAATATTATAATGGCTAGTTTGCTTGCATGTTTCTGTGAGTTCCTTGTGCATTCCTTGACCTGGGGTCTGTGTTCATGGTTTCTGTAAGGCTCAGCATCTAGCCAGAATGTGTGGCATTATGTATAGTAAATGCTCAGTAAATATTTGTTATCTAAAACAAATGTCTTTATTGTCCTGATACTTTCCAGAGAAGTAGGTAGTTGCTCCTATCACGTACTTTCTAGTCCTGAATTTCTCCCTCTTCTCCCATTCCAATTCCTGCATCTTGAATGTATTAATAGCAGCTTCAAAATAACCATGTCATTCCAGGGCAATGTGGAATATATCCTTTACTTCTCTTTTACCTTTTCTTCTCCTTCCTTCCTTTTTTTTTTTTTTTTTTTTTTTTTTTTTGTAACATATCTAATGATGCATGTCCTGAAGGAATTTTCTAATGAGGAAAAAATTGTGTAACTATTGTTGTTATTTTGGAGGTTAAAATTTTACCTTAGTGGTACTACCCTTTACTATCTGGTAATATTTGTGCTTAGATTTTTTTAGTTTTGAAGTGTGTTCATTTTATTTTATTTGATCTATTTTAGGCATTGTGTGGCTGCTCAATTAATGTACCAACACTGGATGGCAGAAACATACCTATGTCAGTAAATGATATTGTGAAACCTGGAATGAGAAGAAGAATTATTGGATACGGGCTGCCATTTCCAAAAAATCCTGACCAACGTGGTGACCTTCTAATAGAATTTGAGGTGTCCTTCCCAGACACTATATCATCTTCATCCAAAGAAGTGCTTAGGAAACATCTTCCTGCCTCATAGAATGAAGAACTTTGTTACCCATATTTTGATAAGGCACTGAAAATATAGAAGGACTGGCAGTTTACTGATGTAGATGTGAATTCTGTATAAAGATGTGTAAATTCTTTTGAGGGTTCATTAAATTGCATGAATAGAAACGGGTCAAATAAATAGGCAAAAGGGATTTTTACAGTTAGAGATAAAGAGAAAACCATTCACTATATTTTGTTTCATTTTTCCCAATTCAGTTATTTTTGGTAATTTGCTTATATGTACAAGTTGTTTTTGTGGAGTCAGTAGATGCAGTTCTAGTAAAGTACTAGACTACCAATTACTTTATTTCTTATATCTTTAGATAATTAATATGAAAAGTCTCCATTTATAATGAAAATAAAAATTCTTAAGTAAACTATACATGTAATGTGTATTTCAAGAAGAGAATAAAAACCCAAGTCAGTTATTAGTTTTAAGTCACCTTCTGAAATGCTGCTATAGGGTTGGTATCAGTAAAAGAATATTCTGATGCATATGTTTCACCATTTTGATTTTTAAAGTATACTGTAGCATTTCTTTTTTGTTTTTTTTTTTCTTTTATTTACTGTGGCATTTCTTAATAACATTGTTGCGATGTTCTTAAGGCAGATTTTTCTTCATAAAAAGGAATTTAATGGCTATTTCTCTCCTGTGGAAATCCCGATTGCCTGAATTACTGATATTTTAGAAATAGACTTTTTAAAATGCCATATGTAATTTTATGCAAGTTGACTATATATCTTGGACTTAATAAATTATAGGCTCATTTTGTTCTCTGCTAGTTTAAAGTAATTTGTTTAATAATAGATGTGTTTTTAGAGGAAATGCTGTTACTTGTCATTAATTTTCCAATGATACAGTCTTCTATAACTTACTCATAATATGCTATGTGTACTTTATGTAATTTCCCTAAAAAGAATGAACTACCACTATGCTATGGTATTAAACCAAAATATGGGGAAAATAAACACTAACTGCTGCTTATGGACAATGTTGCAACTGCTTGTTATGCATATAAATATTTTACTTTTTCATATGTATAGATTGCATTTCTTAGGTGTTTTAATTTTTTAAAATATATTACTTTTAAAAAATTATTTAGTTTTGTTTTCTGTTTTATAACTATAGTGAGAATGATGTTTTGAAACAAAGTTTTTGGTTATAAAATAGTTTTCAGGATGATTTACACACATACATATGTGTGTATGTATGTATACTGGGTCCTATCACCTTTTAGCAAATATGAAATCAATATAAATAGATTATAATAGCCATATTCTTTATTACTTTATTGAGATATAATTTACATGCCGTAAAGTTTACCCTTAAAATATACAATTCAGTGGTTTTAGTAATATTCACAAAGTAGTACAATCATCATCACTTTTTAATTCCAGAATATTTTCATTACCCCAAAAAGAAATCCTAAATCCATTCACACTTACTTCCCATTCTTCCTTTCCTCCAGCCCCTGGCAAACACTAACCTGCTTTTTGCCTGTATGGATTTGTCTGTTCTGGACATTTCATACAAATAGAACCAAACAATATATGGCTTTTTTTTTTTTTTTTTTTTTGGCCTGGCCTCTTTCATTTAGCTTGACGTTTTCAAGGTTCATCTATGTTGTATCATGTGTCACTACTTTATTCCTTTTTATGGCAAATTATATGGATATACCACATTTTGTTTATCTTTTCATTAATTATGGGCATTTGGCTTATTTCTACTTTTTTGGCTATTATAAATAATGCTGCTATGAAAATTTGCATGGAGGTTTTTGTGTTCCAATTCTCATGGGTATATACCTAAAAGTGGAATTGCTGAGAGTAACCATTTACTTGAGTTGCAAATGGAAAATGCTTGAAAAAATGCCAGAGAATCCAGCTAATCACACTTACTATTCTAATTAATAAGTGATTCCTCTATAACTCTCTCTGAATGACAGTTAAAACTCCCTACAGAAGTGTGAACATTACAGAAATTTTCTCACAAGTCTAAAGATCTACAGCTGAAAAACATTAGTCAACATGGTGACTGATGGTGGTTTCTATTTTAAACTCATTATTTATTGCAATTTTTTTGTAAGCATTTTCTCCCAGGTAAAAATAAATGTTATATATATATATATATACACACATATATGCATGTAATTTATATATATATATGCATGTAATTTATATATATATAATTTATTTTATTTTCTTTTTTTAAAAGATAGGGTTTCTCCATGATGGCCAGGCTGGTCTTGAACTCCTGACCTCAGGTGATCCACCCCCCTCGGCCTCCCAAAGTGCTAGGATTACAGGCGTAAGCCATCTTGCCCGGCTATATAATTTATATATATTACCTTTGGATTAAAAAGTTTTTTAAGCAGAGAATTATTATTCCAGTAGTAAATAAATTTATACAAAATCAGTATACCAGTATCTCTCTTATCTTAAAGGATATTGACAATGCTTCAGCATGTAGTAAGTGCCCAGTTTTATGTGTTGAATGTTGAATTAAAAGAAGTAAAAGAGTTTTACAGTTTTTTATTTTTTCAAATTATGAGAGTACTTTTTATTTTAAAATCTTTTCTTTAAATTCAACCAGGTACTTGGATAGCTGGAATAGTTTTGAAGTACTATAGATCCCATAAAGAAAGATGTTTATTTTTTCTAAAACAAAAACCACAAATTGCTTATGTTAAAAAAAAAAAAAAAGGCCAGGTGCTGTGGTTTACGCCTGTAATCCCAGCACTTAAGGAGGCCGAGGCAGTGGAAAATCGTTTTGAGTCCAGGAATTTGATACCAGCCTGGGCAACATAGCAAGACTCCATCTCTGCAAAAAAAGAGTAAAAAGTTAAAAAAAAAAAAAAAAAAAGTAAAAAGTAGTTGAGCCTGGTGGCAGGTGCTATAGTCCCAGCTACTTGGAAAGTTGATTTGAACCCAGGAGGTAGAGGCTGTAGTGAGCCCTGATTGCACCACTGCACTCAGCTGGGGTGACAGGGTGAGACCCTGTCTCAAAAACAGAAACAAAAAACAAGTATAAAACAAGGTGATTAATGGCCTGCTAATAAAGATGTTTTGTTTGGCCAGCTCAGTGGTTTAAAAACTGGTTATTTTTTTTTTTAATTAGAGTGTTTTTTGGCAAGGCATGGACTTTTCTGTTGCCACTGACCTACCATTATCTATTGCATTACCTAAAGCTGCTTCATATGTTTAGTTATATTGCCTCAGCCTCTGAAAGCATCTGAATTAGTCACATCTACTGTAGCTCATCACGCCTGCCTATTGTTAGCCTTCCTTGGAAGCAAGGAGTTGAAAATGCTCTTATTTTTGGAGACTTGTCATTTAAATAGTTACGATGGATAAAAGGAAATTAATACATGTGATTAGTTTCATTAAGTGGTTTAGAAATGACTATCTTCATATTCCAAGGACTATTTACATAACCTCAAGGAGTTAAGACCAAACATCGTTCTTTTTATCTTTTTTTTTTTCTTGAGACAGAGTGTTGCTCTGTCGCCCAGGCTGGAGTGCAGTGGCACAATCTCGGCTCATTGCAACCTCTGTCTCCCGGGTTCAAGCAATTCTCTTCCCTCAGCCTCCTGAGTAGCTGGGATTACAGGCGTGCGCCACCACACCCAGCTAATTTTTGTATTTTTAGTAGAGATGAAGTTTCACTATGTTGGTCATCCTGGTCTCGAACTCCTGACCTCATGATCTGCCCGCCTGGGCCTCCCAAAGTACTGGGATTACAGGAATGAGCCACGAATAGCTTAATCTAAATTTGAGTAAATAAAGTTCTATAGAGTAAATATTTCAACCTTTTAAACTTTTTTTCTGTGATACTTTTAGTTCTAAATTTGATAAAACTTTTGGAGCTGGAAATAATTTTTAAAATCCCATTTTCTAGATAAAGAAGTAAACCCAAAGAGGCTAAATGGCTTGTCTGTAGTTAAAGAGCAGGCTCGATATATTCTTCTGGTCATTAAAGAAAAGAAAAAAAGTAGAGCAGGCCGGGCGCAGTGGCTCATGTCTGTAATTCCAGCACTTTGGGAGGCCAAGGCAGGTGGATCACTTGAGGCCGGGAGTTTGACATCAGCCTGGTCTACATGGTGAAACCCCATCTTTACTAAAAATACAAAAATTAGCCGGGCGTGGTTGCAGGCACCTGTAAACGCAGCTACTTGGGAGGCTAAGGCAGGAGAATCACTTGAACCCGGGAGGCGGAGGTTGCAGTCAGTTGAGATCATGCCACTGCACTCCAGCCTGTGCGACATGACGGTGGGAGGCTCCGTCTCAAAAAAAGCAAGCTGGAAAGGAAATTCTTATTTTCAGTGCCATTTTTCTCTAGAATGCCATTGATAGCCCCTCTTGCTCAATTTTCAAGACTAGATCAAATTCTTTTACAGTTTATTTGCTGGCCAACTGTGATAGCTCACACTCATAATACTAGCACTTTGGGAGGCCGAGGCAGGAGGATTGCTTGAGCTCAAGAATTCAAGACCAGCCTTGGCAACACATTGATACTTTAAATTAAACATTAAAAAGGAAAGTTCATTTGGCTATTTCTTTGTATAGCCTGTGTAATTTAGCATATATATTTGAAATATTTTTGGTCATTTAGGAACATACAAAATTAGAACTTGGTGCTCACTAGAAAGCTTTTGAAACATTAGTTACAAAAACAGGCTTTTTCTTTTTAAAGAAATTAATAGCAGCAATAGTCCATAATTGGGCTGTGTCCTTCATTAGTTTACAAATATATATGCCAATGTTATTCTCAAAATAGTGTAAGGCCACATCTGAACAAAAAACAAGCATATTATTTTAATTTATATAAACAACATAAATGAAGATTTTTACAAGTCTGTAAAAATATGAAATTATATCATTATAATATGAAAGTATATCATGGTAAATGATGAAATTATATGAAATATGAGTTTGAAATATATAAAATGAAATTCAAATATTCAAATATGAAATTTTATCATAAAAAGAAAAGGAAAGAGAAAAGAAAGGGGGAAGAAAGGAAGAAAACACTCTAAAGATTTTATTGAGAAAAAAAGTTTGTAATGATAAATAACCTATAGAATCTACAATCATGCAAGTATTGTAACCTCTCCCAAACTACAAAATATCATCTCTCCAGCTGTTAGAGTTTTGGTTTGTGTGAACGTAGTTTATGAGCTTTATTTATTTATTAAAAATTTTTTTTTTTTTTTAGGCATGCTCTTATGGCTGGAGCACAGTAGTGCAACCAGGGCTCACTGCAGCCTCCACCTCCCAGGCTCAAGCTGATCCTCCCACTTCAGCCTCCCCTAAGTGGCTGGGACTATAGGTGTGCCTCACCGCACCCGGCTGAGCCATTTTTAACTGAGATAATTTTAGGAAGAGGAAACCAGAGGTTGAAAAACGGAAATGAGAGTAAAGCGAATCATGGAGGAAGATGAGAAATTTCTGATGCAGTCTTACACATAAGAAATAAAGCCAAGGCTGGTTGCAGTGACTCATGCCTGTAATCCCATCACTTTGGGAGGCTGATGCAGACGGATCTCTTGAGCCCAAAAGTTTGAGAACAGCCAGGGCACCACAGCAAAACTCCATGTCTACAAAAAAATAAAAAAATTAGCCAAGCGTGATGGGGCACCCCTGTAGTCCCAGCTACTTGGGAGGTTTAGGTGAGAGGCTGGATTGAGCCCAGGAAGCAGAGATTACAATGAGATCACACCATTGCTCTCCAGCCTGGGTGACACAGCCAGACTCTGTCTCAATCAATCAATAAAGCCAGAGGCAAAAACCGCTGCTTCTGTTTTGTTAAAGGGATGCCATTGAAATGGATACAAAAAGTCTGGACAGGAAGTACTTTTGGAACATGAAGTTATAATGGAAGGTCCTGTATTACAGAAGAGCTCAAGAAATACTTAGTTATATCTATCTTAGTTGGTTAAATAAAAGTTGCATAATTGTTTTTTATCTTTAGTATACATTTTGCATCTCTATGACTGGGGTTGAAGAGGTTCAACAGATGATACTGTTGGATTGGGTGGCTCACACCTGTAATCCCAGCACTTTAATGTGGTTTCTGTTAGTTCTTTGAACATATTTATAATGGTGACTTTCAAGTCTTTGTTAAATCCAACATCTGGTAGATTCATAAGCAGTTTCTGTTGTCTTCTTTTTTTTTCAGTGTATGAGCTATACTTTTTTAAAGGTAATATAGCAACTCTTGGTACTGAACCTCACTTCTCTATGGAACTTGTTATTTACTTATTTAGTGATTAGCTCAATTGTTCTAGCAAAGCATTTTTTTTCCCTTCACTATGTGAAGACTGTCTCTTTCCCTGATTGCACCCAGATGTTAAGCTCACTAATTGCTGACTGGTTGTTCTACTGTTTTCAACAATGCCCTGGGGCATGAACTGCTCAAAGAACTGGGCAAATTTGGACTCCTTTAAAGGGATAATTCTGAAATTCTGTTTGAGATTTGTTCTAACTCTAGGAGGGCTCTTTCCAGCTGTCTCTTTCCCTTTGTCGCTTTGCAAACTGGTGCTGGAAGGCAAAGACAAAGGTGCTCTTCTCTCTTTTTAAAAAAATTGCATTTCCTTTATTTTACATACTTTAATTTCAGAAAAAAAAAATAAAAACCCCACAATACACAACATCCAACTCCATTGTCAAATTAGAGAGGGGATGGGGCTTGAGGCCCTTGTTTCCTGCCTTAGACACAATGACAGGGGAGGGAAAGACACTGGCTTTCTGAGTGACGCCTCTGCCTTAGGAGCTGAGGGCTTGGGGTAGACGTTGGCAGCAGCGCCAGGTCTCCCCAGTTTGTCTCTCCCAGCATGAAACTCTTGTCCCATGAGCCAGGATAAGGGCACTGGGGGGCTTTAGTATTCTCAGCAGTGCTGAGTCTAAGATTCTCCATCCTGCACGTGGAAGTGGAAGAAAGCATCTCCCAACTCTCCCCTGCACTTACCTGGAGCTTAGCCTCTGCAACAGATAGCTGGGGCGAAATGAGAAGTGCTTGTGTTTTACCTTTCCGAGGAAGGTAATCCTCTGGCTGGGCTATACTTACTCTGACTGAAGAAGGAATGGGGTATTCGTGGCTGTGGCAGTCTGGAGTTTCCACCTCACTGAGTGGAGAGAAGGAGGGATAGAGTGGGCCTTGGTTCAAATACTGGAGACTATCACTATTATTACCAGATTTTAGATTTTCTTGAATAAATGTGTCTTCATTTGCTGTATGCCCTTAGGACCATTTCCAGATACTATAAATGGTTGTTTTAAAAGTAAATACCATAGAATTTAAACCCTAATATAAAAATTTGCTTCTGGGGGGCCGGGCGCGGTGGCTCAAGCCTGTAATCCCAGCACTTTGGGAGGCCGAGGCGGGTGGATCACGAGGTCGAGAGATCGAGACCAACCTGGTCAACATGGTGAAACCCCGTCTCTACTAAAAATACAAAAAATTAGCTGGGCATGGTGGTGCGTGCCTATAATCCCAGCTACTCAGGAGGCTGAGGCAGGAGAATTGCCTGAACCCAGGAGGCGGAGGTTGCGGTGAGCCGAGATCGCGCCATTGCACTCCAGCCTGGGTAACAAGAGCGAAACTCCGTCTCAAAAAAAAGAAAAAAAGAAAAAAAAAAAAATTTGCTTCTGGAAGAGGTGATAGGTAAGCTTCCTATAACATTTTTTAGTTGTTCATGTTCATGCAATTATTCAGCTGCCCTAACTGGTAATAATGTGTCTTAACAAATGTCTCTGGAGAAAGAGAGTATCTCTCTCTCTGTCTATTTTAATAAATAATATTTTTGTTTACTTCTGAAATATAAGCTGGAATAATTAAAACGCATAATAATATAGTACTAGAGAGTGGTCTGTGTAAAATATGGCCCACTTAAGAAGGAAGGAAAAGTGATATGGTGGAAATAATACTATTAGGAGTCAGGTTTTGCCAATAGCTAACATTTGTGACCTTAGGCAGGTTGCTTAATCTTACTGCCTTAGCTTTCACTCATTGGTTAAAAAAAAAATTTTAATAAGATGATCTTTAAATCCTTGGTAGCTTAAAAATATTGTATTATGAGAAGGAATATTATAGAATAGTGAGGTTTTTTAAAATTAAAAATTATAAGTCATGGTATCTGATGAAGAATTCTATTTTTTATTTGAAAAAAGTTTCTAAGCTTAGGCAACATAGTGAGACCGTGTCTCAAGTAAAGAAAAAAAAAAAAAAAATCAGCCAGGTGTGGTAGCTGTAGTCTCAGCTACTCGGGAGGCTAAGCTGAGAGGACTGCTTGAGCCCAGGAGGTCCAGGCTGCAGTAAACTGTGATTTCACCATTGCATTCCTGGGTGACAGAACAAGACACTGTCACAAACAAAGGTCCCACTGTTGATGTGAATGTAAGTTAGTAAAACCTTTATGGAATACTGTGAAGATTTCTCAATGAACTAAAAATAGAACTACCTACCATTCAACCTAGCAATCCCACTACTGGGTATCTACCCAAAGGAAAAGAAACCATTATATTTAAAAAGACACTGGCACTTGTATTTTTTATCACAGTACTATTCACAAGAGCAAAGTCATGGAGTCAACTTAAGTGCATCTATCAATGGTTGATTGGACAAAGAAAATGTGGTATATATACATCATGGAATACTATACAGCCATAAAAAGAATGAAATCATGTCCTTTACAGCCACCTGGAGGCCATGATCTGAAGTGAAATAATTCAGAAACAGAAAATAAAATACTTGAGAGCTAAATAATGGGTACACATGGACATACAGCTGGAAATAATAGACACTGGGGACTCCAAATGGAGGAAAGGTGGGAGTGGGGTAAAAGTTGAAAAATTACCTGTTGGTCACAATATTCACTCTTTGGGTGATGGGTACGCTAGAAGCCCTAACTTCACCATTATGCAAAATATCCATGTAACAAACCCTCACATGTATCCCCTGAATCTCAAATTAGAAGAAAAAAAAATTAAAATGTATTATATTGAAAGGAGAAAAATGTTCTAGGAATAAAAATAAAATCAAACTTACTTATCAGTTTACCAAATCCCCTTTATTAAGTTGTTAAACAAATATTTAAATCTTGGTTTCTAGACCGGGTGTCGTGGCTTAGGCTTGTAATCCCAGCACTTTGAGAAGCCAAGGTGGGTGGATCACTTGAGGTATGGAGTTTGAGACCAGCCTGGCCAACATGGTGAAATTCCCATCTCTACTAAAAACACAAAAATTAGCCAGGCATGGTGGCGGGGTGACTGTAGTCCCAGCTACTTGGGAAACTGAAGCAGGAGAATCACTTGAATCTGGGAGGGGATGTCACAGTGAGTTGAGATCTTACCACTGCATTTTATCCTGGTTGACAGAGCACAGAGTGAGACTTTGTCTCAAAACAAAAACAAACACAAAACCAACCAATCAAGCAAATAAAAATAACAAAAAAAACCTGATGGTTTCTAACACATTTTATTTTTCACATGTGAATGCTTTTATTTAAAAAAAACAGTTCAGGCCAGGCGCAGTGGCTCATGCCTGTAATCCCAGCACTTTGCGAGGCTGATGTGGGTGGATCATTTGAGGTCAGGAGTTCAAGACAATTCTGGCCAAGATGCTGATAGCCACCTCTACTAAAAATACAAAAATTAGCTGGGCGTGGCGGCAGGCACCTGTAATTCCAGCTGCTTGGGAGGCTGAAGTGGGAGAATTGCTTAATTCCACCCAGGAAGTTGAGGTTGCAGTGAGCCAAAATTGCACCGCTACACTCTGGCCTGGGCGACAGAGTGAGACTCTGTTTCAAAAATAAAAACAAAGAAGCAAACAAACAAACAAAAAACAGTTCACGGTATCAAAATTTATCAGTTACCAAATCGCCGTTAGTTATTAAACAAGTATTTACTGAGTATACTGAGGCTATAATATTGTTGTAGGTGCTGGAAGTCCTACCTCTAGGGTTCCTCTTTAGGGATCCTATCCCTAAAGACCTTACATTCTAATCATAGAAGATAAACACTTAAAAACATTACTTGCATTAAAAAACAAGTAAGTTATTTTTTGAATAACAATAAACATTAAGAAAAGAATGAAAATGACATAAAAACTGACTGGAGCGGGAAGAAGTGTGCTACTTTTTAGCTAGAGTGATGAAAGAAAGCCTCTCTAGGAAGAGAGATATTTGCATTCAGCCCTTAATGATTCCAAGGGGGCAGCTGTTGGAAGAACATTGAATGAAAAAGGAACAGCAATGACAAAAGTCCTGAGATGGGAGCCTTTACTGAAAAGCAGAAAGATGTATTGTAATTTACTTCCCAATTTTCAAATCCTATTGATGTTATGTTTCCTAAAACATATCAAAGAGGCAGAAGCAGATATCAGAGAAAGAAAATGGGACTAGAAAATGCCTTTTTTTTTTTTTTTTTTTTGAGACGGAGTCTCACTCTGTCACCCAGGCTAGAGTGCAGTGATGTGATCTTGACTCACTGCAACCTCTGCCTCTTGGGTTCAAGATTCTCGCACGCCACCATGCCCAGCTAATTTTTTGTATTTTTAGTAGACACGGGGTTTCACCATGTTGGTCAGGCTTGTCTCGAACTCCTAATCTCAAGTGATCCACATGCCTCAGCTTCCCAAAGTGCTGGGATTAGAGGTGTGAGCCGCTGCATCCAGCCAAAAATTTGACTAGAAAATGTCAAGTGTTGGCCCCTCAACCTGGCTCTTGCTGTCTATGGAGTCCAGTTCTTTTCAGGGTTGTGTTTCCTATTTGTAAACAGAGAATACTTATCATATGTACCTCCTAATAGAATACAGTTCTCTATAAACAATACTAGGTATGGACGAGATAATGTTGAAAGAGAAGTTTACTCAGACATTTTAAATTATGTTAAATTAAAATGTTACCTTTGTTCAAATTGTTTCAAATGAGGATTTTAAAAGACATATGGTTCTATAGTTCTCACACTGCTGATGCATACATTGAAAGTTTCCCTCATACTCTTAAATTTTGAAATGCTTTACCTCTTGACAATGAAAGTAAAAATAAAATTAAAGATAAGATTTACGATATATTCTTGCACTCTGAATTTACAGTCCTGAAAAGAAAATTAAAAAAAGATTTATAACAAAAATTTTAAAGATCATGGGTATACTACATTAAAAATTTATTTCATAGCATTGGTTCTAACCTTTTTACCCCAAACAGTCCTTTTATTATGTTCTTACCTCCTCCCCTATTAAATTAATTTTTGTGTGTGTGCTGAAAGACTGTATTTATTAAGAATTATTATATTTAGGCTGGGTACAGTGGCTCATGCCTGTAATCCCAGTGCTTTGGGAGGCTGAGGCAGGAGGATTGCTTGAAGTCAGGAGTTCAAGACCAGCCTGGACAACATAGTGAGACCCTCATCTCTACAAAAAAATTAAAAAAATTATCCGGGCATGGTGGCATATGCCTATGGTCCCAGCTACTTCAGAGGCTGAGGCAGGAGGATCCCGGGAGCCCTGGGATTTGAGACTGCAGTGAGCTATGATCATGCCACTGTACTCCAACCTGGGGTACAGGTTGAGACCCTGCCTCTGAGAAAAATGGAACTATTTATTTTAATATATCTGACATAGCACAACAACTAATCAACTACTGTAAACAGGAATTAAACAGAAACAAAAAATGTGATTTTTTTTTTTTTTTTTGTACAGACAGGGCCTTGCTATGTTGCCCAGGCTGATCTTGAATTCCCGGCCTCAAGCAATCCTCCTGCCTCAGCTTCTCAAAGCACTGGCATTACACGCATAAGCCATAGCACCTGGCCAAGAATGAGATTTTTAAAAATTCACCTCTTTAATCTGCTAGTTGTGTGATTCCCATTAGGTGATTTCCAGTACTGAAAATAACATCACTTACCCATGTTACCTACCTCCTTTGTAGTCTCCTTGGGAATCTGGAGACCTCAGATTAGCAGCTACTAGCCTTGGCTTTGATTACAATTTTGGTGATGGCTGTTAGAACAAGATGATGCTAGATGAGATCTATCCGTCTGTAGATGAAACTGCCTTGAGAGATCATACCAGAGTTTACCCTGGGAAAATAGACTAGAGTAAAATTTAATTTGTTAGTGTGTATTTAAAAAAAAATCATGCACCAGAAATTTGTGTTGTTAAGAAATCTGGAAGTGTCTGCAAGTATCCTAACAAAAATAAAAAATGAATACTATTAGGGTAGAAAAAAATACTTCAAGTTCTTTTTAATGTTAAGAAATCACAGTAAATGATGTATGGCATTAAAGTTAGGTAGTATGACTTTTACAATACTTTGTTTTAAAAAGCTTGTTACAAAGCTTGTTCGAGTTTACAATAAATTTTCAAATATCCACCCACTTTATAACATAGTATGAAATTTAATAAATAGGTAAAACTACTCTGAAATTCAATGGACATAAAAACTCTTTAGGCTATTTTCTAGAACTGTGTCATACATAGAGCATTCTTGGGTGGGAAGTGTTGTTTTTGTTTTCACTCTGCTGGTAAGAATATATTTTACAATATTATCTACTAGCTTACATTGTGTTTGTGTATATTAGTTTAAGCCAACTTTTTTGATCTATAAACATGACAAAATGAAATTACCCATTTTTACCTATGAAAATAATTTTATATACATATGTGTATATAAACGATAAGTTTAATAAACCATTACCTACCCTTCCTAGATAGAATGACTGTGACTTTTAAAATTTTTACTCTAGTTTATTAATTATTTCTTTCTTTCTTTTTTTTTTTTTTTTGAGATGGAATCTCACTCTGTCACCAGGCTGGAGTGCAGTGGAGCAATCTCGGCTCACTGCAACCTCCGCCTCCTGCCTGCCTCAGCTTCCCAAGTAGCTGGGACTACAGGTGTGCACCACCACACCTAGATAATTTTTGTATTTTTAGTAGAGACAGAGTTTTATCATGTTGGCTGGGATGGTCTCGATCTCTTGACCTTGTGATCTGCCTGCCTCGGCCTCCCAAAGTTCTGGGATCACAAGTGTGGACCATGGCGCCCAGCCTATTAATTTTTTTCTAATTGCATCCCACTGCATTTATTTCATGACCTACATTTGTGAAACAGCTCCACGGTTTGAAAAACACTCCTAGAATTCCCATAAGAATATAAATGTAGTAATTGTTAAATTTTAAAACTTAAATGTCATTTGTTTACGATCATTTAAAAACTATTGACTGGAAAATTTTTACTCATATTTAATTGTTGGACTAGCAATAGATAGAGCTATTTTTTGGCCATAAGACAAATTCTAATAAAAGATCATTATTTTGATTAATTTATAGATGACTTTATTCCCCCCCTTCAACTTAAGATAATTGTAGATCAGAAAGTAAATTTGCATTGAATTTGCTCTGTTAAATTCCGTCAGTGGTGATAATCACATTCAGATTTTCTGCAAATTCTGTTTATATAGTATTTTAGCAAGCCTGTGCTAGTAACATAAAAAGAAATAAATTTACAAACCAAAGACTTTATGAAGGTCATACACAAAGAGATGGATGTTTTAGTAAGAAACAGAAATTTCTTAAGCTTCTCATTAGATTTATTTAGATTTTAGCTCAAAATAGATTTGAGTAAGTTTATTTCTGATACCTTGCTTTACCCTAATTACAGAAAAGAGAACTTCTAAATAAATCACATTAAAGATTTTTTTTAAATTTACTGAGGCTGGGTGCGGTGGTTGATGCCTGTAATCCCAGTACTTTAGGAGGCTAAGGTGGGAGGATTGCTTGAGCCCAGGAGTTCAAGACCAGCCTGGTCAACTTGGTGAAACCCATCTCTACAAAACACAAAAATTGGTTGGGCATGGTGGTGCACACCTGTGGTCCCAGCTACTTGGGAGGCTGAGGTGATAGGATTGCTTGAGCCCTGGAGGTTGAGGCTGCAGCCAGCCATAACCATGCCATTGCACTCCAGCCTGGGTGACAGAGTGAGAACTCTGTCTCAAAAGAAAAAAGGAAAAATAGAAAAAATTTACTTTGAATTTTAAAATAAACTTAAAATTTAAAAATTTCTATTCAGTTTGCCAGCATCACAACCATTCCTCTCAGGATTATATATGAGAAATATATAATATTAAAATACCATTAAAAGTATCTGACTAGGCCGGGAGAGGTGGCTCACACCTGTAATCCCAGCACTTTGGGAGACCGAGGCGGGAAAATCACCTGAGGTCAGGACTTTGAGACCAACCTGGCCAACATATAGTGAAACCCCATCTCTATTAAAAAATACAAAAATGGCCGGGCGTGGTGGCTCAAGCCTGTAATCCCAGCACTTTGGGAGGTCGAGGCGGGTGGATCACAAGGTCGAGAGATCGAGACCAACCTGGTCAACATGGTGAAACCCCGTCTCTACTAAAAATACAAAAAATTAGCTGGGCATGGTGGCACGTGCCTGTAATCCCAGCTACTCAGGAGGCTGAGGCAGGAGAATTGCTTGAACCCAGGAGGCGAAGGTTGCGGTCAGCCGAGATTGTGTCATTGCACTCCAGCCTGGGTAACAAGAGCGAAACTCCGTCTCAATTAAAAAAAAAAAAAAAAAAAAATTAGCTGGGTGTGCTGGTGATGCATGCCTGTAATCCCAGCTACTTGGGAAGCTGAGGCAGGAGAATTGCTTGAACCTGGGAGGTGGAGGTTGCAGTGAGCTGAGATCATGCCTCTGCACTCCGCCTGGGTGACAGAGCAAGACTCTGCCTCTCTCTCAAAAAAAAAAAAAAAAGTATCTGATTAAATTTTATTTTCATATTATTTCTTAATTTTATGGTTATCTTGAGTGACCACAAATATAATGTAGAGGAGAGTGTTTCCCAAGTTGTTATGTTCAATGGTTTTCATTTGTAAGCATTCAGTATGATCTTAGTGTTTTAGGAGACTGTACATAGTATTTATGTGTGGTCTGTTAGAATCCATAGACCTTTAGGTAAGTGTCCTCTTTATTACTGCTATTTCAGTCCAAAGTGTGCTTCTGGGATAGAAATAAATGGGCCACATAAATATATCTCTTAGGCAACAGCCAAGAAATTGTCTAATAATTGTTTTTATAAGTAAGTTAGAAATTAGAAAATTCATTTGCATTAATTGGTGTGTATGCATAAATGTATATTTTTTCAAAGTCATCAGAATATATTTTCTCATCTTTTTAAAAAATATATTTTTAAGGACAGGGTCTCACTATGTTGCCCAGGCTGCTCTCAAACTCCTGGCCTCAAGCAATCTTCCTGCCTTGGACCTACCAAAGTTCTCAGATTACAGGCATGAGCCATCACGCCCAGTCAGGAAAATATATCTTCAGAAAAACTAAGAGCTGCCGGGCGTGGTGGCTCAAGCTTGTAATCCCAGCACTTTGGGAGGCCAAGGTGGGTAGATCACGAGGTCAAGAGATCGAGACCATCCTGGTCAACATGGTGAAACCCTGTCTCTACTAAAAATACAAAAAAATTAGCTGGGCATGGTAGTGCGTGCCTGTAATCCCAGCTACTCAGGAGGCTGAGGCAGGAGAATTGCCTGAACCCAGGAGGTGGAGGTTGCGGTGAGCTGAGATCGCACCATTACACTCCAGCCTGGGTAACAAGAGCGAAACTCCTTCTCAAAAAAAAAAAAAAAAAAAGAAAAACTAAGAGCTTCTTTTAAAAGCAAAAAATCAGAATATTAGTTGAATATATTTGGAAGATACTAGACCTATTAGATAAATCACCATACATATTAAGCACTTCAGTTGCATGTGGTTATCATAAAGAGGTATGTTTCTTTTTCTTATTTCTTACAGAACACAGAAGGAAGTCATAGTTGTTTCATTTATTACATGTATTACCTCTTTTAAAGAAATAAGCACCTATAATAGTGTTTGGCTTAATAACAAATGTTAGTTATTGTTAGTCATAGCATCTCTTTATTTGAAAGTGGACTTAGAATTCTGGTTTCAGAATTCAGTTGCCAGAATTTATTCATTCAATATTGGTTAAAAATTTATGAACAAACTATATGCTAAGTATGTTGCATTAGAATTTGAGAGTTTCTGGTTCCTGACCAAGATAGGAAAGCAGCGGGAGTAGCAAGCTCCGTGTCATCAGCCCTGTAGAAACTATAGAGCTAGATGGAAGCTAGGAATCCTTGTGGCAATTTAAGGTTCTTTTGAACTGCTTTGCGTGTTAGGGTTGATGGGTGGGAGGCTGGTGAGAAGGTTAGTTTGAGGAAAGCTTTTTAAGTCTGCTCTTGTCTTTTTCAGGAATTACCTTGTAACAGATACTGCCTGTAGTTTCACTGCCAAAATTGGAGACAAAAGCCCAGGATGTCCGTGCTGATACTGACAAGTATTTTCAGTGCAAAAGCCTTGGTGGCAAGAAGTGTTGATGGAAACAAACATAGACTGACTTGTAGTTCTTGGATATCCATTTCTTCTCCTCTTTCCTTTCCAAAACACTTGGGCTGGTGTATTCCTCTCCCAAGGAGTCTTCTCACTAAGGATTTAAAATAAAAACTCTGACACAGGAGCTGCCTAATGTGTAAGCAGCACACCAGAATGATCAGTAGTATTTAGGTGGTGCCTGGGGTTCTACACCCCTGGGCTCATTTCCTAAGCCCACTGATTCTCCTAACTCACTGATTCAGCTAGGGCCCTTGTTGCAGACCCTTCCTCAAGGTACCTTATCAGCTAGAGGATCAAGGGGAATGTGGCCAAGGTAAATAGATACCAGGCCATTTTTCTTTCAAAGTGGACAAGTGAACTGCTCTAAGTCCTATGTATTAGGGGGAATTTCCTGTTACCACCACCCATAAGTGTAGTAGCTGTCTACTTCTGGCTGTGCCAGCAAAATGTGCAGAGCAGGCCTGCATGTTTTCTCCTTTATTAACTAGTCATTACCTAGGTCCAGTCTTGCATGTATCATTCATTTTGTTTTTGAGACAGAGTTTCCCTCTTGTTGCCCAGGCTGGAGTACAAGGGACCAATCTCAGCTCACCGCAACCTTTGACTCCCAGGTTCAAGTGATTCTCCTGCTTCAGCCTCCCAAGTAGTTGGGATTACAGGCATGCGCCACCATGTCTGGCTAATTTCGTATTTTTAATAGAGATGGGGTTTCTCCATGTTGGTCAGGCTGGTCTTGAACTCCTGACCTCAGGTGATCCACCCACCTCGGCCTCCCAAAGTGCTGGGATTACAGGCATGAGCCACTGCTCCTGGCCATATCATTCATAGTAAATAATGGAATGCATGTTTCAACTTCAAGATTTGGTTGAGGAGTAGATCTGGTCACATAATCACTTGGTAACCTGTCATGAAGTTGTCAGTCTCTCCCAGAACTCACCAGCAAGTCAGGAGCTGCTTTTCAATGGGAAAAAGCCTGTTGGCAGCAGAGGACATAGCTTACTCCAAAATCCTAGGAATCTGCACCCAGATTCTCCTATTGGGATTTGTCAGAAGCTCCATATAGTTATATCTGCCACAATACTTCAGATAATCTTGAGTGAATTTTGAAAAATGAGCCGGAAAGTCTCAGGCTGCCATGTTGGTAAAGTGCTTTCCAGGAATTCCATGAGCAAAGGGCACAGCTGTGTTTAGGAACTTCCAGCACTGTAATAGAGCTAAAGTGTATCATTTGATTTGGGAGAGAGGTAGAGAAATAGGTGGGGAACCAGTGCCGAATGTATGCTATCCTAGGTATTTGTATTTTATTCTATAAGCCAGTAGTTCCCAAACTTTAGTGTACATCAGAGTCCTGGGGGACTTGCTAAAACATGGATTGTGGGTTTGGGATGGGATTGGAGATTTTCTATTTACAAAAAAGTTCTTGGGTAATGCTGATAGTGCTGATTTGGGAACTACACTTTGAGAACTACAGAAAACAAAGTTTTTTTTTTTTGAGACAGAGTCTTGCTCTGTCGCCCAGGCTGGAGTGTAGTGGCATGACCTCAGCTCACTGCAACCTCTGCCTCCTGGTTTCAAGAGATTCGCGTGCCTCAGCCTCCTGAATAGTTGGGATTATACGCACCCATCACTACACCTGGCTATTTTTTTTTTTTTTTGAATTTTTAGTAGAGATGGGGGTTTCACCGTGCTGGCCAGGCTGGTCTTGAATTCGAGACTTCAGGTGATCTGCCCATCTTGGCTTCCCAAAGTGCTGGGATTACAGGTGTGAGCTACTGTGCCTGGCCAACAAGTAGTTTTAAACAGGAGACTAACACAGTCAGATTTAAGTTAACTAAGATCACTCACAGGTAGACATATAGCAGATGGATACAAAAAATACAGGATAGGAGAAATAAGACTAGTTGGAAGACCATCAAAATGATTGTGTTAAGAAAGTAAAGGGCTTGTGTTAAAGTTAGCAATAGAATTGAGAAGTAGGGAAAAAACCTCATTTCAACAAGTATTTACCACTTATTAAATGCCAGGTACTTCGTTTTGAATTTTTATGTCTCTCTGGATTTTTTCAAAATGTTTAAAATCTTGGCAGAGAAGAAAGTACTATAATGGCAGAGAATGGGATACATTTTTGGGAGGGAACATAAATGTGATTTAATCCCTAGAAAGAAAATGTTTGTTTGTAACAAACTTAGAACCTGATGTCAGCAAAACTAAATAATAATTTAACAATCATAGGATAGAAAAATTCTAGGTTTTCTATTTAAGAAGGAAGAATCCATTGTCATCTTCTAAATGACCCTAAATGCTAAAAAGTTATGGTTCCATAGTTGTATATTGAATCACAGAATTACATTACTCTTGTATATAAACTAATTGCATTATTCAGCCAAACACTTAGCTTTTGGTAATATTTTTTTTAAACAAGTGAGAAAAATGGTGCCTAATGCTGGTAAATGACTTGCCACAACTTAATGGGTAGCAGAGCTCTAACTGGGTTTACTCATTGCTGGTCTGGTATTCTGCAGTAACCACATAACTGGTTATTATCAATGGCTAAAAATAAAATTCAAACTCTTCCTAGTATTTATGACTGTTTATAATCTAATATCAGCTTACCTTTTCTGTTTTACACGTTGAAACTCCAACTCTAGGTTTGTTTGTAAGATAAGTCATATAAACCATCCACTTATGTTTAGCCTTTGCAAGAAAGAAGTCTTAACAATTTTTCTCTTCATGTGGTTCCCATTCTACTCCCATCTTCTATTTGTCAGAATCAAAGTCCAGCTCATATGTGAGACATTCCTGATGTTTTTGAGAACCAGTAATTTTATTCTATTTTTTGAGACAGAGTCTCACTCTGTTGCCAGGCTCCAGGCTGGAGTGCAGTGGCGTGATCTCGGCTCACTGCAACCTCTGCCTCCCGGGTTCGAGCAATTCTTCTGCCTCAGCCTCCCTAGTAGCTGGGACTACAGGTGCACACCATTACGCCCAGCTAATTTTTGTATTTTCAGTAGAGACGGGGTTTTACCAAATTGTTCAGGATGGTCTCCATCTCCTGACCTCGTGATCCACCCACCTTGGCCTCCCAAAGTGTTGGGATTACAGGCGTGAGCCACCACGCCTGGCCCCCAGTAATTTTATTATTCTGTTCATTTTCTTGAAGAGCTTATTGTAATTTGCCTTGCATAATTAATAATTATGTTAATCTTCCTCATTAGATTGAACCTCCTTGAAAATTAACTTTTCTTCCCCCAAATTTAGGTCAGTCCTTATAGATAACAATTTCTTTTTCTTTTCTTTTCTTTTTTTTTTTTTTAAGTTCAGAGTAGACAGATCCTCCTGAAAGAAAACAATTTCTTAACAAATGTTTGTCTAATTTATGCTGGATAATTGAAATAGTAGACATTTTGTGAAATTAATGTGTTGATATTTTAAGAAAGATGTCCAAGGAGGCAGATTATATAAAATGTTTTTGAAACACAATGAATTGGAATAATTTTAGAAAACTATTCTGACTTAAATATTAAATACAGTATATCACAGAGTGATAGTTTAGTTGATAACTTGAGATATTCATTTGTCAAGTAAATGTACTCGAGGACTTGATTTAATAAACATATTAAAAATGTGATTAGCATGCCAGTTGTTAAAATTTCCGACTATACAGCAATATGATTGCCTGTGTTTTTAACATTTCTTTTATAACTTTTATTCACGATTTAAGTAAACTTTTCTTAGTCCAAAATGCTTGAATTAGAACATATGATTCATTATTTTTGAACAACTTAAATATATGCCACCTTCTGATAGCCTACCTTCAATGATTAAGAGTACAATGAAATATGCCATATGAAAATTATGATAACAAACAGAGCATGTACTTGATTCAGAAGATAGTACATACAGCTTGGACAACACAGTGAGATCCCCCATCTCTACAAAAAATAAAATATAAAAAAACTGGCCAGCCATGGTGGCATGCACCTGTGGTCCCAGCTACTCAGGAGGCTGGGGTGGGAGGATCACTTGAACCCAGGAGTTCACGGCTGCAGTGAGCCATGTTTGTGCTACTGCACACCAGCCTGGATGACACAGCAAAACCCTGCCTTAAAAAAAAAAAAAAAAGCAGATACTACAGGATCTTAGAGAGTATGTCATTCATTTTCCTTACGAACGTCTACTGTGTAATAATAACTATAATAATAACTAATATTTTAAATCATTTATTATGTGGCAGGTAGTATGCTACCTGATATACAATACAAATATATTTATAGTATGTTTCAGGCAATATTCATTTTAGCCATAAGAACTAAATATCTTTAAAGTATGAAAAATTAACCAAGAGAGATGAAAAGATTGCCCAAGATCATAGTCAATTACCATTGTATAAATAGCACAATGACTTGAACCGGGTCTCTTGGTTCAATCTAAAACTTATGCTCTTAATTGGTATACTGAACAGCTTCCTTCAATTATACTAGTTGTGGAAAGTATAGAAAAATGATACATCTCATCATTTCAATTACTTGAAAATTCATTTACTTGAATTTTGAAAGAAAAGTAGAACGCAGAATGCCCAGCAAAAAATTTTATTTGGATTTCCAAGGCATCTGTAGTTCATGTAAATCAACATTCTCTGCATTTTGGTTGGCAGATATAAACTTCAGCCCTGCTTCTACTAAAATTACAGCAAAACCTTAATTATGTTATATCGAACTACTACGGTTATATTTTAATAATGGTTTTCAGGTCAAATTCTTAATTTAAAAAAATATACTGGGTAAGTTCAGTGTTCTAAAATTAATTACCAAATGTGGCAAAATATTTCTGGATAACATTTATAGCACACTTTTTCTAATATAACTGAGGAACAAAATGAAAAATATTTGGCCATGTTTGGGAACCTATAATTTGCATTTATTTCAAGTTTAAAATGAAACAGTTGGAGAAAATTATTTCATTACCAGCTAATGACTTTCAGGTGTTGACAATCTTTTACCTCCCTGCCCCACCCCAGCAAATGGAAGGAAGATTGACTCCAGGTTTCATGTTTTTGGTCTATAATAGAATTATTCAAAAATTTCTACTCTTATATGAATGTTTCTTTTTTCTTTTTTAAATTTGAGACAGAGTTTCGCTCTTGTTACCCAGGCTGGAGTCCAATGGCTCCATCTTAGCTCACCACAACCTCCACCTCCTGGGTTCAAGCAATTCTCCTGCCTCAGCCTCCTGAGTAGCTGGGACTACAGGCGTGTGCCACCATGCCCAGCTAATTTTTGTATTTTTAGTAGAGACGGGGTTTCACCATGTTGACTAGGATGGTCTCGATCTCTAGACCTCGTGATCTACCCACCTTGGCCTCCCAAAGTGCTGGGATTATAGGCGTAAGCCACCGCACCCAGCCTGAATGTTTCTTTTTTCTTAAAGACATTATATTTCTTTTTGTTATTGCTATATCTTGGCCTTAAAATCACTGTAATGATTATCTTCTAAAGCTTTAGGTTATTCTTTTCATTGAAAATATTTGTTTATCCAGTATTTTGGGTCTGTATAAAAAAATTATTCCTTTTCTTTTTTAAGATGGAGTTTCACTCTTGTCGCCCAGCTGGAGTGCAATGCAATGGCAGAATCTTGGCTCACTGCAACCTCTGCCTCCCGGGTTCAAGTGATTCTCCTGCCTTAGCATCCCGAGTAGCTGGGATTACAGGCACCCACCACCACACCAGGCTAATTTTTGTATTTTTAGTAGAGACAGGGTTTCACCATGTTGATCCGGCTGGTCTCGAACTGCTGGCCTCAGGTGATCCACCAGCCTTGGTCTCCCAAAGTGCTGGGATTACAGACATCAGCCATGGCGCCTGGCCTAAAAGAAATTATTTGCTCAACTCTGAAAGAGTCATCAAGGGCTTGTATATCAGCCAATCACTATTTTTCAGTTCGTATACAGTGCTTGAATGATTAAAATGTGTGACCTTTGGATGTGGCTGTGCTTTAAACCTCATGCAGTTTTTCCATGTTTATGTTATTGTAGAACTAATGTTTAACTAAACTGGCTTACTATTCACATTTGTTCTTTTCTCTTCAGTGTTTATTTACCATAACCTTGGAGATGTGGAGTAATTTGGAGTCCATGCCAGAGGGTTTCCTCTAAGTATACACAGATGAGATAACGCATGAAAAATACTGAGCACTAAGCCAGACACACAGTAGGTGCTCAAGGAGCACCTACGTAGTCTTATTATTAAATTTATTCTTCCCATTCTATCACCCCACCTCCTTTCCTCTTCATTTTCCATTTCTCTATTGCCAATTACTCATAATAAAATTTGTTTGAATTTCAGCTAAGAGTGATTTCCTCCCCCATTTGCCACCTTCAGTTGTTCATTGTTGCCATGCAACTATAAAACATGCTATCTTTAGTCCCTGGGAAAACTGCATATGGTTTAACAAATCCTGTGTTTATTTTCTCCCAAGTATTTGCTTACTGGATACATACATAATAGAGAGTGGGGCACAGAGGGAGGCGATCAGTGTGTGTTTCTTCAGAACGCCTAATGTTACATGTTGTAAGTGAAGGCTATATTTGCTGGGAAAAACAAGTTAGTAAATTTATCTTATAATTCATTTACAGATTCTTATAGACACTTTCTTAGAAACAAGATAATATTGCTTTTGGCAGACATTAATCATAGAATTTTTGATGACTCATGCTTGATTTTATAGTCGATACTTTAAGGTTGTTAGGAACACAAAATGGCGTGTGGAAATATGGTAGATCGATAGCATGGGTTGAATTCTAGGCCTAGATATACATAGAAGATCTAATATTTTTAATTGTTTTTAATTTATCTTAAGCAGTAACAAAGGTTAACAATGTTATCCAATTATATTTACTGATATCTGTTATATATATAATACTATGGGAGAATCTGGACAGGATATCGAAGAGTAATATGAAACATGGTTTCTATCATCAAGGACTTATCTTGCTGGATTTCATAATTTACCTTATGTGAAAAAAGTCAGCATATATACAAAAAAAACTTTGTTGTAAATAACTGTTTTTAGTATAATAGATATGTATTAGGAATTCAGAAAAATTAGAGACTAGGTGGGCTTGTATGCCAGGTGTTTCTATTTACATCTCTAGATCCAATCTCCAACACTCTCCTTTCTCCTGGAGGCAGCTGCAGCCTGGGCCATATCAGCAGACTCCATTTCCTCTGGCCTTGGGTTTAATTCAATGTTGAGTCTAGGTAGGTAATCTGAGGATGGGACTGGATGAGGTCGATAGGCACATTTGTGGATCCTGGGGCAAGAGTACAAATAGAGACCCAGATAGCATATGCCTAACTATTTAAAACTGCTTGATAATGACCTATCAAATAATATATGTTTTATACTTCTATTTTGGCCAATATATCTTCATAGTGATCTGAATGGACAAGTTCAAATTTAGTGTTCTCCAATTCATTAGTTTCACACTGGAATATAGGGATGTGGGAAGAAACAGGTCTCTGCCTGCAGCCTACCCCATTCTTTTTCTAGCCAGCTTTATTCTGTCTTTCCCTAATCCCCACTTTACCGCCCTGGCAAAGAGCTGCTCCTTAGCCATCCCTCAGACATACGGATGCTGGCTGCCTGGACCCTGGCGAAGCCTATGCACATTCTGGAGGCAGGGTGGGGGCCATTTGGGCAGGGAAATCAGGGATCCTGGGTATGTAGAATGTGGTCTAGAAAGGAGGGCATGAATTCCGGGGGCCATTCCCCCTTGCCCCTGTGGGCTCCCTGCCTTGGGTGGTATGCAGCTGAAGGAATGCCAGAGTAGAACTTCTGCCCAGCTGTAAGGGTAATATTGGATCAGGTTATTAATTTCCCTAAGTGTTTTCCTTCTAGATTGCCTCGGCCTACATGTTTCCTTCAAGCAAATGTCATAGTTCCTCTTAAAATGCCTCTCTCTACAGAACTTTTAAATTCTCCATCTCTTTGGATTTGGGGATAGAAACAGCCTTGGGTGGGGGGTGGGCATGGTGGCTGGTGCCTGTAATCCCAGCACTTTGGGAGTGAGAGGCAGGTTGATCATCTGAGGTCAGGAGCTCGTACCAGCCTGACCAACATGGTGAAGTCCCGTTTCTACTAAAAATACAAAAATTAGCCAGGGCTGGTGGTGCATGCCTGTAATCCTGGCTACTTGGGAGGCTGAGGCAAGAGAATGACTTGAACCCGGGAGACGGAGGTTGCAGTGAGCTGAAATCATGCCACTGCACTCCAACCTGAGCAACAAGCGTGAAACTTTGTCTCAAAAAAAAAAAAAAAAAGAAAAGAAAAGAAAAGAAAAGAAAAGAAAAGAAAAAGAAGCCCTGGAGTACTACTGTTATGCTTACTCTCTGACCACCACCTGCCTAGTCTCTTTATGAAACCATCACCAAATACCGTAACTTGAATGTACCATTTGTTTCCTGTGAGAGCATGCCTAAAAGAGCTGGTTCCGTAAGTGAGATTTTACAGCAAAAGTGAACGTGACATAGCCCTTGAGGGGAACTTTCACTTTCTAAGTAAGAAAATAATAGAATTTAGAAATTAAACGAACACAAAAGATTATAGAATCCAACCATTCCACCCTATGTCAATACATTGCCATCTTTATTTGACATTTTGAGACTATTGAAAGATATTCTTCTCTGAAGTTTTTCTTAGTTTCACACCTTCTGATGTTATGTCATATGTATGCTCCCAGATATTGATAAGGTACCTGCCATGTACCTTATGATGATTCACTTCTCTTCCTTCTTTTTTTTTTTTTTTTTTTTTTTTTTTTTTTTTTTTTTTTTTTTTTGAGATGGAGTCTCATTCTGTCGCCAGGCTGGAGTGCAATGGCGCAAACTTGGCTCACTGCAACCTCTGCCTCCTGGGTTCAAGCGATTCTCCTGCCTCAGCCTCCTGAGTAGCTGAGACTACAGGCACGTACCACCATGCCCTACTAAATTTTTTTTTTTTTCAGTAGAGATGAGGTTTCACTGTGTTAGCCAGGATGGTCTCGATTTCCTGACCTTGTGATCCGCTGGCCTCAGCCTCCCAAAGTGCTGGAATTGCAGGCGTGAGCCACTGAGCCTGGCCCCTACTTTTCTTTTCTTTCTTTTTTTTTTCTTTTAACTCTCATTCCCCTTCAACCTGAAGACCCTACTTTTCTTTAGTCAAATATCTGTGAACTCTTTATTAATACAATACATTGTGAAGTCATTTGGCTTTCACTTGCTGGAAATACATCATTTGCTTAGTATTACGGGTTTTTCTCTACTCTTTTCTCATTAGCCCAAGACAATGAATGTAATGCTATTTAGTGCTATAGCAATCATAACCGTGAAGGCAAATTTGAGTCCTGAAACTCTGTGGTAGTATCCTATTTCCAAGGAGTTATTCAGATGAACCAGAATGTATTATATTAGTTTTTGGGGAAGGGGTGGTAAAATATGTACATTATTTTTATTGAAGTGGTTTATCACTGTATACATGTCAGAATTTACCAAATCGTACACTTAATTAAAAAAAAAAGTCAGTATAGGCCAGGTGCAGTGGCTCACACCTGTAATCCCAAAACTTTGGGAGGGTGAAGTGGGAGAATTGCTTGAGCCCAGGAGTTTGAGACCAGCCTGGGCAACATAGGGAAATCCCAGCTCTACAAAAAATTCAAAGAAAAAAAAAGTCCATACAGTTACGTGTCAATTACAAATTTAAAAATATTTACAAAGTCATTTGTCATTTTCACTCTTGTTTTGAGTACTCAGTGCTGTTCACCAAATGGTTAAACGACATGCTGTCTTTATTACGCCAGCTCCTGAGAGCTGATTGTGTACTCTCAACTCTGTTTAGAGGTATCAGGTAGATAGTTTGAACTCAGCCATGGTGAAGTATTTACACAATGAAAATTAGCAAAATTGGGGCTTTTTCATGAATAGCTGGTTAAACGATTACCAGCCCACCACTAGCTGTTAACATACATAAACAGCCAGGCACAGTGGCTCACGCCTGTAATCCCAGCACTCTAGGAGGCTGAGGCAGGCAGATCACGATGTCAGGAGTTTGAGACCAGTCTGACCAACATGGAGAAACCTCGTCTTTACTAAACATAAAAAATTAACCAGGCATGGTGCTGCGTGCCTGTAATCCCAGCTGCTCAGGAGGCTGAGGCAGGAGAATCGCTTGAACCTGGATGTCAGAGGTTGTGGTGAGCTGAGAGTGCACCACTGCACTCCAGCCTGGGTGACAGAGGGAGACTGTCTCAAATACAAAAAACATACATAAACAAAAACTCATTGTAGTCCTATAATACATACATATTTTTGACATGGGATCTTAGGTTGAACTCAAGAGTTCCTCTGGGTTCAGCTTCCCAGGTAGCTAGGACTACAGATACCTGCTACCATGCCTGACATAGTCCTTAATTGTGTGTGTGTATGTGTGTGTGTGTGTGTGTATGGTGTGTGTGTGTGTGTGTGTGTGTGTGTCTCACTCTGTCACCTATGCTGGAGTGCAGTGGCGCAATCTCAGCCCACTGCATTCTCTACCTCCCAAGCTCAGGTAATCCTCCCACCTCAGCCTCCTGAATAGCTGGGATCACAGGCATGCACCACCACACTGGGCTTTTTTTTTTTTTTTTTTTTTTTGTATTTTTTTGTTGAGACAGAGTTTCACCACTTTGCCCAGGCTGGTCTCGAACTCCTGGACTCAAGCTATCCTCCCACCTCAGTCTCCCAAAGTGCTAGGATTATAGGTGTGAGCCACTGCACTGGGCCTCAGTCCTTAATTTATTTTTTTAAATTTTAATTGTATTTTTTATTTTTATTTTTTTGAGACAGAGTCTCACTCTGTTGCCTAGGTTGGAGTGCAGTGGTGCAATCTTGGCTTACTGCAACTTTTGCCTCCCATGTTCAAGCAATTCTCATGCCTCAGCCTCCAGAGTAGCTAGGAGTATAGGTATGTGCCACCATGTATGGCTCATTTTTGTATTTTTCGTAGAGATGGGGTTTCATCATGTTGGCCAGGTCCTGGCCTGCCTCCTCCTCTCAAAGTGCTGGAGCCTGACTTCAGTTCTTAATTTTTAACTGTGTAAAAGGAATCTGAGACCAAAAAGTCTAAGAATCACTTGATACAGTGATTTTTTTATCTATGGAGCTAGAAAATCTTACTAGAGGAAAAAGCAAAAGGCAAAAAGCAACAAACAAATAAATAAATAAATAAAAAGAGACTTTCAGACACTTGACCCTATCAAATCTTTTGCAGGGATTCATACTAAGTTGCTTTCACCAAAATACCACCACTGCCTTTCTCCCATGGGGGTCATTGTTGACCCAGTCTTTCCTCAAAGACCAGGAAGGTCTGAGGTTGAATGAAGACCTGCTTCTGAAATTCGAAGAGAGCCCAAAGGCTACTGGGAAGGGAAGGGCTGCCACCTCCTCTAGCAAACACCAGAGATCTATCGCCTTACGTCCTAGGGCTACTTGTGGACCAAAAATGGAACTTCAAGGTACTGCTAGGAAAAGAATGGCACCAGATCAAGTTTTCCAGATAATGGATTCCAACTCCAGCAAGTGGGGTAAGAGGTTCATGGCACAAATATATTTGTGTTAGGTGAATCAATCACCAGGATACTAAGATCTGCTACTTTCACAAACTGCTCTGAGGCCACTTAAATATGGAAGGAACTTCATAGCCAGCTTTTCCGCTCCAGGCTCCTTTTTAACTATTTAATGTGGTATGGAAAATGTCAGCTTGCTGAGGATTTATCATCTCATTAGAGAGTTCCCTAGGAAGGAAAAGGCTGAAATTTTAAAAAAGGATTTACATTAAAGAATTCAATAGGGAGTTGATTATGTTCAGAATCACATCTTCTTGTTCTGTGACACACTGAAAACAAACTTTAGAGCTTTTTCATCTCCACTGCACAGAGGTCTGATTACTTCTGTTTAAAGACGGGGATCGAGGGCCAGGTGAGGTGGCTCGCGCCTGTAATCCCAGCACTTTGGGAGGCAGAGGCGGGCAGATCACCTGAGGTTCAGAGTTCGAGACCTGCCTGATCAATATGGTGAAACCCTCTCTCTATTAAAAAAATAAATACAGAAAAAAAAAAGATGGGGATCTGCTGACGAGTTTCAGCCAGCTTCTTCAGGTCTGTCTGAATACATGATTGCTTCTTCAGTGCCAGCTTTGGCTAGACTGAAAGCAAAGGCTCATTACGGTGCTGTGTCCCCAGGCAACACAGAAGGCTTTGTCATCTCGGGCAGGAGAGTGTGGCCACATACACCTGATTATCAAGAGCCTGAAGCAATTCCCAGTGTGCTGGTCCAGTGGTCAAACTGAAAGCCCCTGGATATACCAACAGCTGGCAGCCTCTCTGCGTATAGATCTGTGCAAGCTCTGCAAACCGGATGTCGTAGCCGATGCCCAGACCCATTCTGCAGTAGGGAGTATTAAACATGGAGAAACTATCGCCCAGACTCAACGTTTTTAAGATTCTTGAAATGTCATTTTTCCGGGAACACCAGTGTCAAGCAGATGGGCCGTTCTGTGCTTTACTAATAAAGTTCCATGAGGCTCAAACGCAGCACAGGTGTTATATAATTTCCCGGCATCCCCTTCAGGGATGGAGCCTCTAGTGAGGCTGTATTCCTCTGCTACTTCAGAAAGCTTCTGTGTGGATTTACCAGGAATTTTCGCTGCATATTCAGGAAAATATTTTGTGCCATATGGAGAATTACAGCATTCCAGCAAAGAAACTATTTGGGCTCCTTGCACGGCTGTCTCCCGGACAAGGCTACAAGCTCCAGTGTTGTTATCTGATTTGATAAAGAAACGAAGCTGGATGACGGCCAAGTGGAAAGTTGCCATAGCCCTCCCGGGAAGCACCAGCAGCGGCACTGGCTGAGTGCAGGTGTCCCTATTACTTTTCTAAGTCACAGAAAATAAAACAAAAACGTTAACTTTATCCTAAAGCTTTTTTTTTTGAATCTTACTCTGTCGCCCAGGCTAGAGTGCAGGGACACGATCTCGGCTCACTGCAACCTCGGCCTTCCGGGTTCAAGCGATTCTTCTGCCTCAGCCTCCCAAGTAGCTGGGATTACAGGCACGCGCCACCGTGCCCGGTTAATTTTTGTATTTTTAGTAGAGACGGGGTTGGCCAGGCTGGTCTCGAACTCCTGACCACGGGTGATCCACCAGCCTTGGCCTCCCAAAGTGCTGGGATTACAGGCATGAGCCACCGTGCCCAGCCTCCTGAAGAATTCTTAGACTCTCCTCCCCCAGTATATCTGCTAACCTTAATTTGAGAAACATGCGGAGTTTTCAGGACTGAATTGACGTGAGAGGTGAGGCAAAAGGAAAAAGCCTGATACGATGGCTCCACGATCTCTGGTCTGGGAATGCTTGGTGATCCTATTCAGTGAGATCAGGAGTAAAAAACAACAACAACAAAAAAGATACATTCAGAAGAAATGAGGAGGTCAGTTTTGTTCAGTCTCAATTGGAATTTCCTGCAATATATTCCCTTTCTGGTAGAATAAGCCGGAGTTGGAGATATTTGGTAGTCAACAACGTCTGTGAAAGCGGGAGTGTTGATGTGGTCACGCAGGAAGAACATGCAAAGCTAAGAGGGAAGTTAGGCGAGGATAAACAGCATAGGTGAACAAAACGCCCGGAGAGTAGCAGTTAGCCAGGGGTAGGGTGGGGGATGGGGAGAGGAGCGGTAAGGAAGCCAAAAGAGGACAAAATATAAGAAGAATGAAATGGGCAACGCAGATCAAGTAACATAAAGACCTAAAAGAGTTACTTGTATTTGGTAATTAAGATATGAAGGTGGTTTCACTTTACTGAAATTACACAGTAAGTGAAATTTCAGTAGAATGTGGGGACAAAGTCTGATCACAGTGCATCTTAAGAGCAGAGAAGTGAGGAAATTTCGTAGCTAATAATTCAAGACTGTTTGGCTTTGTTGTGAAAAACGTAGTTGGAGGGGACTGGACCTGAAAACAGTGCAATAAACACGAGGTGGGGAATTGAGGGAACTCCCACTTCACACCGAATGGCCTCGATTTTCTTTGTACTATATGAGGTAAGGTCCTCTGTAGAGACTAAGTAGGGCGGAGCTGGGGCAAATGACTTTGGAGACTTGCTGAATGTTAGGAGAGAAATTTCGGCCCAGGAAATAGGCAAAAGGAAAACTCAGAGGTGCGGAGGACCCGGCTGAGGGTGTTTGACTATGAATTCAACGTGGCACCAAACTCAAGACTATGTGACTTTCTCTTCCAGTTCAGGCCTGCAGAGCGTAAGACGCAGAGAATGCAGACGAAGGTTGACTTCTACTTAAATTCCTATCCGCAAAAGACCAGACGTATGGACTCTAAGGCCTGTGGCCAATTGTGCGTGGGTGCCTACTACTGATTTATGAAAAACACAGAAGGGCCAGCGTGTTTGCCTTCTAAGGCTTATTGTTCCGCAGCGTGGGCATCCTCAGGCCTTCACAGAAATCGAATTTTTTTTTTTTTTTTTTTTTTTTTTTTTTTTTTTAATTACGAGGCTGGGATAAATCTGGTGATAGGATGCGGGACTGTGCGTAACTTTCCTTCTCTCCGGATCCATCCCGGGGGAGGCTGGGCGGGCGGCTGCTGCGGTCCAGGGGTGGAGGTCAGGGCTCCGACCAGGCGCAGCCAGGCGGAAGCGCCGCTGCCATTGGCCGGGAGGCGGATTTTACCTGCGCGGGACCCGGGGAGCAAAGTCCGAGGCGCGGGGGGAGGAGGCGGCGGCCGGCAGCGCAGGTGGGCCGGCGTCCTCGCCCGGCAAGATGCCCCTGAGGCTGCGGGGGAAGAAGGCCAAGTCCAAGGAGATCGCCGGGCGGCTGGAGGGCGAGCCGACGGGCGCGGGCGGCGGGAGCGTCTCAGCGCCCCCGGCTCCCGCACCCAAGCTGGTCTTCCACGCGCAGCTGGCGCACGGCAGCGCCACGGGCCGAGTGGAGGGCTTCTCCAGCATCCAGGAGCTCTACGCCAAGATCGCGGGCGCGTTCGAGATCTCGCCGTCGGAGGTAAGGCGCCAGGTGCTCAGCCTCTCCCGCCTCTACCCCGCGCCGCGCGGGCTTCGGTGCGCCCAGGCGGGTGGAGCTGCGCTTCCCGGAGCGGGAAATCCGATGCCGGGTGGATCCGCCGGGGGCGTCCCGGGGAGACGTGAGTGGGCCTTCCCGGGAAGGGAAAAGGTAAGTCTGCAGGATCGGAGAAAGTCGCATTCCCCTTGGCTCGGAGATCTGGCCTCGGAGCAGCGGGTGCGGGGAGGCAAGCTTTCTTCCGCTTGCAAATGTGTTTGCTCCAGTTGCGGTTCAAGGCGTAAGCACCTTCCCAGACTGGAGATCTGGCGGGGCAGATTCCTCCACCTCATCTGGACTTTACTCTCCTGTTTCCTCCGCAGGCGTGACAGTCACGTAGATCATCTCCCCAAATTAGCGAAAAAAAAAAAAAATTTTTTTTTTTGAAGTGCCTTCCAGGTGATAGCCAGATTAAATAGGAAGAAAAAAATTGAAGAGCCTTCCAGGTAAACCCAACCGAGGCTCACTTTCCCCTCACCTATCATTTCTAGCACCAACACCATAAATCTTTTGGTGGTATTTCCAAGCAGTTTAAAAAGCTGGGCTGTTATTCCAAGAGTGGATTACTTGGAGATTCATACTTAATCACATGGGACTAGTTAACAAAATTTTCACGAGTAAGATCAGCTGTTTTACATCATAGCCTTAAAAAGGAACTGAAATTTGCTTTAATTATATGGCATGCAGGCCTGGAACTGAGTTTGGCGTAGGCGTGACCTAAAGCACTAGTTTATATGAACGTTTATGTGACCCCTTTATTTGTGCTGACCCCAGTGAACTGCAAAGGTAGGTGTGAGAAGTTAGCTCAACAAAATATTTTGTCCACATTTCTAGGAAAAGCACATAATTTTGTTGCCCTGGACTCCCAGGAGTGCAGTGAACTGTCTTTGAGTGGCATATATAGGCACCTGGAGTTCTTTAATTAGTTGTTTATCAGGTCTGTTCAAGGGAAATCGAGGTCAAGGCAAAATGCCAAGAAGAGACGAAGGGGAGCTTGAAGGGTAACCCTTTGTTCTTTCGAAGTTCCCAGGTACTAAGGGGTAAATCTTGCGATTCCCATCTGTGAATTTTTCGTTTTGATATAGGATACTAATAATAATACTTTACATTTATACAGGTTTTTTTTTTTTTTTTCCCCAAAAAAACACTTTCCTAGGACAGTCTCCTTTGATCATTAGAGGAGGCAGGTGGCAGGTTAAATATGGTAACTTGGACATGGAGCCAGGCTCTACCATTTACTAGCTGTGTGGACTTGAAGGAGTTTAACCTCTCTGGGTTTTAGCTGTCTATAAAATAGGGATTAGAATACTTGGGCCGGGCGCGGTGGCTCACGCCTATAATTCCAGCACTTTGGGAGGCTGAGGCGGGCGGATCATGAGGTCAAGAGATTGAGACCATCCTGGCCAACATGGTGAAACCCCGTCTCTACTAAAAATACAAAAATTAGCTGGGTGTGGTAGCACATGCCTATAGTCCCAGCTACTTGGGAGGCTGAGGCAGGAGAATGCTTGAACCCGGGAGATGGAGGTTGCAGTGAGCCGAGATCTTGCTCCAGCCTGGTGACAGAGCGAGATTCTGTGTAAAAAAAAAAAAGAAAAAAAAAAGAATACTTGTCTTGAAGAGTATTGTGAAGACTGTAGTCCATATGTAAACATATCAGATTGCATAGTTTATGGTCAGGGCTTAATACGTGATAACTAATGTTATTAATACCTAATAGTGAAATGAAGAGCTGAAGTGCAAAGATTGGCCCTTAGCCAGGGTCACATACATAGCAAGAAAAATCTGGGCTGTAATTTAAACTTGGATCTTCTGATTCCTAAGCTAGTGAGCTTGTTAGCATACTTAACTGACAACTTTAAATGTCTCTCTAGTAACCAGGGATTTCAGTTTTAGTTACAGATGATCCTGGGTTTATGGTAGTTAGACTTAAGATTTTTGACTTTACCATGGATTTATTGGGAGGTAACTTCCTGGACTTATGATTTTTCCACTTTCATATGGGTTTATTGGGATATTAAATGCATTTTTGACTTAGGATATTTTTGACTCATACTGGATTTATTGGGACGTAACACCTTGATAAGTAGGAACATCTGTATTTTGCATTAACAATTCTCATCCTTATATATGACATTATTCTGAGCTCAAGATACATGATTTTATTCAATCTACTTAATCTCTAAGAAGTAAATACTATTACTAATATCCCCACTTCACAGAGAGGAAACAGGCTTTGAGGTTCAGAATTTTTTCAGAATTACACATAGCAAGTGGCAGAGCCTGGATTTGAATTCAGTGCATTAAAAAAAATATTTTCTGTTTTTCTTTTCTTTTTTTAACGAGGTGGAGTCTCACTCGGTTGCCCAGGCTGGAGTGCAGTGGTGCGGTTATAGCTCACTACAGCTTCAAAGTCCTAGGCTCAAGCAATCTTCCTGCTTCAGCCTCCCAAGTAGCTGGG
The DNA here is from genome assembly GCF_048565385.1 of Saimiri boliviensis. NCBI lineage: Eukaryota > Metazoa > Chordata > Mammalia > Primates > Cebidae > Saimiri > Saimiri boliviensis. The sequence goes on from NC_133459.1 coordinate 75,888,735, forward strand.
ACTACAGGCATGTGCCACCACATCTGGCTAATTAAAAAAAACTGTTTTTTTAGAGATGTAGTTTTTCTATGTTGCTCAGACTGGTTTGAACTCCTACTCTCAAGTGATCCTCTCACTTCAGTTTCTTGAATAGCACAGACATGGAGCCATTGGGCCCATCTTTTTTTTTTTTTTTTTTTTTCTCCCATGAAGCTATGTTGTTTCCTGTTTTCCAGTGTCTCAGCAATAGCTTGGTAGCCATGTTCAACATTTTCAGTGGACTGACTTGAAAGGTCAGATTCCAAGATAATGTACACCAGGTGTTTTGATGTGTTATATAAAGTTTAATTATAAAATTTTGTAATTCTGGTATATATGTATTTTACTATGTTTATGCATGTAACCAACATTAATGGAAGTTTTTCATCTGGATAAAAAAAGTTTATATGCAGGATAAATTATTGGTCATCATAGTATAGTATGCATAAGTATCTTAGTGGTTCACTTTGAAACAGAAGTAACTTATTAAAATAAAATGCATGCCAAGGAGATTCCATTTTCGTAGCCCATTTCCCTAGTAAGCAATTATCTCAACAATAATGATGTAAATGCTTTTTTTGTTGTTGTTTGTTTTTTGAGATGGAGTCTCGCTCTGTCACCCTGGCTGGAGTGCAGTGGCATGATCCTGTCTCACTGCAACCTCCGCCTTCTGGGTTCAAGTGATTCTCCTGCCTCAGCATGCCTAGTAGCTGGGATTACAGGCATGTACCACCATGCCTGGCTAATTTTTGTATTTTTAGTAGAGACGGGGTTTCACCATATTGGCCAGGCTGGTTTTGAACTCCAGACCTCAGGTGATCTGGCTGCCTTGGCCTCCCAAAGTGCTAGGATTATAGGTGTGAGCCATTGCACCTGGCCCTGTGATGTAAATAAGTTTTGAGATGTCAGTGGGGACAAAAACATTTGTACCCCTGTAATAGAATTGAAAAGACAGTTAACTCAGACATCCTGCCTTTTTTCTAGAGTGGTGGCTGTAAGGATATAAACAGCACTATATGAAGAGCTATCCACTCTTTATTGAGGAAAAAGGGAAGGGACTTGTCAGGTGGAGCAGATAACTCAGGACCCATAATATGCCCACAGCTGTGCTAGGCCTATAAGCCTGCAGTGTGTTCACTCCATTCTCACTAGAATCTTTTCATTTTACAGTTGAGCTAAGTGAGGCTCGGAGAAGTTAAATAGGCTGGTATGAGGCTGAGGCAGGATTTGAATTCTGGTTTCCTGGTTCCAAGTCTATTGTATAGCAGCTGTGAGATTCCTGGTAGCTGCATTAAAATTCCAAATACAAACTTGAAAAAAACCTTTTTTTTTTTTTGAGATGGAGTCTCTCCGTTGCCTGGGCTGGAGTGCAGTGGTATGATCTTGGTTCACTACGTCTCTCTCCCATGTTCAAGCAATTCTCCTGCCTCAGCCTCCCGAATAGCTGTGATTACAGGTGCACACTATCATGCCTGGCTAATTTTTGTGTTTTTGTAGAGGCAGGGTTTTACCATGTTGACCAGGCTGGTCTTGAACTCCTGACATCAGGTGATTGGCCCACCTCAGCCTCCCAAAGTGCTGGGATTACAGGCGTGAGCCACTGTGCCTGGCTAGTTCCAAGTCTATTACATAGCAGCTGTGAGATTCTTGGTAGCTGCATTCAAATTCTAAATACAAATCCAGAAAAACCTCTTTTGTAAACAAACTTTTTTCAATAAAAGCTTCAGACTTAACCACAAACATATTTATTGCCTCAAAACGATGCTGTTGTGAGACTGACAGTTGTGGATTTCAGCTAGTGTTTTGTGGTCCCTGAAGGAATAAGCTAATGAAGACTATGAATCAGTTGAGATTTGTTATTAAGTTGAAACAGATGGCCAGTTATGCAAAAATTCCTCATATCTCATGCCTTTTTTGAAAACAAATGAACAATTCAGTAAAAAAAAAAAAAAACCCTATAAATTAATCTCATCAAAGAACAGTTAAGTCATACATAAATGCAAGGACTCTTCTTGAGAAAGTTAATAAATACCATCTTTAAAAATATCCAGGTTACATGAAAGCTCTTGAGCTATGGTCATAAATTTTGTTGAAGGAGCATTTTGAATACTTGACTACTGTAACTGTTCGGCATGTCATTTGTACCGTGATATATGTTCTTAGTTCTCTATTATGCAGAAAGATTGTAGGAAAAAATGAATGTGAAAACTTCTTAAGATAAGCTTTATAGCTAGAAATTTTACATGTCCAGAAACTGGAAATTCAGATGCAGTTTCTCTGAAGAATTCAGAAATTATTTCCTTTTACTTGTCTGGATTAGTTAGTGTGTGATACTAGATACCAAATAGTTCACTGAATAATAAATGAGTAATTCAGTGACTTATTCCCTCTCCATGCATAAAGTAGTTAAAGAAAGCAGAGTACTTAAGAAGCAGAAAAGGCAAGAATTGTGATTTTTAAGGTGAGATTCTATCCTCACAAGTATGCTGTTATTTCTCTTAAACAGACCAACCTTCTTTTGACGTCTATTCCCACCAATATATTACCATCCCATTTCTCCTTTATAACAAAACTCCTCAAGAGTTGCTGTCTCTGAGATACAATTTGTATCTCATTTTCTGCTTAAAACCCTCCATGGCTTCCTTTCTCACTTGGCACAAACCAAAATACTATGATGGGCTACGGACTCTTACCTCTTTAAAATCATTGCTTCTTCTCTAGCCAGCGTGGTCTCCTTGAACACTGGAGCCTTAAGACTTTCGCATTGGTTTTTGCCTCTGCCAGAACCTCTTCCTACAGAATGCTCTTCCTTAAGTCTGCTCAAATGTCATCTTCTTGGTGAGGCTAGCGCTGATCACCTCTAGATACAGCACCCCCTATTCCCTTCTCTGCTTAATTTTTCTTCATAGCATATTATCCTGCGTATATTTAACTTACTTTGTTTATGGTCTGCCCCCTTTCCTCAGTAGAAGATCCACAAAGGCAAGGATTTTTGCCTTTGTTTACTGACGTGGCTACCAAGGGCCTAGATTGTACCTGAAACATATTATAGTTGGAGTTAAAAATATTTGGGCTGGGTGCAGTGGCTCACACCTGTAATACCAGCACTTTGGGAGGCTGAGGTGGGTGGATCACGAGGTTAAGCGATTGAGATCATCCTGGCCAACACGGTGAAACCCCATCTCTACTAAAACCACAAAAATTAGCCAGGCATCGTGGTGGGCACCTATAATTCCAGCTACTCGAGATGCTGAGGCAGGAGAATCACTTGAACTCAGGAGGCAGAGGTTGCAGTGAGCCGAGATTGTGCCATTGCACTCCAGCCTGGGCAACAGAGTGAGACTCCATCTCAAAAAAAAAAAAAAAAAAAAATATATATATATATATATATGCACACACACACATAAATATATATATACACATACATATATTTGTTGAATAAAAGAATCCTCACGAATTCAGTACTTAAAACCCAGAGTTTTTAGCATAAAACTTCAGTATTGGTTACAATACTAACATCTTATGTAGGTGCTAATTTTTTTATGTTCTGCCATGAGGAAAGAAACTAGGCTTTGGGTGGGTTAATAAGGTACATCACTCATATCTTAAACTTTTTTTGAAAATAAATGTATATATTTAAGGTTATACAACGTGATGTTTTGACATACAAAGTGAAATAATTATTACAGTCAAGCTAATTAAGATATTCATCTTAGAGATTATGAAATTTGAGGCTCCGTTTGTAAGCAAAGTCACTTTCTAAATGAGTTACTGCATATGAGGAGCTGCTTCCTGAGGCTTCCCAGAAACTGCTTCCTTTTCTCAACTTGCTGACACTAGCACTCAGCTCTTTTGAAAGTCAATATTCGGTATTTATGCGGCACTTGTCGAGGACATTAAATGTTCTGCAGACCTTATCATTTCCCAGCAGTGCAAATAACTGGCAAGTGGAACTGTTGTCTTTCTGGTTTGTAAATGGGAAATGGGTATGACTAGAGCAACATAGGGTTTTACTGACTTGCATATGGCACCCCTTGCCCTGGAAGAACAACTTACAAAACCCACACAAAATGAAAGAATTGGGAATTGGACGTGAATGTTACTATTGAGGTCTGAGGAGTATGAAGTATGGTCATCAAAACTGAGTAGGAGAAGAGTGAGAAGCAGCCCTGACATCGGGGAGCGGCCTTGGCACTTGCAGGAAGGCCTTGGCGTTCTGTTGCACATAAACAATTGCACAGAACGTCAACGGCAGATAAGACCGCTCTGACTGTGGTCATTTCTCCCACCTTACAGATAGGTTTACTAAGATTCCTGGTCATAGAATTGCACTCAGTTTCTGTCAGCACCCTATTCAGACAAACCCATGCCTCAGACCCTCCCCCAAATCACCTAACACTAGCCCAAATCCTTTGTAATGTCTCTTCCTGAAGGATTTCCCAGGATTTCCCATGGAGTACTATCAGCCTCCTCACAAGGAGCAACCCACTGCAGGTGAGAATTCCTAATGGTCCTTGCCTGGAAGGTGTTGACAGTTGTCACTTGTCACTGTTGGGTTATTACAATGCGGATTCTAAAGAGGCAGCCTGAATTAGGTTTCTCTGACTCTACTCATCTTCTTTTAGTATTTGGAGCTGTGATCGATCATACCAGTCTAATCTTAGCACTTTGCGAGGCCGAGAAGAGAGACTCCTCGAAGCCAGGAGTTTGATTGAGAACAACCTGGGCAACATAGTGACACCCTGACTCTAAAAAAAAAAAAATCTAAACATGAAAAAAAACAATTAGCCAGAATTGGTGGTACGCACCTGTAGTCCTAGCTATTCAGGAGGGTGAGGTGGGAGGATCACTCAAGCCCAGGAGTTTGAGGCTACAGTGAGCTTTGATCGTGCCACTGCACTCTAGCCTGGGCAACAGAGAGAGACTGTCTAAATAATCAAAAACCTGCCAGGGTGCCCCTTACTTGCAAATAACCCCTGCCAGCCAAACAATGTCTCATCTTCCTGTCTGCCTCTTGAGTCCTCTCCTATGCCCACGGTTCCAATCTCACTTAATACTCCCCTTTACATTCAGGAATATTTAATTATTTCATTCCATAGTGCTTTTTCTCATGCTGTTCTTTGTCCCAGCTCACTCCAACTCACTTTTCTAGTCTCGTAATTTCCTCCAAGAAGCCTACTCTGTGAATCCACAAATCTGGATGGCCGCTATTGCATGATTTTTAACATAATATCTGGACATAAGATTGAATTTAGTTACTCCTCTATTTCTTCCTGAGGGCTGGGACTTTTGTCCTTTCTAAATCTTGTTCCTGGATGTTTAGCTAGATGTTTTTGCTGCTCCTTAAAAGTTTACTAAATAAAAGCAGATAACGGATATAGTAGGAGAGGAAGCTGAGGACACAGATACTAGTAAGACTACAAATGTCCTTGAAGTTGTATGGATTTTATTCTGTAGGTAATGAAAATAACTCAGATCTTTTTTTGGAAGAAACAAGGATCCCTGATGCATGTTTTACAAAGTAGAAGCATGCTCAGCCATTCATTCTCTATATTTTCTTTCTAAATAATATTCAGTTTAAATGGAATATAATGGTATCTTCTGGATTTACATCATACCGTCTGAGAAGTTACAAATATATCATAATCATTATGCAGGCTTGATATCCCCTCCTGAATACCAGCCTCATTTTTATATGAAAAATTCAGGCAAGAGAAACATGACTCATTTTAAGAAGTGGGAGGAGAATCCAGCTGCCTTATAAACCTCATTTCTGTCAGGAGTGTATGAAATGGATGACTGCTGTTGTGCTGGAAGTCCCCTGAAGAAGATATCTGAATATTCCTAAATAAAGTTGACACCACTGAGCAGGCATAGACTCCTCTTCAAACCATGGTCACCTGTAGGTTTATAGCCAGCCCTTTCACCTTCTCTTGCCTGCACTCACCAACCCAGCTATCCTGAGTGGAGTGGAAGGCTCTTGCAGGTTATCTTGGGCAATTTGTATGTGTGTATATATCTGTCTGGCTGCTGTTACACACTGCCATAAACTGAGTTGCCTATAAACAACAAACATTTATTTCTGACAGTTCTGGAGGCTGGGAAGTCCTAGATTGATGTGCCGGCAATGTGGTATCTTGTGGGAGCCCACTTCCTGGTTCATAGACAGCCATCTTATTGCTCCTCCTGTGACAGAAGGGGAAAGGGAGCACTCTCTAGGGCCTCTTCTATAAAGGCACGAATCCCAAGGCTCGATCCTCATGACCCAGTCACCTCCCAAAGGCCCCACCTCCACATACCATCACCTGGTGGGAGGCAGGGGATTAGGCTTGGACACACACACATGTTCAGTCCATAAAAATATTATGTTATTAAAATGTATAGGGAGGCAAGGAAGCTTAGGACAGCTTCTTCAGCTGCACAGTCAGGTTCCATGGACAATTGGAACATTGCTCATCCTGTCCAGGTTTTTTTTTTTTTTGAGATGGAGTTTCGCTCTTGTTACCCAGGCTGGAGTGCAATGGTGCGATCTCGGCTCACCGCAACCTCCGCCTCCTGGGTTCAGGCAATTCTGCCTCAGCCTCCTGAGTAGCTGGGATTACAGGCACGTGCCACCATGCCCAGCTAGTTTTTTGTATTTTTAGTAGAGACGGGGTTTCACCATGTTGACCAGGATGGTCTCGATCTCTTGACCTCGTGATTTACCCGCCTCGGCCTCTCAGAGTGCTGGGATTACAGGCGTGAGCCACCGCGCCCGGCCCCTGTCCAGGTTAAAGCAGTAACTCTAGACCATGCAGAAATGAGAGCAGGTCTAGTTGTCCTTAACCTTCCCTGTCAGCCTCTCTCTCTGCCTGCTTACTCTATTCTTGACTGATTCTTTCTTATCATCCTCTTGACTTCGCTCCTCCCATTATGACCTCATTCTCCTGTGTCTTTTTGTTTCTTTGCCTCTCAACTTTCTGTGCTCTGCCTGTGTGTCTTATTAGACTTCCTAAGAAAGAGTCTTTGTTGTGTTAGGGTACAGCACAGGTGGGACAGGACCCTCAGGCCTGTGTGTCAGGGGCTCATCTCTGGTCCATCATCTCTGGTCCAGCCTACAGGGTCATGTGGTACGGAGGTAGGTGAGCAGTGGATAAGGAGTTCTACAGGCGAGGACTGTGCAGGTGGCAGACATTCTGAGACATCTTGATTTAGGGGAATGTAAATGGCAGATACCTTCCATGGCCTGTTTAGAAAATGAGACTGAAATGCAATAGACATTTGTTGGGTTATTCTCTGAATTCTTATAAATGTAGGTTTCCTTTTTATACCCACATTTCTTGCCTTAGGGACCTAGAAAAAAGAACCTAGAAGCTTTTGCTAAGCAAGAGGAAAATACAAGGAAGTTTATACTTTTTGCTGGAAAATCTTCCATCATTTATATAGTCACTCTTAATACCTCCTCTGTGCCATATATTCTTAAACCTCCCTTCCGTCTGGAAGCATTGAATTATAGTATGGGTTAGTGGTTAGGAGTGCCACTTACTGTCTGTGAGACATTGGGCAAGTTATTGGCTGCTCCTTGTTTCTGTTCCTCATCTGTAAAGTGGGATTAATAATACTTCCTATCACAAAAGGTCGTTGTGAGGGGTTCATGCAATCATGTATGTAAGATCAGTGCCTGGCACACAGTAGGTATTTTTAAAATGATAGTTATAATTCTAGAGTTGGAAGAGTCTTTACTGTATTCTAACTTTTTAACCTGTTTATCAAATAGACAATCCATCTTTACTTACTTTGAACTGATTTTTTTTTTTTTTTTTTTTTTTAACTGAAGGATTCACTCAGAGTGCTTATCAGGAGTTCAGCATTGTGCTTGATGCTGGGAATTTAAAGGTGAAGAAGACGTAGCCCCATCCTCCAGTCGAGTGTGGTTCAATGACAATTTGACAAGTTAGTGCAGGTTTCCTAAAATGTGTTCCAAGCAACATGAATCCTTCAACACATTATCAAAAAAATGCCTCCAGTTGCCAAATAACTTTGGGAACTGTATTTCATAAATTCATAATACATGTTAAAGGCTTTGAGAAGTCCACTAAAAATTTAAAAATCTAAGAATCTTGGTGCTTATTATTTCTCACACTTACTTGACTATGGTGCTCTACCTTCCTTTCCTGTGTAAAAAACACTCCGTGGACCAGTATTTCAAGTTAAAGACTTCAAAAATTGCTGGTATGTTTTTTCAAAAACTATCCTTCAGTTATTCTGTGATAAAAAGGGACTCAATAATAATTTATAGCGTTCTGACTATTACAGTCAATGCTCATCTTTGCCCTTTAGCACTCAAGAACTCTGCCAAAAGGCTTCCGTTTCGTCCTCGTGCTTCACTGATCCTTTTGCTGCCCTGTCCTCACTGTGCAACTTTGGGCAAGTCTTCCCTCTTATTGGGGTGGGTGAACTAGAGCAGTGGTTCCCAAAGCCAGTTGCCTCTCCAAATCACCTTGGTGACCTTTTTAAAGAACACAGGCTTCTGGGCCTCACCCCAACAGATTTTGTCTAGGACCTGAGAATGCTGTCATTTAAAAAATCTTCCCTGATATACTTAGGCAGCTGGCCTGTCGTCCATTGGTAGATTGTGTATTTGGGAGTCACTGAATTAAATGAAGAGATCCAAGGTCTTTTCTAGCTTGAATGTTCCTCCAGAGTTTGTGCATTCAATTAAAAATATTCCAGTGTCATCTTTACGTACAAAGTATTGAGGGACATATGAAGATGAGTATGACAGTGTTTTGCAAGTAGATGGACTATAGAAATCCTTGAAATGATGGAGACCCTGTATCTAAAGTCATTTAGGCTGGGTGCGGTGGCACATATATGCCTACAATCCAAGGACTTTGGGAGGCCTACGTCAGTGGATCACTTGCGTCCAGGGGTTCAAGATCATCCTGGGCAACATGGTGAAACCCCATCTTTATAAAAAATACAAAAATTGTCTGGGCGCGGTGGCTCAAGCCTGTAATCCCAGCACTTTGGGAGGCCGAGGCGGGTGGATCACAAGGTCGAGAGATCGAGACCAACCTGGTCAACATGGTGAAACCCCGTCTCTACTAAAAATACAAAAAATTAGCTGGGCATGGTGGTGCATGCCTGTAATCCCAGCTACTCAGGAGGCTGAGGCAGGAGAATTGCCTGAACCCAGGAGGCGGAGGTTGTGGCGAGCCAAGATCGTGCCATTGCACTCCAGCCTGGGTAACAAGAGCGAAACTCTGTCTCAAAATAATAAAAAAAAAAAAACAACAAAAAACAAAAATTAGTCAGGCATAGTGATGTGTGCCCGTACCCATAGTCCCAGCTCTAGTCCCAAGTGAAGCTTGGACAGGACTCAGGAGGCTGAGGCAAGAGGATTGCTTGAGCCCAGGGAGGTTCAGGCTGCAGTGAGCCATGATCGTACCATTGTACTACAGCCTGGGCAACAAGAGAGAGAAAAAACAAAAAACAAAAACAGAAAACATAAAATCATTTAGAGATTCACTTCTTGTTAGAGATGTGCTGGACAGAGAGTTTAAAACTAAAGTGCTAATAGCACTTTGAGTTAGAGATAAAAAATGAAGATGTAGTCTTTTTGAACTTAATGAGGACTTCAGGAAAATAGAATTCTATGAATATAATTCAGTAAGGCACCATAATATAAACTTGAAGTAAGAATTTCTTAGAAGCTAAAGCATATTTTCTGCTTTTCTGACTTCAAATGTAATGTCTAGAAATTTTGGATGGTGATACTACACAAATTCTTTTATAGTCAACTCAAAGCTTTGTAAGTAAAGGATATAGGTGGGATGTGATCTGTTTGTAAGATCTATTCCCAATCTAACCTGTCTCATCTCTCTTTTTTATTTTTATTTTGAGACCCTCAGTGATCATTGCTTACTGAAGCCTCAACCTCCTAGGCTCAAGCAATCCTCCCACCTCAGCTTCCCAGGTAACTAGGATTATAGGTGTGTGCTGCCATGCCTGGCTAATTTTTGCCTTTTTAGTAGAGATGGGGTTTCGCCATGTTGCCTAGGCTGGCCTCAAACTCCTGAGCTGAAGCAATTCTCCTGCCTTAGCCTCCCAAAATGCTAGGATTATAGCCATGCACCACTGCAGCCGACCCTGTTTCATCTCTTGATTTTATCTCAGTGTTAACTGCAACCTACCTCTCAAGTCCTCGTCTTCCCATTAACCTGTTGGCTCTCAGTTAATGAGGGCATCCATAATGTTTAACCAGAGGCTACCAAAGGAAAGTGATCTCTTGCTTTTGTGTTGCATTCATTTACTGAAGTTACTAGCAGAAATTACTCTCTATAAAACTGAAGTCCACAGTGGAGCTACACAGTAAATGATTATTTTAATTGAAAAAGTAATATGTGTAAATTGCATTTTTCCAAGGCAAGCATTCAAAAAATGTGAGCCACCCAGAACCATCTACTGTAACTACTTTCTCTACTGTCCTTCCAGAAAAATACTCTATAAATTTGTGTATGTGTGTGTGTGTGTGTGTGTGTGTATAAAACATTCATATTTGTGTGGGTATATCCCCCTACTTTATCTTCTCTTTTTTTTTAACTCAATTAGGAGCATATTGTTTTCTGTTCTGTACGATTGGTAGTGGGAGAAGAGTTGTAGCCCTAAGAAAGAGACGCTGAAGCCTGGAATGGCAGTCACCATATTGCAGTGTCTCAGAGGGCCACCAGGGAGTCCTTGTGCTAGGAGAGCTGCCACTGTGTCTTTAATGGTGATCTGCCAAATTTTAATACTTTCTAAGAAGTCTGCCTGTTTCCTGTGCTGCCTTTGCTTCCCTGTGTCTCCTTAGTGTAAACCCACATCACCTGGCGTAACCAAACGTGTTCATTGATACTGCTTGTTCCTTGACACTGCTTATCCAGAGAGAAGTCACTCACATATACCTTTGGGTTAGTTGCTCACTCAGACAAGGAAAAGAGGAAGCCAGCTGAAAGATGGCTCTGTCACTGCATGTCTGAACTGGGATCCAAGCAACAGGCCTTCATCGCTCATCTCAGAAACTCTAGCCCTGCTGTTTGGAGTGTGCGGAGGTTTGGGTGATTAAAATTTGGAGCAGGAAGTTGAAGGGACTTAGAGCTTTGTCAGTGGTAGAATTCTTTCCTTTTTTAGATGGAGTCTCACTCTGTTGCCCAGGCTGGAGTGCAGTTGTATGATCTGGGCTCACTGCAACTTCCACCTCCCGGGTTCAAGTAATTCTCCTGTTTCAGCCTCCTGAGTAGCTGGGACTACAGGCATGCGCCACCACACCTGGCTAATTTATAATAAAGTGTTATTTACACTAATTTTAAACACTGAGTTAAGCCCTGTGTTCAAGCGATTTTTCTGCCTCAGCCTCTTGAGTAGCTGGGATTATAGGCATGCGCCAGCACGCCCGGCTAATTTTTGTATTTTTAGTAGAGATGGAGTTTCACCATGTTGGCCAGGCTGGTCTTGAGTGCCTGACTCAGGTTATCCGCCTGCCTTGGCGTCCCAAAGTGCTGAGATTACAGGCATGTGCCACTGTGCCCAGCCTGAATGTTTGCTTTTTAGAAACATATGTGACCCTCAGTAAGTGGTGGCTAAGAGGCTTAAGAACTCAAGCATTCAGAATGTGTATTTGCTGTGTGTATAAAAATCTCCCTGGAATTAAATCAAAGCCCATGTAGAGGGATGACTAAAATCCAGGCTCTACATGTCAGTTTATAAAAGTCACAGGTTCTTAAGTTACAGTGTTAAAGTAGCCTTAAAGGGATACACAGTAACGAGGTTGAGGAAATGATAATTGTGTATCTCTTCTTAAAACAGTTTACATATCTGTATATTTCATTAATATAGTAGTGGTTGTATAATTGGTGTTAACACTGTGTCCCTCATGATCCAGGGCCAGAACCTTAATTTAACCACCTGAAGCTTCTCACATTTGATACTAACAGTGTGTTCTGGGTGTGGTTGAGGATTAGGTGCTGGTCATGATTCCTGTTATTTCATTCTTCCTTCTGTGTCCTCTATACTTTCCTCATCCTGTCTTGATTTTCCTGCCTCTATGTAAAAGTGGGTAGAGGAAGGGAAGCATATCCAGAGAACTGAGGAGAAGGGAATTATTGTCTGTCTTTCTCTCTCTTTCTTTTCTTTCTCCCTTTCCCTTTCCTTTTCCCAAGTGGGTTCATTCTGTCTCGAGAGAATTGAGGAGAAGGGAATTATTGTGTCTTTCTTTCCTTCCTGCCTTCCTTCCTTCCTTCCTTGCTTGCTTGCTTCTTTCTTTTTTTCTTTCTTTCCTTTTGAAAGGGGATTCATTCTGTCACCCAGACTGGGGTGCAGTGGCATGATCTTGGCTCCATCTGCCAGGCTTAAGTGATCCTGTCACCTTAGCTTCCTGAGTAGCTGGAACCACAGGCTTGCGCCACAATGCCTGACAGACAGACGTACAAACATAAGTGTGTGTGTGTGTGTGTGTGTATATATATATATAATGGAGAGAGAGAGAGAGAGAGAGAGAGATGGGGTTTCACTATGTTGCCCAGGCTGATCTCAAACTTCTGAGCACAGGTGATCCACCCACCCAAAGTGCTGAGATTACATGCGTGAGCCACTGTGCCTGGCCAAGGAATTACTGTTGAACACCTATTACTACTTAACCTATGCTATCTTAACTGAAATGGTAATTCTTGCCAGAACCCCCAGAAATTATTATAGTCTATAGAAGAGACAACTGGAGCTTAGAGTAAAAGTAAATTACTCAAGTTGCACAGTCCAAAGGAATGTTTTTGACTTACGGTCTATCCAACTTCAGAGTCTGTGTTCTTTCCTTTACACAAGTGATTCTTGACCTTAGCAGACACAAAGGTGTCCTCTAATAACAAATATTTCATGATACCATCTTAACTGTCCTGAAATAAGATTTTAAACAATGCTTTCTAACTATATACATAATAAAACATTCCTTAATTCTGTTTTTAGAGAGAAACAAATACGGATTTCAATATTCAAGTATTTGGAAAAGTTATCTTAAAAGTCATGAAGCAGCTGGGAGTGGTGGCTCATGCCTGTAATCCCAGCACTTTGGGAGGCTGATGCAGGTGGATCACCTGAAGCCAGGAGTTCAAGACCAGCATGGCTAACATGGTGAAACCCCGTCTCTACTAAAAATACAAAAATTTGCCAGGCATGGTGGTGTATGCCTGTCATTCCAGTTCCTCAGGAGGCTGAGACAGGAGAATTGCTTGAATTTAGGAGATGGAGGTTGCAGTGAGCTGAGATTGTGCCACTGCAGTCCAGCCTGGGCAAGAGAGCAAGACTCTGTCTACAAAAAAAAAAAAAAAAAAAAAAAAAAAAGTTAAGAATCAATATTCAATTGAGTGTTTTTGTCTCATTTTCCTTATGGTCAACATTTTAAAATAAGAGATGATATTAATATTTGTAAATGCTCATAGAGTTGCCACAGGGCAACAACAGGAGCAGACTGTTATAAATGTTCTGTGTTACAAATCCAAATAACATGGGCAGCATTGCTGTCAGTGACTTGATTTTCTGAAAGGATGACCAACTCTCAGTAAGGCGCTGCATAAAAAAATGCCGTCTTCCCTTGATTTATGTAGTAATTGCAGTCCATAAAAATTCGGAATAAAAAATACTCTATGTGTAACACAGAATTCGGGGCCAGGCTTAAATAATAATAGTTTCCGCTTACCCTTTCAGCATGAAGGTCTAGTAGGACATTTGAACACGGTGTGGAATGCAAAGCAGTTCTTCATCAAGCTGGGCTTCTCAAGCATCACAGTTCATACAGAATCTATAACCATGCCCTGCTTCTTTCAAATGCCAGTGGTGCCATACAATCATTTTAACAACCAAACAGACCCCTTGATATTTCTTTTTTTTTTTTTTTTTTTTTTTTTTGAGACAGAGTTTTACTCTTGTTACCCAGGCTGGAGTGCAATGGCGCGATCTCGGCTCACTGCAACCTCCGCCTCCTGGGTTCAGGCAATTCTCCTGCCTCAGCCTCCTGAGTAGCTGGGATTACAGGCACGCGCCACCATGCCCAGCTAATTTTTTTTGTATTTTTAGTAGAGACGGGGTTTCACCATGTTGACCAGGATGGTCTCGATCTCTTGACCTCGTGATCCACCCGCCTCGGCCTCCCAAAGTGCTGGGATTACAGGCTTGAGCCACCGCGCCCGGCCCCCTTGATATTTCTACCTGTTTCCTTAGAGGACAGTATATACAGCCTCTCACCCCCAGCAGCACTGCTTTATACCTGGTTGCTAGAGCTTAAGTAATTGTCCTACACTGTGAAGTTAGAAGATGATAAAAAGGGAGGTGCGGGAGTGAGTGGGGACGGGAAACAACAGGAGGGGAGAACAAGGAGAAAGATCTCCTGTTGGTTTTGTGCTTTTAGTTTTAGGATCCATCTTTTAAAAATGTTTTTTAGAGAGAGGGCCTTGTTCTATTGCCCAGATTGGAGTGCAGTGGTACAATCATAACTCACTGCAACTTTGTTTGTTTCTTTGTTTATTTATTTTTTGAGGTGGAGTCTCACTCTGTTGCCCAAGCTGGAGTACAGTGGCTCAGTCTTGGCTCACTGTATCCTCTGTCTCCTGGGTTAAAGCAATTCTCCTGCCTCAGCTTCCCAAGTAGCTGGGATTACACACACCAGCATAGTTGGCTAACTTTTCTGTGTTTTTGTAGAGACAGGGTTTTACTGTGTTGGCCAGGCTGGTCTTGAACTCCTGACTTCAAATAATCTGCCCGCCTTGGCCTCCCAAAGTGCTGGGATTACAGGTGTGAGCCACCATGCCCAGACCTCACTGCAACTTTGAACTCCTAAACTCATGTGATCCTCTCGCCTCAGGCCCCCCAATAGCTAGGACTATAGACATACGCCACTACACTGAGCTAATTTAAAAAAATTTTTATAGAGCTAGGATTTCACTATGCTGCCCAGGATCAGTCTTATAGGATTGTAATTAAAAGAGTAAAACATGTGTTTGGCTTGTTAAATTTGTGATGTTCTTCCTATGCACTAACAATGGCCAAGCTGAGAGCCAAATCAGGAATGCGATTTTATTCACAATTGCCAAACACACACACACACACACACACACACACACACACACACACACACCCAGGAATACAGCTAACCAGGGAGGTGAAAGATCTCTACAAGCAGAACCATGAAACACTGCTCAAGGAAATCAGAGATTCACTACCAAATGGAAAACATTCCATGCTCATGGATAGGAAGAATTGATATCATTGAAATGCCCATATTGCCCAAAGCATTTTATAGCTTCAGTGCTATCCCTATTAAACTACCAAGGACATTCTTCATAGAATTAGAAAAAACTATTTTAAAATTCATATGGAACCAAAAAAGAGCCTGAATAGCCAAGGCAATCCTAAGCAAAAAGAAGAAAGCTGGAGGCATTGTACTACCTGAGTTCAAACTATACTACAGGGCTATCGTAACCAAAACAGCTTGGTCCTGGTACAAACATAGACGCATAGACCAATGGAACTGAGAAGAGAACCCAGAAATAATGCCACATACCTACAACTATTTGGTCCTTGACATACCTGACAAAAGCAATGGGGAAAGCATTCCCTATTCAATAAATGCTATTGGGATGACTGGCTAGCCATATGGAGAAGATTGAAGCTCGACCTTTTCCTTATATCATACACCAAAATTAAGTCAAGCTGGATTAAAAACTTTAACAAAATCCCAAATTATAAAAGCCCCGGAAGACAACCTAGGCAGTACCATTCTGGACATAGGAATGGGCGAAGATTTCATAATGAAGGCATCAAAAGCAATTGCAAGAAAAAGCAAAAATTGATATATGAGATCTAATAAAGCTAAAAAGCTTTGGCACAGCAAAGGAAACTAACAACAGAGTAAACGGATAATCTAGAGAATGGGAGAAAATATTTGCAAACTATGAATCTGACAAAGGTCTAATATACAGCATTTATAAGGAAAGTTACAAGAAGAGAAAAACCAACCCCATTAAAAAGTGGGCAAAGGACATGTACAGACACCTTTCAACAGCAGGCATACATGTGACCAATGATCATATTTAAAAAAGCTCAACATCACTGATCATTAGAAAATGCAAGTCAAAACCACAGTGATATATCATCTCATGTAAGTCAGAATGACTATTATAAAAAGTCAAAAAATAACAGATGCTGGTAAGGTTGCAGAGAAAAAGGAACACTTATACACTGTTGTTGGAAGTGTGACTTAGTTCAACTATTGTGGAAGACAGTGTGGTGATTCCTCAAAGACATAAAAACAGGACCCTTTTCACAAGATGGCACTGAAAGCGAAGAAGGAAGCTCCTGCCCCTCCTAAAGCTGAAGCCAAAGCGAAGGCTTTAAAGGCCAAGAAAGGGGTGTTGAAAGTTGTCCACAGCCACAAAAAAGAGAAGATCTGCATGTCACCCACTTTCCAGTGGCCCAAGACACTGTGACTCCGGAGGCAGCACAGATATCCTCCGAAGAGTGCCCCCGGGAGAAGCAGGCGTGGCCACTGTGCTATCATCAAGTTCCCGCTGACCACTGAGTCCGCCATGAAGAAGACAGAAGAGAACAACACACTTGTGTTCATCGTGGATGTTAAAGCCAACACGCACCAGATCAAACAGCCTGTGAAGAAGCTCTGTGACATGGATGTGGCCGAGGTCAGCACCCTGATTCGGCCTGATGGAGAGAAGAAGGCATATATATGTTCCACTGGCTCCTGATGCGATGCTTTGGAGGTCGCCAACAAAATTGGGATCATCTACACTGAGTCCAGCTGGCTAATTCTAAACATATGTATATCTTTTCACCATAAAAACAAAGAAAAGGACCTAAAAGCAGACATGCTGTTTGACCCAGCAATCACATTACCGGATATACACCCAAATAGATCATTCTGCTGTAGAGACCCATGCAGGTGTATGTTCATTGCAGCAACATTCGCAATAGCAAAGACATGTAACCAACCTAAATGCCTATCAGTAGTAGACTGGATAAATAAAACTTGGTCTATATATGCCAGAGAATGCTATGCAGCCATAAAAAGAACAAGATCATGCCCTTTGCAGGAACGTGGATGGAGCTGGAGGCTATTATCCTTAGCAAACTAACTTAGGAGCAGAAAACCACATGCTGCATATTCCCACTTATAAGTGGAAGTGAAATGATGAGAATGCATGGACACACAGAGAGAAACAACAGACACTGGGGCCCAGTGGAGGCGGGAGGTTGGGAGGAGGGAGAAGATCAGGGAGAATAACTAATGGGTACTAGGCTTAATACCTGGGTGATGAAATAATCTGTACAGCAAACTCCCATGACACAGGTTTATCTGTACAACCTGCACATGTACCCTGAACTTTAAATTAAAAAATTATGTAAAATTGGGTAGTGATTTTAGAAAAATTTATGATGTCTCAAGCTTTTGTAATATCTTGAAGAGTCACCTGTTGCTGTGGCTATTTGACAGGCTTATAGAGTCCTGTAGCAGTTGGGAAAGTTGGGGTGGAATGAGAGGAAAGCATAGGCTTTGAGATCAGATGGGGAGGAAGGTTTCAGAGAAGGGTGGCCTGTCCTGGGTTTGATTCCTGGAGATGCCACCTTCCAGCCATTTTCTCACTGATGAAATGTACAACGAATACCTACCTTATAGGACTGCTGTGAGAATTAAATGAAATAGCATTGTTAAGTGTCCAGAACAATGGCTCGAGAAATGTTACTCCTTTCTTCAAAAAAGGTGCTGGATGACACTTATTTTTGCAATTTTTTCTTTTTTTGAGACAGAGTCTCATTTTGTCACCCAGACTGTAGTGTGGTTTTGCGTTCTCAGCTCACTGCAACCTCCGCTTCCCTAGTTCAAGTGATTCTCCTGCCTCAGCCTCCTGAGTAGCTGAGAGTACAGGTGCCCACCACTGTACCCAGATAATTTATATATTTTTAGTAGAGATAGGGTTTCAGCATATTGCTCAGGCTGGTCTCAAACTACTGACCTCAGGTGATTTGCCCATTTCTGCCTCCCAAAGTACTGGGATTACAGATGTGAGCCACCATGCCACGCCTCAAATTTTTCTTATAATTTTTCTGTTCTAGACCAGGTAAAATTTTCATTCTCCCACCCTTTGTCTAAATCCAGAAAATAAGAATAAATTTAGGCCGGATGTGGTGGCTCAAGCCTGTAATCCCAGCACTTTGGGAGTCTGAGGAGGGGTGGATCATGGGGTCAAGAGATTGAGACCATCCTGGTCAACATGGTGAAACCCCGTCTCTACTAAAAATACAAAAAATTAGCTGGGCGTGGTGGCGTGTGCCTGTAATCCCAGCTACTCAGGAGGCCGAGGCAGGAGAATTGCCTGAACCCAGGAGGTGGAGATTGTGGTGAGCCGAGATCGCGCCATTGTACTCCAGCCTGGGTAACAAGAGCGAAACTCTGTCTCAAAAAAAAAAAAAAAAAGATTATAACGTCTCAGTCTAAACTACATGTATGGACTTCTGTTATAGTAACTAACCCAGACTCTTCTGATGAGGGCTCCTTCAATAAAAGTTAGTATAATTCTAATAAGTGAATTCAGTTAACTAAGTTGAACATTTCAGTTAAACTTGAGTAATAATGCATATGCCAATTTATTTTTTATGGCATTTGTCAATGCTTATTCTTCTAAACCAAAAATAACCTTTTAGTAATACAGGTAGTTCTTCATGTCGTATTTCTAGGCATAGAGAGTACCTGTGACATAATTTGTTCTAGCATATAATTCTGTTATTGTACTTCCTCCCCTCGCTGAACATTTAGAGTTAATATCCAACCGCCCCATATTCATTCAGTTTCCTAGAACCTTGATCCTTATGCACAAGTTGTGAGGACTTCCATTTTCTCCCAAGAAGCCCAGGATTGGGGCATGTGCGGAAGGTTACTTCAGTTACAAGGGATAGAAAAACTCTACCACTGCCTTTCCTCAACATCCAAATCATATGATTTTCCTTTTATCCTATGCTGTCTTAGTCTCAGCATCTTGAAGTGGGAGCATGGTGATCTGATCAGCTTAATAAGAAATTCATTATAAACAGGTTACCATATAATTGATATTCCAAACCCAGACGCTTCAGAGCGTGAAAGAGATAGTATTTGTATTGACTCTGGAACAACAGGGATAAACTGGGACCTAGAGTTATCCCAGTTATAACCAAACTGCTTGCTATAAAAGGAGCAAGAAGAAAAATGTGATGTGAGAAAATTTATTACATACTTATTAATTGCCAGCAATATATAAGCCCTTTCCTGGGCAATAAGGAAGGTTTTGCATTAAGGCATCTGGGGAAGGCTAGGGAGAGGGAGAATGTGGGCTTATAAAAATAGAAGCAGGTAGCGAGGGCTCAATGTCAGCACCCAGACTGGAGTCAGGAGACTGGTACTCCTCGTCCTGGCTCTGGCGTGGTGACACATTCCTCGGAGTTGAGGATGGAGTCCCACAGTAGCCTGTCAGCTTCTTCAGCTCCCACCCCTGCTTGGTCCTCTCCCTCTCTTTTCTGAGTGCTCTGCCTCCCCCAACACCAGGAGTCTTGCAGGCAGGAATGGCAGTAATATTGGCAAGCAGAGAGTTGGAAGAAACTGCTTGGTGAGAGTGGGGAACAGGGAGCTGATAATCAACAACTCCAGGCAAAGGTCAGTCTTTCAGCCAGGGCAGTGCCTGAGTATCTCTGTCTGTGACAGAATTCTGTTCTTGGCTGCTCTTCACCTTTTCCCAGTCTCAGTTTCCTGGGCTTACTCTATCCCTGGGGCAGGAGATGGTTCAAAATTGAAAACGCTGAACCTAGAAGAATCCTCACACACACTCCAGATTCAGGGCTAACCTGACTTGAGGATTCAGTCTTACCAGGCCTACCCATAGGTGCATTTTCTTATGCTCTCAAACTTCCTAATGAATAATTTCAGTGTCTAAGGTGGTCAGTGAATTTGCCTTCACTCTTTTCTCCCAAATTATTTATCCCCCTCATTTAGGGAACCCTGTAGTACATTTTTTTGATTTTATTTTTTGGAGACAGAGTCTCTCTCTATCCTTTAGGCTGGAGTGCAGTGGTGCAGTCTTGGCTCACTGTAACCTCTGCCTCCAGGGTTCAAGTCATTCTCATACGTCAGCCTCTTGAGCAACTGGGATTACAGGGTCCTGCCACCATAATTTTTGCATTTTTAGTAGAGATGGGGTTTCACCATGTTGGCCAGGCTGGTCTCAAACTCCTGACCTCAGGTTATCTGCCTGGCTTGGCCTCCCAAAGTACTGGGATTACAGGCATGAGCCACCACACCCTACCCCTGTAGTACATTTTTATGATGCCTTTTAGGTGTCTTAATTTAGAAGAAACATCAATTCATATTCTCTCTCTCAAGATGTTTGGTATTTTCTCAGGTGGCCCATTTTCCCCATAGAGTGCTCATCTCTGTCTGTCAGAATTCCTACTCCAGGGAGTAGTAAGGAATAGACTGTCTTCCCCTGTCACTCCCTCTTGACACCTGAATGGCTCATCATGGTTGCTTTCCAGTTTTCCATTATTCATTTGGGTGGTTTTTAAATGTCACACACTCTTCAGACATTTCATTGTAGGGGTTAGAATTCAGCCTCTTGGGCCAAAATGAACACAGTGCTCTATGAACTTCTGCCAAACAAATTTTAAAGTTTTTTTTAAAGGATCCTTTTGAAGTCTAACAGCAATCTTTTACAAATTATATTTGTATATTTGTTTGTTAAACTGGAAAGTTTAATCCACAAATCTCTTTACTAATATCTATGTATGATTTTCATGTTTTATAAACCATCCTATTCTAACATATAAAATGTCCCCTGTTATAGTCTCCCCTTGCCAGTTTAGAATCTCTTCCATCTTTAGTTTTAAACAAGAGGAGGCTTTTAAGAAGCTAAGTGGTTCAGAAAGCATGGAAAATGTAACAGCACCCGACTGGGGGGAATCACAGTGATTTATGATGTCTTTCAAATTGGCATCTAGTGTTGCAGCATTATTAGACTAGGATAAGCTCAGGTATCTCCTCTGAGTGTCAAAATACTGTGGGAGAGGATTATATATATCGCTACATGCATTTGATTTATCTTATTCATTGGTTTAGTATTTGTGTAATGTCCACAAGGGTAAGACTTAACATCTACTCCAATTCTTTATCCTTTTCTTGTGTCTCAAGGACTGCTTTGGGATTTTGATTTTCTTGGACACACCTTTATTAGATTTCATTAGCAAAAATAACATGTTCTTTTGGTTATTCTGGGAAGTCATTTGGTAGATTCAAAATACAAATTTGACGGGTTTTCTTTTTTCGGATAGAATTCTTATTTGTCATATTATTTTACTTATTAGTAATACTGAAAAAAGTGGTTCTACTGGAGAAGAGTACAAAGAGTGATGATTCACCTTTTATTTAAGGCTTGCCACTGCCTACCCAGGGCAGCTAATTTAGAAGTGAATCATTTATAGAAAGTTCTACACAGTTCAGGACAGGGCTTTATGCTCATGAAGGTCTAAATACAGCATACGGTATCATGTTTCTCAGTATCTGTCTTGTTGCCAATTTTATATCTTTT